>NW_024412467.1:24933736-24972039 GCF_014898765.1 Herpailurus yagouaroundi | reverse complement strand
ATATCACATCTTCTTTATCCATTCATCAGTCAATGGACTTTTGGGTTCTTTCCATACTTTTAACCCATTCATTCTTTAGTAGAATGTTCTTTAAACTCCATGTATTTGTGGTCTTTCAAATTTTCTCTTGTGGTTGATTTCAAGTTTCATGGCATTGTGGTCTAGAAATATACATGAGATGATCTCAATCTTTCTGCATTTGATGAGGGCTGATTTGTGACCCAGTATGTGATCTACTCTGGAGCATGTTCCATGTGCACTTGAAAAGAATGTGTATTCTTCTGCTTTAAGATGAAATGTTCTGTTAAGTCAATCTGATCCAGTGTGTCATTCAAAGCCATTGTTTCCTTGATTTTCTGCTTAATCTATCCATTGCTATATGTGGAGTTTTAAAGTACCCTACTATTATTGTATTGTCATCAATGAATTTCCTAATATTTGTTATTAATTGATTTATGTATTTGGGTTTTTCAAGTTGGAAGCATAAATATTTATAATTGTTAGATCTTCTTGATGGATAGACCCCTTAATTATGATATAATCCCTTTCTTCATATCTTCTTATAGTTTTTTATTTAAAACCTAGTTTGTCTGATATAAGTATGGGAACTCCAGCTTTCTTTTGGCACCCATTAGCATGATAGATGGTTCTCCATCCCCTCACTTTCAATCTGAAGATGTCTTTAGGTCTAAAATGAGTCTCTTGTGGGCTGTATACAGAGGGGTCTTGTTTTGCTATCCATTCTGATACCCTATATCTTTCCATTGGAGCATTTCATCCATTTACATCCAGAGGTATTATTGAACACTATCAATTTATTGCCATTGTGTTACCAGTAGTGTTCGTGATTTTGGTGATGTTCTCTGGTCCTTTCTAGTCTTTGTTGCTTTTGGTCTTTTTCCCCACTCAAAGAGTCCCATTTAATATTTCTTGCAGGCTGGTTTAGTGGTCATGAATTTTAATTTTGTTTGTCTTGGAAGCTCTTTATCTCTCTTTCTATTCTGAATGACAGCCTTGCTCGATAAAGTATTCTTGGCTGCATATTTTTCCCTTTCAGCACATTGAATATATCATGTGACTCCCTTCTGGCCTGACAAGTTTCTGTGGACAGATCTGCTGCAAACCTGATCTGTTTTCCCTTGTAGGTTAAGGGCTGTTTTTCCCTTGCAGCTTTCAGGATTCTTTCCTTGTATGTGTATTTTGTAAATTTGACTATGATATGTCTTGATGATGGCCAGCTTTCATTGAATTTAATGGGAGTTCTCTGTGCTTCTTGGATTTCAAGGTCTATGTCCTTCCCCAGATTAGGGAAGTTTTCAGCTATAATTTGCTGAAATAAACCTTCTGCTCCTTTTTCTTTCTGTTCTTCCGGGACTCCTATGATACGAATATTATTATGTTTTAAGGAGTTGCTGAGTTCTCTGAGTCTACCTTCATGATCCAATACATTTCTTTCCTTCTTTTTTCAGCTTTATTATTTTCCATAATTTTATTTTTCTATATCACTATTTTGTTCCTCTGTTTTGTCCATCCTCATTGTCATTGCATCCATTTGGTTTTGCAACTTGGTTATAGTATTCTTTATTTTGACTTGACTAGTTTTTAGTTTTTTTATCTCTGCATTAAGAGATTCTCTAGTCTCGTCTATGCTTTTCTCAAGCTCAGGTAGTATCTTTATGATTATTGCTTTAAATTCTCGTTCAGACATCTTACTTGTATCTGCATTGATTAAATACCTGTCCATAACTTCTTCCTGTTATTTCTTTTTTGGGTGAATTCCTCCATCTTGTTATTTTGTCTGGGTCACTGTTTTTCCTGTATGATTGTTAAGAAAGCTTATTGTATTCCTACTCCTGAGAGTAATGGCTACCTTAAAAAGAGGTCCAAAAACAAACAAACAAACAAACAAACAAACATTAAAAAAAACAACAAACAACAAACAAACAAAACAAAAAAGGAAGCTAGATATTATTTCTGCTAAAGCTGAAGCTTTGTAGCACCCAGTAGACTTGGTGCAATCCAGGGGTTTGTGGTGGTATTTGGGGGGTGGCTGATTCTCAAGTGGACTTGTCCTAGTGGAAATGCACCTGCAAGGCAGGGCGGGGTCGGGGTGGGGGCAGTTTGTTGTAAGTGGCTCCAACCTCCACTGGGTGGCGCTGTTTTGCTCTTTGGTGCTTAAGTTGGTCAGTGTTAACGGGCAGCAGGGAAAATGGTGTCGCCCCATTTTCTTGTCCCCAGAGCAGGGAGTTTATGTCTACAGCCTTTCCAGAAGCCCTCACAGAAGAGCAAATAATGACCCCTTTTGTGTCCCCAGCTTCCACCAGATTCCTGCCTTCACCCTATCTGCACCCAAGTGGTCTACCTGCCAGGCAGCACAGTACTCCTGTGTTTTATCTTAGGAGCACAACTGGGTTTCAAAATTCTAAGTTTTAGGGATCCCTGCAACACAGACCCATGCTGATCCTCTGGGGGAGTGTTTGGCTGTGCTGTAGCCCATGACAGTTTGTCCCAGAAAGAGGTTGTGTGACCACGCAGCAAAAAGTCAGCACCAAGATTTGTTGGCCTCAGCCAGTGTCTTTGTTCCTATGTTAGGGATAGGGCAGCACCTTGGGACTGCCGGTTCTTTTGTCCCTGGAGAGGCTAGGTTGCCACTCCCAGATGCACTCCAAGTAGGGGAACTGTTTCTCCCTGTATGACCCTGGGTCTGCCAGCTCCTGGGTCTCTGCCTTCCTTCCCCATCAGAGCACCACTAAGTCTGCCAGGCACAACCCTGGTGATGGCACAGACCTCCAAAACTTCCCACATTGCACTCTGCTGCTTTGTCTTTGTTTTGTCAGCCCCTCTCCTTTTCCCAGTCAATGGTTTTAGGGAAGAGCTTTTCTTGTGCAATCTCCTGTGCACTATTTTCACTCTTTCTGTCTCCCTCTCTTTTTCTCTCTTGTTTCTATCTCCATGATCAGGGCTCCCTCCCCCTCACAGCACCCACAATTCTTTTCTCCCCCAAACTAACTCTCCAGAGCTCCTACCTTCCACAATGTGGCTGTTTTTCTGCCTCTAGTTGTGCAGTTTTGTTCCCTCAGTTCTCAGATCAATTTCTTGCATGTTCAAAATGATTTGATATTTATCTAGCTGTATTTGAGGGATGACACAAACTTAGGGTCCCCTACTCCTCCACCATCTTAACTCCTCTTTTTCAATTTAAAAAAAAAATAGTAAAAGGATAAATCAACTGGCATGACTTTGTTTATACACATATTATTCCTGGAAGAAAATATAAAAACCAACATATAGTTACTTCAGGGAAGAAGGAGAAGGGGACTGAACCAGGGAGCTTTTCCATACATTTGGAACTCTTAGCATTGTTTTGTACCATATACATTTATCATCTTTTCAGTTTAAGAGAAAAAGGGCCAGCCAACAACTGCCACATCCCTTTCAAACAGAAACAAGTAGGTCAGAACTAGATACTTGATGTTTTCTCAATACATTTATCATTTTTTTAATTCTTCGTTTTTCTTTTAAATGTTTTTTTTTTGAGAGGCAGAATGTGAGTAAGAGAGGGGTAGAGGGGGGAGGGAGACATAGAATTGGAAGCAGGCTCCAGGCTCTGAGCTGTCAGCACAGAGCCGAAGGCAGCACTTGAACTCACAAACCATGAGATTGTGACCTGAGCCAAAGTCAAACACTCAACTAACTGAATCACCAAGCACCTAATTTTATGGCTTATTCTCTTAATGTATATTTCCATCACTATAAATATACCTTTCTCAAAGTACAGGAAAACCATTTATCCACAGGAGCCCAAATTTGTAGTCTTTGGCACATAAAATAAACAGAACATGTCTATTGATGGTATCATTTCTATTGTTGTTTTTAATCATAGTTGTTGATTTTTGCAAATTCATCTCTACCCTGTTTCCCAGACTTTCAGCCAATCATAACTACCACCTGATATTTAATGAGGACTTACTATGTGTTACACACAGTGTTGTGTTCTTACATATATCATTTCCTTTTATATTTAACAGCCTTAGGTCTCCATACTGCTATTATCTCCATTTTACACATAAGGAAACTGTACATAGGAAGGTTAAATAATTTTTCTGAGACGTTGATGCATTAGGAATCGATTTTGCACCAATTTTGCTCTATGAATCCAAAGTCCGTATATATAACACCATACCTCCTGTGACAGCATTTCAGGGCAGGCATGGAGTTCAGCCTATTGCTGTGAAACTGAAAGTACAACTACCCTGCATGCAAGCTTCTATTTGTTCACTGTGGTAACCCTAACAAATTGCACAGCACCTGGCATAAAGAAATTGAATGATTTCATTAATTTACTGGCCCCACGAGAACCAATAGCTATTCACTTGAAAGTGCAGATGAATAGATAAGCTCCAGAGGAACTGAGAATATAAATCCCTCTGATTTTCTGAGTAAGTAAAATATAACTGCTGGAAAGCACATCTGGAGGTCTGCTTTTCAATCCCCAGCTTTTTGTACTAACTAGCAGCACATTCTAACTCTGGTGAGACATGTATAATCCACATGTATATTTGTATTCTCTTAACCACTTGTCACCACTGAGTGGCAAATTACTAATTACCAACACCCACATGAAGCCATGTTGCTCCTCACAGGAGATGCTAAGGATTTCAGCAATGCTGTCACCTTAGCATGTTGGAAAAAAGTAATGTAAGTGGCAGTATGAACTCACGTCTGCACCACAGAAAGCTCCAAAGTGAGAACCTCCTGTGGAATATGAAGGTTGCAGTCAATACCCCATGGTGGCTTGTGAATAACATGGCACATTCACCTGGAATTCTGATACAGAGATGAGGAGACATGCTGCGATATGCATCCTTTTGTTGTCTTCTAACCACTTCTGTCCCTGCCAGCCCCCAAGTCAACTAGCCCCCCAATGCCTGTAACAACTTTTAAAATAAAATTCTCAGAGCAGAAAGTTAAATATGACAAACACATCATCAACACCATATAGAATTGTTTGTTAAAGTCACCATCTTATAATGATTATTTTTAAGTTATTGTTATTAATGAGAGATTACACTGCTTTATTATCTCCTTTTTCCTTAGGTCTTTAATGGAGCACTACTAGGATTCTAGGACTTTTCTAAACAAATTTACTCATTACTCTTCATGTATTTCCAGCTCAGCAGGTCTGGAGTGGAGCACAAAAACTTAAATTCTAAACATTTTCAAGGTGATACAGTTGATGCTGGTCCAAAGCTCCACTTTGAAAACCATTGCCTACAAGGAATAACTTCGAAATCCATCAAAATAGATGACAATTTTGAATACAGAAAAAACCAAAGAAACTCAAGAAAATTAAAAACCATGTTCAACTGTCTTTTTTTCCAGCTGTCTTAATAAAAATAATAAAAATACTAAAAACACTAAGACAGAAGGACTTTGTGGTAAACTTTAAAAATCATCATAATAACCGTTATTGAAACTTTCTGAATAAGTATATATTTGACTCTCTGCCAACTTCTCCTAAATTTAAATCTTACAAAGGGGTAGTTTCATATCTTTGTAAATAAGATGGACCCTTGATAAAGTTTTGTGGTTTTTTTTTTTCTTTTGAGCTCCACGCTCTCTTTCTTGGGGTTCTAGTTGCTCCTAAAAGTTAACACCATGTGTCACTCTTGCATCTCTGCCCACTCTAAGTTATTGAAATGAGTTCTTCCTTGCCCCATACCAAAACTGCTCCCAGAATAAAATATGACTGGTGCATTCACACAAACATGTAATGTGGCTGGTATTCTTCAATGCGTGATTCATCTTAGAAGAAACCGATTTTAAGTATTGTTTTGGGGCACTTGGGTGGCTCAGTAGGTTGAGCTTCCGACTTCGTCTCAGGTCATGATCTCACGGTCTGTGGGTTCGAGCCCCGTGTCGGGCTCTGTGCCAACGTCTCGGAGCCTAGAGCCTGTTTCGGATTTTGTGTCTCCCTCTCTCTCTGACTCTCCTCCGTTCATGCTCTGTCTCTCTCTGTCTCAAAAAAATAAACGTTAAAAAAATATTTTAATGTATTGTTTTCTCAAATAATCATTAGTGTACTTACTGCTCCAAGCAAACTAAGAAAAGGCAGAAAACTGTAAAGAGGAAAAATGAAAATAACATAACATCAAAGTCAGGTTAAATATATGAGAAAATTCTGGCTATCTCCTTCAAGTGCCTCCCCACATGTGTATATATGCAAACACACACCCCAACATTATCAAACTAGTAGAATGGGTAAAATATTTGGGAGAACAGTGCCCAGAAAAATCCCATCCATGGAACCAACCATTTTTTCCATGTCTCACATAAGACATATTTCAACAAGTACACATATACTTATGGAAATAAAGGGAAAGTGTTCAAAACTGTAACTGATATCGAAAGCTGCAACATATGGTTTTCCATCCCATGGATCCTCAAAATCCTAAGGGCCTCTCTGCTCAAAAGGAATGTGTAATTGAATTCCCTGTTGACACTTTATGAAATGTGATCATTGTCATGACAGAAAACATCACATGGGACAACTAATGAGAGCAGGCCACTCAGCTGGGACGTCAGTGGGTGCAAATGTCATAGACTCTGCCCCCAAAGGTTTCAATCTGGCTTTGACTCCAGTGACCTGAAAAATTCTTCAGATCAATAGTCAGCAATTCTGGCATGCTTACAGTCCTCCAGGTTAAACATGGGTCTGAGTTGACATGGTGGCATACTCATGTCTGTATTGCAGACCTCACATAGCTGACACTATCTGTGAATTTCTGCAGAGCAAAGTTGAGTTGAAATGTTGTCTACCCACATCCTATCAGCAACAGTGCTACAGTCATGGCACCCCTGAGGCCACATCTCCCTACCCTATCAGAACATCAGTGAGAGTGACATAATGACAGCTTCATGGTTCTGAATATGGCACCATTTAAATCATAATATAAATCATACATTTGTCATAACCAAAAGAAAGGGAAAGTGTGAACTTGGAAGGAATAAAGATACAAAAATGTGGCAACAGAAGCAACATTAAGGAGTAGCAGCATGTAACACAGCCCAGAAACAGTACCATACCACAGATGCTGCCATGGTGTTTGGCAGTGAGTACTGTGGTATGTGTCATGCTGCATACACACCTGCTAAGTAATGAATCCATAGAGACGCTGATGTGGTGGAGAAGGGTTATTGCTCTATTAACCATCTAGGGGGTGGGGAAAAGCAGACATTATTCCATGGTTTATAAGGAATACCAGCCAGGTGCAGCAGCAGTCCCCAGGTGTGCTCTTCTTTGAATTGCTCCTTGAACCTGCAGTCATCCAGCACAGGCAGGGCTCCAACACAGCAAAGCGGAAGTAGGTCATTAGAGGACTTTACGCTTCTCCTGCAACCTCTTCTCACGGGTAAAGTGCATTCCTTAGAGTTCTTGCCTGACTAGATTTTAGAGTGGTCATGTGAGGACTGAGTGCATAGGACAAGAGAATGTTCTATAGGAATCCCACAAGACAGAGACATGCCTGCCTGAAAATCTCTCCCTTTCCTTTCATTACATCCTGAAAATTTCAACAAGTTGGCAAGTAACAGTGGGTGCAGGGGCTCCTCCCAACTGTTATAGCTATCTCTACTTTACCATAAGCACAGCTGGATATTTTGGCATCAACTGAACGACTCATCTTCCATGAATCTGAAAAACAGACCCAACAAACGTAGAGAGCTAGTGCAATATTTAATTTTTGAACTATGAAGACTTTGGTAAAAATGAAAGAGGATAATACAAATTTATCTATGGTGCATTATAAAAACTTTTTGATATGGATATAGAAAGAGTAAATTTTAAATGTAAAACCCTTTAGGACTTTAGAATAATGTGTAGTTTTTCCTTATGAATACTTCTTAAGATATATTATCTTCATAAATGAGAAGTATAACACATGCTTACCACAATCTCTGAAATAATGCAAGAACAATTAAAAGCTGATAAGGTATCCTCCATATTCTGTCTCCATTTACACCCAAAATTTCACTACAATCAACCTGGATATCCCAGTATTATCCTTATACATCTGCTCCTATGCTCAAAGGAAAATACAGACACATACACAGGGGATTTTGGTTGTTATGGGTTTTTTTTAAAAAAAAATAGGAGATGGATAGATAGATGATAAATACATACATACATACATACATACATACATACATATAAAAACACATGAACTAATTCTTTCTCTTCATCTTTTCTAATTTAAAACATCATGGATACCCCTCCAGGTCAGAGGACAAAACTCTAACTCATTCTTTTGAGTGTTGCACAGTATACCATGACACAGATATTCCATGGCATTGTAAACTTGCTTATTGATAAACCATCAGGTTGTCAGATTGTTTTAAGGTTTTTGCTGTTAAATACAAAGTATTTAGACATTACAATGTACAAATACAATGTACATAGACATCACTATGAATGGCAGTAAAATCTCTGAAACTTTTCTTCTCCATAAAAGAAATGAAACTTCTGGCAAAAATTATCATCAGTGGGGCACCTGGATGTCTCAGTCAGTTAAACATCTGGCTCTTGGTTTTAGTTCAGATCATGATCTCACAGTTTGTGGGTTTGAGCCCTGCATTGGGCCCTTCTCTCTCTCTCTCTCTCTCTCTCTCTCTCAAATAAATAAAAATTATCATCATCAACTTTTCTGGTCTCTGGAAATTAAACAAGTCTTGCAATTGTCCAAGGATAATTTATTCAGGTAAAACAGCTGAATCTCAGTAAGAAAAGAGAGTTTTGTACCATTAAAAAAAACTTTTTTAAGTTTATTTATTTATTTTAAGAGAGAGAGTGAGCATGAGTGCAAGCTGGGGAGGGGTGGAGAGAGAGGGAAAGAAAGAGAATCCCAAACAGGCTCCACACTGCCAGCTCAGAGCCCAAAGTGGGCCTCGATCCCATGAACCATGAGATCATGACCTGAGAGTTTTGTGGCATTTTAAACTGCTCTATTCCCATCTCTTCCTCCCTATCTCCTTAATGCCTTGAAAATCAACAGCCCAAAATCATGATAAAAACTAGCAGCCTTGCAAATGCTGTAGGGGGAAGAAGGGAGCTAGTTTTCCAAAGCCCCATTTTCAAAGAATTCTCATGATGGTGTTTTTCAGGTGGTTCTCTAAGAGACCATGTCTTATTTAACCTGACTCATATAAAGTGCAAAGCACACTTTCACCAGAAGTATTTGTGAAAGACAAATCAGTAGCAATTGTTTAACATCATGACTGCCTGAAACAGTGATAAAAAGCAGGCTAACCAAAAAGGTTAAAAGGAAAAGCTGAAGAATGAGATGTCTATAGAAGGCTTTGAAAAGCTATGATGTATTCCTAGGACTCTAGAAGGCCACATCCATGTGTAGGGCTATTTGAATTCCAATAAAGACTGGACAAGGTCCTGGTCTCTCACCTTTGGGTGACCTTGAGGCTTTGTGCAAACAGCAAGCAATGGTTAAGGCAGACATGCAATTTGCCCCACTGAGTATTGAATGCATATCCCAATGCATAAAAGTCTTTTGGCAAAAGCTGGAATACTCACTGGTTCTAAATGTTTAATGAAATTGTTACCCAATCATGAACTGACCACTGAGCTAACTGAGCAGATATTTCAGTGACTCGTAGGACAAAGAATAATGATTTTATAAAATTTGTTCAAAAAAAGTCAAACCAACAACAACAACAACAACAATAACAAACAGTAACAACAGTAAACCTGGGAAGGAGGGAGAATTTAATTTACAGAGTTGCCACAGTATATTATTTAAAATGTCATTTTCCAAAAAATTATAAGACATGCAAAGAAAAGAGAAACAATTGCTCACACACAAGGGGAAAAAAGCAATCAAAAGAAATATATCTGAGGAAGCCCAGACATTAAACTAACTAAACAAAGACTTTAAATCAGCAAATTTAAATTTGTCCAAATTACTATAAACAATTATACCCAAACAACTAAGGGAAAGTATGAGAATGATATTTCAACAATATAGAATATCAATAAAGAGAATTATTTTTAGAGAGAGAAAGCATGAACAGAGGAGGAGCAGAGGGAGAGGGAGAGAGAGAATCTTAAGCAGGCTTCACACCATGGAGCTTGATGTGAGGTTCAGTCTCACAACCATGACATCATGACCTGAGCAAATATCAAGTCAGATACCCAACTGACTGAACCACCCAGGCACCCCAAGAGAAATTATTTTTTAAAATACCAACTCTAGAAGAAAAAAAGTACAAAATTGAAATGAAAATTCACTAGAGGATCTCAACAACAGATTTGAATAGGTAGAAGAATAAATCTGAACTTTGGAAGGTAGGTTAGTAGAGGTAATTGAGTATGAGGAACAGAAAGAAAAGGGAATGAAAATAAAAAAAAAAAACAGTACCTTAGAGACCTGTAGAACACCATCAAGTAAATAAACATATGCCTAAGGGGAGTCCAAAAAGTAAAGGGGAGAAAGGAACAAATGGGCAAAATCTTCCCAAATTTGATGAAAAGCATTAATTTATGCATCCAAGAAGTTCAATGAACTTCAAGTAGAGTTAAAGAAAGCAAGATCTAGACACATCATAATCAAACTTTCAAGAAACAAGGAGATTACCCTGAAAGCACCGAGAAACAACTCATCACGTACATGAACTCCTCAATAAAATTAACAGCTGATTTCTCATCGAAATCATGAAGACCATGTGATAATAAGATGACACATTTGAAGTGCTGCCAGCCAAGAATTCTATATCCAGCAAAACTGTCCTTCAAAAATGAAATAGAAATGAAGACATTTCCACATAAAAACTGAGAGAATACATTGCTAAGCAGATCTCACATATAAAAAATACTATGGAGACTCATTTGAGTTAAAATGAAAGGACACTAAACAGTAACTCAAATCCAAATAAAAAACTAAAGAGTACTAACATAGGTAAATATATAAGACAATAAAAAAGTATTTTTATTATAATTCTTTTTCTTTGCCTATCTAATTTAAAAGGTAATCCATAAAGCAATAATTATGAATAAATCTGTGTTTGTGTTGTATAGATGTAATTTGTATGAAGATAATAGGACAAAAGAGAGGGAAGTGATGAAACTGTATAGTAGCAAAGTTTTTATGTACTACTGAAATTATTTGGTATTCATCTGAACAAGATTATAACTTAGTTATAGATTATAGATTAAATCATCGATTATAATTATAACTACTTACAATTTAGGATATTGATTATAATTTCCAGAAAAATAACTTAAAATAACTTTAAAAAGTATAGTTAAAGAAATGGTGTGGTATACTTAAATTTTACACTACAAAATATTTATGTAGCACAAAATAAAGCAATTCGAGTAGAGGAACAAAAGATATAGCACATATAAAAAATAGATACTAAAATGGTAGATACAAATCCTACATTATCATTAATTACATTAACTGTAAGTGGATAAAAGAGTACAACAAAAGGAGGAGACTGGCAGAATGGATTTTAAAAACATGATCCAACTATATGCCATCTAAAAAGATACATTTTATACTTAAATACGCAACATGTAAATATAAGTATAAAAGAAGATATAACATTGCAACAATAAAAAAAAGATCTGTAGTGGTTATACTAACATCAGATAAAATATACCTTAGAAAAACAAATGCCACTAGAGACAAAGAAGGACATTTTATAATGATAAAAGGGCCAATCAGTCAAAAATATATAAAAATTGTAAACATATAAGCACCTAACATAACATATATGTATCTAACAACAGAGCCTCCAAAATACATAGAGCTGACTGAATTTAAAGGAGAGATGAATGACTCAATAATAACATTTGGAGACTTCAATACCTTACTTCAATACCTTACTTTCAATAATGGAAGAAAAACTCAGAAAAAAAAGGAATTAAGCAACACTATTAAACAACTAGATTTTAGAAAATCCACCCAACAATAGCAGAATACATATTTTTCTTAAAAGATGTATGTGGAACATTCTTCATAACAGACCATATGATGGTCTATAAAACAACTCTCAATAAATTTTAAAAGAATAATATTATACAAAATATATTTTCTAAACAAAATTTAATGAAATTAAAAATAAACAAGGAAAGAGACTCAAATATAGAGAACAACTGATGCTTGCCAGAGGGTAGGTGGGGAGATAGGTTGAAATAGGTGAAAGGGATTAAGAGTACACTTATCATGATGATCACTGAGCAATGTAAAAAACTGTTGAGTCATTATATTGTACACCTGAAACTAATATAACAATGTGTTAATTATATTAAATTTAACAATAAATAAATAAATATTAACAATTAATAACAGAAGTTTAGGGGATTCACAAATATGTGAAAGTTAACACATTCTTAAATACCAATGAGTCAAGAAATCACAAAGAAAATACTTTGAGATAATGAACACAAAAATAAAACATGCCAAAATTAGTGGGATGAAGTAAAATCAGTGCTCAGAGGTAAATTTTATAGATAGAAACATCTATCTATATTTAAAAAAAACAACTATCAAATCAATAACCTAATCCTCCATCTTAAGAAACTAAAAAAAGAAGAACAAAAAGAAAGCATAAGGAAGGGAGAAATAATAAAGACAGAAATAAAATTAGTTGAAAAAAGAATAGAAAAACCATAAACAAGCCAATAAATCAAAAGTTATTTCTTTAAAAGATGAGCAAAATTGATAAACCTTTAGCTGGAATGACCAAGAAAAAAAGAAAGACTCAATAGTTAAAATTAGGAATACAAAAGGAGATATTACTGTCTATCTTAATTCTTATTGAGAGATTAACATTATAAGAAAATACTACAAGCAATTATAAGGGCAACAAATTACATGACCTAGATGAAATAAGTAAATTCCTAGAAAGACACAAACTACCAAAACTGACATAAGAAGAAATAGAAATTCTTAATAGAATTACAACAAATAGATAACATTAGTAATCAAAAAACTTCTCACAAGGAAGTGACTAGTACAAGGTGGTCTCACTGGCAAATACTACCAAACTTTTAAAGAATAATTAACACAAATTCTTCACAAACTCTTCCAAAATAATGGAAAATAAAGGAATAATTCCCAACTCAATATATGAGGCCAATGTGAGCCTGATACCAAAACCAAAGACAACAGAAGAACACTTTAGATCAATATTCCTCATAAACATAGATGAAACAATCCTCAACAAAATATAAGCAACTTGAATCCAGCAACATATAAAAAGAATTATATACCATAACCAAGTTGGATTTATTCCAGGAATACAAGGTTGGCTTAAATGAAAATCAATCAATGTAATAAACCATATCAATAGAAAAAAAGGACATAAGCCATATGATCATCTCAAAAGATTCAGGAAAAGCATTTGACAAGACCAAATGCCTTATCAGAATAAAAGCATGAGAAAAATAAGAAAGCTTTTCCTCTGGAAAAAGGAATTTATGAAAAACCTACAGATAACATCACAATTAATGCTAAAAGAATGAATACTTTCCCCCTATGATTAAGAACAAGACAAGGATATCTGCTATCACTGCTTCTCTTCAACATTGTTCTGCAGTTCTTGCCAGGGCAATTAGGCAAGAAATAAAAAGCATCCAGATTAAAAAGAAAAAAACATAAATCTACCTATATTTGCACTTGACATACACAGCCTTGTATACACACACACACACACACACACACACACACACACTAATAAACATGTTCAACAAAGTTGCAGGATACAAAATCAACATCAAATTAGTTGTATTTCTACACACTAGCAATAAGCAATGTAAAAATGAAACCAGAAAAAATCCCATTTACAAAAGGATCAAAAATAATAAAATATGTAGGAGTAAATGAAACAAAATAATTTCAAGTTTTGTAAACTGAAAACTACAAAACATCATTGAAGAAGTTTTTAAAAGACCCAAATGGGGTGCCTGGGTGACTCAGTTGGTTAAACATCCAACTTCAACTTAGGTCATGATCTCACAGTTCGTGGATTCAAGCCCTGCATTGGGCTCTGTGCTGACAGCTCAGAGCCTGGAGCCTCCTTCGGATTCTGTGTCTCCCTGTCTCTCTGCTCCTCCCCCATTCATGTTCTGTCTCTGCCTCTAAAAAATAATAAATAAAAGTTTAAAAAAATGTTTCAAGACCCAAATAAACACAAAGACATCCCATGTTCATGAAATGAGTTAATATTGTTAAGAAGGCAATAGTCTCCCAATCAATCTATAGATTCAACACAATTTATTAAAATTCCAGCTCTATTTAATTCAGAAATTGATAAAATGTCTTAAAATTCATAAGGAAATCCAAGGGTCAGGATAGCCAAAGATTCCTGAAAAAGAACCAAGTTGGAGGATACACACTTCCCAATTTCAAGCATTCTACAAAGTTTTAGCAACCAAGACAGTGTGGTACTGGCATAAAGCTAGACATACAGATCAATGGAATAGAGTTGGGAGTCCAAAAATAAACACACATATTTACGAGCAGTTGATTTTTGACAAATGTGCACAGATAATTCAATGAGGGTAAGTAATCTTATCAACAAATGGTGTGGAAAAATAAATGGTGTGGAACAACTGATATCCACTTATTCATGAAGTTGGACCCCTTCCTTACACCATACAAAAAAATAAATAAATAACTCTCTGTGGATCATAGACCTAAATGCATTAGTTAAAGCTGTCAATGCCTTAGAAGAAAACAAGATAAACCTTTGTGAGTTGGGTTAGGCAAAGCATTCATAGATACAACACTGAAAGCCCAAGTGACAAAAGTAAAAACAGATAAACTGACTTCATCAAAATTAAAAACTTTCAGCCATGATGGTGGGGTAAGAGGATCCTAAGCTCACCTCATCCCACGGGTAGGTTACACAGAGAGACAACACTCCCATCAGTGTAAATAACCTGGAAAATGACCTGAAGTCTGGGAGAACAAACTCCACAACTAACAGTAGAGAAGAGGCCACATTGAAGAGGGTAGGAAGGGTACGATGGGAAGATAAATGTACTGTGGCTGTCTGTGGATGGGAGGGAGCCTAGAACACAGAGAATATTGGAAACAGATTACAACACCAGAGAGCCTGCACAGAGAAGACAAATCCCCAAAACATTTGGCTTTGCAAACTAGAAGGGCCTAATTTTGTAAGTTCTTACAACCCTCAGACTTAAAGACTGGGACTTTAAAAATCAGAGCAGGGCTCTGGAAGACTGTAGAGGATGTTAGGAAGAGGAGTTCCTGCTCTTAAAGAGACAGCATGACAGACCACAGAGATACAGTATACAACAGCATACAAATAGCAGTTTGAAAAACAGAGATGCCACAACAAAATCAACCCAAGGAGATCCACAACAAGAAACAATAGTAACCAAAATGGCAAAAAAAAAAAAAAAAAAGTAATGATAAAGAAAAAAAAATCTCAAAGCAGCAAGAGAAAAGAAGAAAGCTACATACAAGGGAAATGCCAGAAGTCTATCAGGGGATTTTTTCAGAAGAAACTTTGCAGGCTGGAAGGGAGAGTCATGATATATTCAAAGTTCTGAAAGGGAAAAATCTGCAGCCAAGGATTCCATGTACAGCAAGCCTACCATTCAGAATAGAAGGCAAGATAATGAGTTTCTCAGACGACTAAAAACTAAATCAATTCATGACCACCACCATCTCTACAAGAAATATTAAAGGGGACTCTTTGAGTGGAAGAAAAACACCATAAGCAAGAGTTAGAATGTAGAAAGCACAAAATCAGTAAAAAGTAAGGATATCTGTAAAAACCAGTTGAGAGACTCTCAAAATAAAAGGATGTACAGTACGACACCATATACCAAAAACATGAGGGAGACAGGAGTAAAGAAAAGGCTCAAACTTAGGCAACCATCAACTTCATATAAACTGCTTGCTATATGCAGATGTTATATACAAACCTAAAGCAAACCACAAATAAAAAAACAGAAATAGATATGCAAAAAAAAAAAAAGATAGAAATCCAAGTATACCACTAAAGAACACTAGCAAACAAGGAAAGAGAGCAAGGGAGGAAGGATCAGAGAAATACTACCAACACTCCCTCCAAAAAATAAGTAACAAAATGGCAATAAATACATACTTAACAATAATAACCTTGAATGTAAATGGACTAAACACTCCAATCAAAAGATATAGGGTGACAAAGAGGGTAAAAAACAAGACCCATCTATATGTTGTCTGCAAGAGATTCATTTTAGTCCCAAAGACACCTGCAGGGGCACCTGGGTGGCTCAGCCCATTAAGCATCCGACTTTGGCTCAGGTCATGATCTCGCAGTTCATGAGTTTGAGCCCTGCCTCAGGCTCTGTGCTGACAGCTCAGAGCCTGGAGCCTGCTTCAAGTTCTGTGTCTCCCTCTCTCTGCCTTTCCCTCACTCACTCTCTATCTCTCTCTCTCTAAAAAATAAATAAAAATTTTAACAAAAGACACCTGCAGATTGAAAGTGAGGAGATGGAGAAACATTTATCATGCAAATGGATATCAAAAGAAAGTTGGGGAGAAATATTTATATTGGACAAATAGATTTTGAAATAAAGACTATAAAAAGAGACAAAGATGGACATTATAAATAAATAAAGGGGACAACCATCAGGAAGATATACGAATTATAAATATATATGCACCCAATATGAAACCACCAAAATACATAAAATGGTATTAAACAAATAAAAAGTAACTAACTGATAGTAATACAATAAGATTAGGGGACTCTAACACCTCACATACATCAATGTACAGAGTATACAATCAGAAAATCAATAAGGAAACAATGACTTTGAATGACAAACTAGACCAGACGGATTTAACAAATACATTCAGAACATTCAATCCTAGAACAGCAGAATGAACAATCTTTTCAAGTGCATATAGAACATTCTCCAGAATAGAACACTTATTAGACCACAAAACAAATCTCAACAAATTCAAAAACTTCAGTCATACCATCCATCTTTTCTGACCACAACACTATGAGACTAGAAATCAACCACAAAAGAAAATATCTGCAGAGTACAAATACATGGAGGTTAAAAACATGCTACCAAAGATGAATGGGTCAACCAAGAAATCCAAGAAGAAATAAAAAATGACATGGAGAAAACCAAAACTAAAAACACAACAGTCCAAAATCTGGAATGTTGCAAAAGCAGTTCTCAGAGGGAAGTTTATAGCAATGGGCCTACCTACAGAAGCAAGAAAAATCTCAAACAACCTAACCTTACACCTAAAGGAGCTAGAGAAAGAACAAACAAAACCTAAAGCAAATAAAAGAAATGAAATAATAAAGATCAGAGCAGAAATGAGTGAGCAGAAACTGAAAAAAAAAAAAACAACAATAGAACAAATCAATGAAACTAGAAGCTGATTTGTTGAAAAGATCAACAAAATTGATAATCCTCTAGCCAGACTCACCAAAAAAAAAAAAAAAAAAGAGAGAGAGAGAGAGAGAGAGATAGAGAAAAAGGACTCAAACAAAAACGAAGAGAAGAAATCATTGACACCACAGAAATACAATTATGAGAATATTATGAAAAATTATATTCCACCAAACTGGACAACCTACCAGAAATGGATACATTCCTAGAAACATAACTTACCAAAACTGAATCAGGAGGAAATAGAAAATTTGAACAGATTGCCAGCAATAAAATTGAATCAGTAATCAAAAAAACTTTCAATGAGCAAAAGCCCAGGACCAATCTGTTTCACAGGTGAATTCTACCCAACATTTAAAGAAGAGTTAACAACTATTATGCTCAAACTATTCCAAAAAATAGAAGGAGAAAAAACTTCTTAATTCATTCTATGAGGCCAGTATTGTCTGATACTAAAACCAGATAAACACACCACACAAGAAAAGAGAACTATAGACGAATATCTCTGATGAACAGATGCCAAAGTTCTTAACAAAATATTGGCTAACCAAATTAATGATACATTACCAAATTCATTCACCACAATCAAGTGATATTTATTGCTGGTTGCAAGAATGGTTTAATGTTCACAAATCAATCAACATAATACATCATATTAATAAGAGAAAAGATGAAAACCATATGATCATTTCAATAGATGCAGAAAAAAACATTTAACAAAGTATAACATTCATTCATGATAAAAACCCTCAACGAAGTAGGTTAGGAGGGAACATACCTCAGTGTAATAAAGAGCTTATATGAAAAATGCACAGTGAACATAGGGAAATAGGGAAAAGCTTGACGGCTGACAAGACAAGGACGTCCACTCTCACAGCTTTTATTCAACATAGTACTGGAAGTCCTAGCCACAGCAATCAGACAACAAAATAAAATAAAAGGCATCCAAGTTGATAAGACAGAAATAAAACTTTCACTATTTGCAAATGACAAAGTTTCATATAGAAAACCCTAAAGACTCCACCAAAAAGCTATTAAAACTGAAACATAAATTCAGGAAAATCACAGGATACAAAATCAATTACAGAAATCTGTTGCATTTCTATATACTTATACTGAAGAAGCAGAAATAGAAATTAAGAAAACAATCCCATTTACAGTTGCACCAAAAATAATAAAATATCTAAGAATAAACTTGACCGAGGAGGTGAAAGACCTGTACTCTTTAAACTACAAAACACTGATGAAAGAAATTGAACTTGACACAAAGAGATAAAAAGACATCCAGTGCTTATTGGTTGGAAGAACAGATATTGATACAATGCCTATACTACCCAAAGCAATCTACAGATTAAATGCAGTTCCTATGGAAACACTAACAGGATTTTTCACAGAGCTAGAACAAACAATCCTAAAATTTGTATGGAACCACAAAAGTCCCCAAATAGTACAAATAATCTTGAAAAAGAAAAACAAAACTGAGGGCAGCACAATTTTAGACTTCAAGTTATATTACAAGGCTGTAGTAATAAAAAATATGGTACTGGCACAACAATAAACACATAAATCAGTGGAACAGAAAAAAATCCCACAATTAATTGATCAATTAATCTTCAGTAAAGAAGAGTATGCAATGGGAAAAAAGTTGCTGCAGCAAATAGTGTTGGGAAAACTGGAAAGCTACATGCAAAAGAATGAACCTGAATCGCTTTCTTATCCCATACACAAAAATAAATCCAAAATGGGTTAAAGACCTAAATATGAGACCTGAAACCATAAAAATCCTAGAAGAGAACATGGGCAGTAATTTCTCTGACATCAGCCATAACAACATCTTTCTAGATATGATTCCTGAGGCAAAGAAAACCAAAGTAAAAATAAACTATTGACAGTGCATCAAAATAAAAAGCTCCTGCCCAGCAAAGGAAACTATCAAGAAAGCTAAAAGGCAACCTACAAAAATGGGAGAAGATATTTGTAAATGATATATCCAATAAATGATTAGTATAATCCAATAAAAATAGGCAGAAGACATTGAACAGATATTTCTTCAAAGAAGACATTCAGATGGCCAACAGACACAGGAAAAGATGCTCAACATCACTCATTATCAGAGAAGCAAAAATCAAAACCACAATGAGACTCCTGTCAGAATGGCTAAAATCAAAATCACAAGAAACAAAAAGTGCTGGTGAGGATGTGGGGGAAAAGGGACCCTCATGGACTCTTGGTAGGAATGCATACTGGTGCAACCACTGGTGGAAGATGGTATGGAGGTTTCTCAAAAAATTGAAAATAGAACTACCTTAAGATCCAGCAATAACATTACTGGGCATTTACCTACAGAATATGAAACACTAATCTGAATAGCTTGCATAGCTCCTTAAAATTTGAATTCAAACTTTTGGCTTTGTACCATCACTTAACATGACTGGAACTTGATAGGTATCAAAAAATGCTAGTTGAATTGAATTCACAGGTTTGGAAAAAGACAGATTAGGAACTGAAAAAAATAAGTCCATTTCCTGAAATTAGTGGAACTAGATTGATCTGGCCTAGTCATAATTCTATAGCAGTGGTTCTCACACAACTTTTTAGTCTTAGGACCTCTTTACTCCCTTAAAAATGTACCCCCAGAAGCATTTGTGTAGGTGGTTTATATCTATCAGCTTTTACTGTATTCAAATTAAAACTGTTGATTAATTTTTAAATAACAACAATAAACCCATTCATGTTAGCATAAATAAAATATTTTATGAAAAATAACTATATTTTCCAAAAAACATAGTGATCATGGTGGCATTATTTTATATTTTTGTAAATCCCTTTAATGACTTGTTCAACAGGAGACAATTTGAGTCTCCTGTCTGTGTTGCATTCCCTCTTGGCAATATGTTATTCTGTTTCAAGTGTATGAAATAGATCCAGTCTCACATAGGTACGTAGTTGGGAAAGGGATAATATTTTAATTGCCTTTTCAGGTAATTGTGGATGTTCTTCTTCTATACTACAATGAAACTTGCCAAGTAGCACTTTCTTAAGGCTTAGCCACAATGTGGAATCTGAAATCATATCAATGTACTTTTAACTCTGTTACATAAAAATCTACTGTTGTATCTTGCATAATTTTGTAACATCATGCATTGGTCATTCAGAAAAGTTGATTCACTGAGGTATAGAGATTTTCTAAATTTAACATATTTCATTATACAAATATTTTTAAATAACATTTGTTAATATCACCACTGATTTTAACTGAAAATTGTTTGACTTTTAGGAATTATTAAGCTCACAGTGGTGAGGAAAAGTTCCTAATTTTCACTAGAAAGCTAAAATTTTATCAATGACCATAAATACAGTCAGATACTGTTTCCCTAGAAGTGACAGGCTCACTTCATTCCTTTTCAATAAAAATTTTGCCAAATACTTAAGTTAAAATAACCACTTTGCCAACACTCTTTCAAGTAAAAATGATGTTCCATGAAAAATAAAAACTAATTCAGCTGGTAACTCAATTTTTCTTTGATGTTTCAAGTATTTATTTAAATTCTATTTAGTGAACATATAGTGTAATATTAGTTTCAGAAGTAGAATTTAGTGATTCATCATTTACATATAAGATCTACATTCATCACAAGTGATGTATCACAAGGGGGGGCATCGCAAGTGCCCTCCTTAATACCCATCACCCATTTAGCACATCCCCTCATCCTCCAGCAATTCTCAATTCGTTCTCTATACTTAAGACTCTTTTATGGTTTACCTCCATTTTTTTTCTTTCCCTTATGTTCATTCATTTTGTTTCTTGAATTCCACATATGAATGAAATCATATGGTATTTGTCTTTCTATTATTTTGCTTAGCATAATACACTCTAGCTCCACCCACATCATCGCAAATCAAAAGATTTCATTCTTTTGATGGCTGAGTATAGTCATATACTATAGATATAGATATATCCTCCATTTCAGTTGAATATGCAGTAGAAAGCATTTATGTGTACTTCGCATTTTGTCACACAGAATATGTAAGAGATGGGGCGCCTGGGTGGCGCAGTCGGTTAAGCGTCCGACTTCAGCCAGGTCACGATCTCGCGGTCCGTGAGTTCGAGCCCCGCGTCGGGCTCTGGGCTGATGGCTCAGAGCCTGGAGCCTGTTTCCGATTCTGTGTCTCCCTCTCTCTCTGCCCCTCCCCCGTTCATGCTCTGTCTCTCTCTGTCCCAAAAATAAATAAACGTTGAAAAAAAAATTAAAAAAAAAAAGAATGTGTAAGAGATATGTAAATCAGGGTTGAGATTTCATAAAATTAAATTAATAATATTTACTTTTTCATCCAGACAGTTTTAAGGTAACCTGACTTTTTTTAAAAAACTGTGAGTGTGGTATAAAGAATATATTGACTGCTACTACAGTACAGTTCCATGTCACCATGAATGCAAATGTCCACACAGTTGTTCCAGTACAAACCATGAGATTCAAAAAGGTGTTTTTTTTTAATCCAGCACTCACATAAAAGAAGGCTTCTTTTATGATCACTGATCTAATACCAGATAAATACAAGCAAAACAATAAGTCCAATGTCCATTTATAAGATAAAAGTAGAATTGTGCAGGCAAGTCATTAATTCAATCTTCATTTTTGCAACAAAAACTTTAACACAAATTACAGTATTGTTGGAAAGTGGCAGTGCCACAACTTCTTTCACTGACTTTTCAGCCAGCAGATATTCAACAAAGTCAACTGTGGAAGGCTTTATTCTTCTCTAAGCTATCGTGTGTACTTTTCCAGACTATGCAATACAATTTATTCTGTAAGATGCTCCTGTTGCTTTTTCATTTCTAGTTTGAAAAGCTATAACAAGCAATTTTTAGGTTTGAGCTTGATGCAGGGTGGGAACTCACAAACCATGAGATCATGACCTGAGCTGAAGTTGGACACTTAACTGACTGATCCACTCAGGGGCTCCAACAATTTTTAGTTTTTAAAAGAACTCATGTCTACGTTTAAGATATTCTATTACTTGGGGCACCTGAGTGGCTTAGTGGGTGAAGCGTCCAACTTCAAGCTCAGGTCATGATCTCACGGTTGGTGAGCTGGAGCGCCTCATAGGGCTCTGTGCTGACAGTACAGAGACTGGAGCCTGCTTTGGATTGTGTGTCTCCCTCTCTCTCTGCCCCTCCCTGTCTGCTCACACTCTGTTGCCCTCTCCCTCACACAAAAATAAATAAACATTAACATTTTTAAAAATATTCTATTATTTTATCTTTGAACTCTGAATGGTAGGTCCAAAAATGATATCACAGTATTACTGACACTATAATATAATTTGAAATTTTTCTATTGCATTAAACACAGTAAGGTAAATTCTTATTCTATGGACTGAGGAGGAAATATCTTTTATCATATTTTCATTTCTCAACTTCAATTTTCAGCCAGCTTCTTTGGATTATGATTTTCCTTTCATGAGTGAGAGAACACCCTGATATATCAATTTATTCTTTACAGCACCATTCTACATAAATGGAGAAGTTGCTCTTGAGAAAGCAAATCTTCTAATCTCTCTTTTTAAATCAAATGATCGATCTTAAATGTAACAAAAATATATTATAAATAGATTTCATTTCAGTAGATAAATTATAGAAGAGTGAGTTTTAATTATAAAATTAAAAAATTTTTCAGAAAAAAGTAAAATATTACTGAAACAAAAAATAAAAGTATACTTAATTTTTGTTGTATTTCTGTATAGGAAACTTGATGTTTCTTTTCTTTGTTTTCTTTTTCTTTTCTTTTCTTTTCTTTTGACAAATGATGGCAGACAATGTTGTGTTATTGTTCTCTGACTTTTAGTGGCATTGAACATTTTTATATATACTTTTCCATATTTTTTTCACTAAATTATTTAACAAATTTAGATTGTTTTTTTCTTAATAACATATAAAATTGTATTTACCCTATTGTAATTAATACTGTTATCTTTTGATCGTGTTAGGTTTCTTCCTTTCATTACTGAAGCTTTTTAGTACTTATATAATTATATAATTAAACCTGTCAATTTTTCCTTTATATTTATGCATTTCTTATATTGCTTTGGATGTCATCTTTATCATGATATTATACAACTATTTTTAATACCTTATTTTAGTATTTTATTTTACATTTATATATTTAAACTGTCTGAAGTTGATGATTATTTATGGTGTTATGAATGATTGTTTTCTTCCACATGGATAGCCACTTTTATCAGCACTATTTATTAAATAATTTTGTTCTCTGTCAGTAAGATGACACACTACCTTTAACATTAATGAAGTTCCTTCAGAACATAGAACTACAAAAACAACTAAAAAGCAGTTAACAAAATTGCAATAAGTATGAAGGTATCAATAATTAAATGTAAATGGACTAAATGCTCCAACCAAAAGACAGGGTGGATGAATGGATTAAAAACAAAACAAGACCCATCTATATGCTGCCTATAAGAGACATTTCAGACCTAAAGACACACAGACTGATAGGAAAGGAATGGGAAAGATTCCACACAAATGGAAATGAAAATAAAGCTGGGGTAGAATATTTATCAGAAAAAAATAGACTTTTAAAATAAAGACTGTAACAAGATACAAAGAAAGGCATTACATAATGATAAAGGGATCAATCCTATAAGAGAATATAATAATTATACCAACAAATAAATATCTATTCACCCAACATAGGAACACCTAAATATATAAATCAAATATTAACAGACATAAAAGTAGAAATTGAAAGTAATACAATAACATTACAGGACTTTAATACCCCACTTACAACAATGAATAGATCAACCAGAGAGAAAAACAGTAGGAAAATGGTTTCTTTGAATAACACATTAGACCAGATGGACTTAACAGATATAAAGATAACATTCCATTTGAAAACAGCAGAATACACATTTTTGCCAAGGCACATGAAACATTCTCTAGGATAGATCACAAGTAAGGCCACAAAACAAATCTCAATAAATTTAGGAAGATTAAAATCATATCAAAAATCTTTTCCAATCAACACAGTGTGAAACTAGAAATAAAATACAAGAAAAGGAATTGGAAAAACAAAAACAAAAACAAAAACAAAAACACATGAAGCCTAAACAACATGCTACTAAACAATGAATGTGTCAAGGAAGATATCAAAGAGAATATCAAAATATATCTTGAGACAAATTAAAATGGAAATACAATATTCCAAAATATATGGAGTGCAGCAAAAGGAATGCAGCTCTGAGAGGGAATTTATATCAATACAAATCTACCTTAAAAAGAAAAAAACAAGAAAAATCTCAAACAAACAAAATAACTTTACATCTAAAGAAACCAGAAAAATAAAAGGACATACCAAACCTAAAGTTAATAGATGGGAAAAAATAATAAAGATTGGAGTGGAAATAAATGAAATAGAGACAAAAAAGTGGAAAAGATCAATGAAATTAACAGCTGGTTCTTTGGAAAAATAAACAAAATTGGGGTGCCGGAGTGGCTAAGTCAGTTAAGTGACCAACTCTTGAATTCCACTCAGGTCATGATCTCACGGTCTGTGAGATTGAGCCCCGCATTGGGCTCTGTGCCGGCATGGCAGAGCTTGCTTGGGATTCTCTCTCTCTCTCTCTCTCCTGTATTTCTTTGCCCCTCCCTTGCTTCTGCTGTCTCTGACTCTGTCAAAATAAATAAACATTAAAAAAACAAACAAAATTGGTAAACCATCAATCAAACCCATAAAGAAAAACAGAGAGCTCAAATAAATAAAATGAGAAATAAAGAGAAGTTACAACCAGCACCACAGAAATACAACAAATTATAAGAGGCTACTACATATAACACTGTATGTTAACTTTGCTGGAATTAAAATAAAACAAACAAAAAAAAGAGACTGCTACAATTATACTCCAACAAATTGGAAAACTTAGAAGAAATGGATAAATTCCTAGATACCACAATTTTCCAAGACTAAATCAAGAAGAAATAGAAAATCTGAACAGAGTGATTATTAATAATGAATTTGATTCAGTAATAAAAAAAAAACTCCCAACAAACAAAAGCTCAGGACCAGAAGGCTTCACAGGTGCATTCTACCAAACATTCAGAAACGCATTAATGCCTATTCCTCTCAAAATATTCTAAAAAATGTGAAGAGAAAGAAATGCTTCCAAACTATTTCTACAAGGTTACCATTATGCTGATACAAAAACCAGATAAAAATACAAAAGAAAAGAAAAAAGAAAAGAAAAGAAAAAAAAAGAAAAGAAAAAAGAAAAGAAATGAAACAAGGAGGGAGGAATGAAGGATGGATGGAAGGAAGGAAGGAAGGAAGGAAGGAAGGAAGGAAGGAAAGAAAGAAGGAAGAAAGGAAGGAAGAAAGTTAGTTACAGGCCAATATCCATGATAAACATAGATGTAAAAATATTCAACAAAATATTAGCAAACAAAACTCAATAAAACATCAAAAGAATCATACACCATGATCAAGTAAAATCTTTTCCAGAGATGCAAGGATGGTTCAACTGTCACCAATAAATCAACATAATAAGTCATATTAATAAAATGAAGGATAAAAATGATATGACCATGTCAATAGATGCTGCAAAAAGCATTTGACAAAATTAAACATTAATAATTGATAAAAAGTCTCAACAAAGTGGCTATATAAGGAATGCAGCTCAACATAATAAAGGACAGAAATGACAAGCACACAGCTATCACACTCAATGGTAAAAAGCTAAAAACTTTTCCTCTAAGACCAGGAATAAGACAACAATACCCCCTTTTGTCACTTTCATTCAACCTAGCCCTGGAAGCCCTGGCCAGAGCAATCAGACAAGAAAAAGGAATAAAAAGCATTTGAATTGATAAGGAAGTAGTAAAACTGTCATTATTTGCAGATGACATAATATTATATTGGAAAGTCCTAAATATTCCACCAAAAAACCTATTAGAAATAACAAATTAATTCAGTAAGGTTGTAAGATACAAAATTAATATACAGAAATCTGTTGTGTTTCTATATACTAATAATAAACTATCAAAAGAGAAATTAAGAAAACAATCCCATTTATAAATGCATCTTATAAATGCAACAATAAAATACCTAGGAATAAATTTAACCAAGGAGGTGAAAGCTCTACTCTGAAACCTGTAAGACATGGATTAAAGAAATTGAAGACAACACAAATAAATAAAAAGATACACTGTGTTCATGGATTGGAAGTATTACTATTATTAAAACGTCTATATTACCAAGATTAATCTATACATTGATTGTAATCCCTATCAAATTCCAATGGTATTATTCACAGAAATAGAATAAATAACCATAAAATGGAACCACAAAAGACCCCAAATAGCCAAAGCAATCTTGAGAAAAGAACAAAGCTGGAGGTAGTATGCGACCTGATTTCAAACTACACTACAAAACTATAGTAATCAAAACAGTATGGTATTGGCATAAAAACAGATACATATATCAATGGACTAGGATAGAGAGTCCAGAAATAAAATCCATGCTCATATAGTCAAATGATTTGTAACAAAGGAGCAAGTATATACAATGAGGAGAAGACAGTCTCTTCAATAACTGTATTTGGAAACCTGCAAAAGAATAAAACTGGACCATTTTCTTACACCATGTACAAAAATAAACCCCAAATGGATCAAAGACTGGGGCCCCTAGGTGGCTCGGTCAGTTAAGTGTTCGACTTCAGCTCGGGTTGTGATCTCACAGCTGGTGAGTTCAAGCCCCTCATCAGGCTGTCTGTTGTCAGCATGGAGCTGGCTTCAGATCCTTTTTTCCCCTCTACCTCTGTCCCTCCCCCACTCACCCTCTCTCTCCCTCAAAAATGAATAAACATTTAAAAAAATGGATCAAAGATTAAAATGTAAGCCCTAGGGGCACCTGGGTGGCGCAGTCGGTTAAGCGTCCGACTTCAGCCAGGTCACGATCTCGCGGTCCGTGAGTTCGAGCCCCGCGTCAGGCTCTGGGCTGATGGCTCGGAGCCTGGAGCCTGTTTCCGATTCTGTGTCTCCCTCTCTCTCTGACCCTCCACCGTTCATGCTCTGTCTCTCTCTGTCCCAAAAATAAATAAACGTTGAAAAAAAAATTTAAAAAAATAAATAAATAAATAAAATGTAAGCCCTGAAACGACAAATTTCCTAGAAAAAAAATAGGCAGTAAGCTCCCTGACATAGATCTTGGTGATGATTTTTTTCTGTTTAACACCAAAAGCAAAAGAAACAACAGCAAAAGTAGTCAAATAGTACTACTTCAAACTAAACAGTTCTTGCACAGTTAAGGACATCATCAACAAAATGAAAAGTTAACCTACTGAATGGGAGAAGACATTTGCAAATAATATATCCAATAAAGGATTAATATCATATATATATATATATATGTATACATGTGTGTGTGTGTGTGTGTGTGTGTGTGTGTGTGTAAAGAACTTATACAACTCAACACTAAAACACTAGGAATCCAATTAAAAAATGGGCAGAGGACATAAATGGATGTTTTCCAAAGAAGACATACAGATGGCCAACAGGTACATGAAAAGAGGGTCTACATCATTAATCATCAAGGAAATGCAAATCAAAACCACAATGAGATATCACCTTATATCTGCTAGAATGGCTATTGTGAAAACGACTAGAAATAACAAGGGTTGGTGAAGATGTGGAGAAAGGGAACCCTTGTGTACTGTTAGTAAGAATATACATTGGTATGGCCACTAACAAGAAACACTAAGGAGGTTCCTCAAAAAATTAAAAATAGAACTACCGTATGGTATAGCATTTCCACTTTTGGGTGTTTATCTGAAAAAAATGAAAACAAACTCAAATAGTTATATGCATGCCCATATTTGTTGAAGTATTGTTTGCAATAGCTAAGCTATAGAAGACTATAAGTGTCTACCTTGGATGAATGGATAAAGTGTTACACACACACACACACACACACACACACACACACACACACTGGGATGTTACTCAACCATAAAAATAAAATGAAATCTTGCCTTTTGTGAAAACATGGATGGACCTAGAAGGGTCCTATGCTAAATGAAATAAGTCAGACAGAGAAAGACAAATACCATATGATTTCACAGATGTGCAATCTAAAAAAATCAAAACAAATGAACAAACAAAACAAAACAGAAAGGGACTAAAAACTACAAAGAAAAAATAAGTGGTGTCCAGAAAGGAAGTAGTGGGGGATGGGCAAAATAAGTGAAAGAGATTAAGAGGTACAAATTTACTGTTATACAATAAAAAAGTCATGGGGCGGGGGGTGCCTGGGTGGCTCAGTAGGTTAAGTGTCGGACTTCGGCTCGGGTCACGATGTCACGGTTCTTGGGTTCGAGCCCTGCATCAGGCTGTGTGCTGACAGCTTAGGGCCTGGAGCCTGTTTTGGATTCTGTGTCTCCCTCTCTCTGCCCCTCCCCCACTCGCACTCTGTCTCCCTCTGTCTCAAAAATAAATAAACATTAAAAAAAGTTACAGGAATGTAAAGTATAGCACAAGGAATATAGTCAATATATTGTAATAACTTTGTATTGTGACAGGTAGTAACTACACTTATTGTGGTGATCATTTTGTAATTTATGTAAATGTTGAGTCACTGTATTGTACACCTGAAATTAATATGAGATTGTAATTAACTATATGGCAAAAATTAACTAAAATTCCTTCAGGGGTGCCTGGGTGGCTCAGTTAAGTAGAGCGTCTGACTCTTGATTTTGGCTCAGGTCATGATCCCAGGATTATGGAAGCAAGCCCCCACCAGTCTCCTGCACTGAGCGTGGAGCCTGCTTAGGATTCTGTCTCTCCCTCTTACCCTCGTCTGAGCATGTGCATACACTCACTCCCATAAACAAACAAACAAACAAACAAACAAACAAACAAATAAATAGAAGTTCCTTCATACACTTGGATCTGTCTCTTTAGTTTTGAATTTGTTCCACTAATACATTTGCCTATTCCTGTGCTCATATCACACCATACCTCCATAGTAAATTTTAATAATATGCAGGGTATAACCCTGCTCACTAATCTTCATTATCAGAAATTTCATCTCAGGCCTCAGGCCTTTATTTTTTTATACAGATGTTAGACTTATCACTAAATTCTACTCCTGAAACCAATATTTCAATGTATGCTAACTAAAATTTAAATTAAAAATTGAAATAAAAAAATAAAATGAAAATTTAAAAACCAATGGGATTTTGTTAAAATTGAATTTAATTTAGGAAGAATTATTGCTTCATTCATTCATTCATTCATTCATTCATGTACTATTGCCATATTCATCAGGTTTTATATTCTGTTCTTTGATAAAATATTATGGTTTTCAAAAATACAGCTTATTTTGATTTTGCTTATCCTTGTGTATAACTTTTGTTGCAGTGAATAATATTTTTCCTCCTTATTTTTATACTAAATGTCCTGTTCAGTGCTAACTTTGGTGTTAAGTCTCTTGGATTTTCTATGTATATAAGCATTTTATTTTCAATTAGTGCTGCTTTCTTTTTTATTAATGCTGAATATGAGAAATTACATTCACATCTCTATCTAATTACATATTTTAGGAGAGATATTCTTAATATTTTGCAATGTAAATAATTTGAAGAATAGTTTCTGGTAAAGGACACTTCAGGTTTTGAAATAACAGTGTATGAAGATCATAGTAGGTATAACAGGAAATAACCAGTAAGAACACAGAAGTACTAAGAAGTGAGTTAATATCTGAAAATGCGCATATGTACACATTTATCCCACTAATTTAGTACATTCCAATGAATGAAAGAGTATATTAGCGTACATTTTATTAGCTATCTGAGTAACGACATCTTCACATGCCATGTTGCCTCCTGAAAACACAATAACTTGTGTGAAGATGATATTAAAAAGAGTAAATATTATCTTATTATAATTATGAAAATAGTTTTGACCTTGAAGACCCCCTGAAAGGGTCCCAAGAACCCCAGGGTTCCACAGACCACATTTTGAAAACCATTGTTGTGGATGATTCCCTTTTCAGGGATGCTGGATTGAACTTGTCCTGAAGGTGGAATCCAGGTAAAAGAAGAAAGAAAATCCAAGCATAGGGAACCTGGGCTTTCCTACAGTTGTAGGGGCTTCTAACCAGGCTTAGGAGTCTTGATTCTTTGAATAGGAAAAGTCTCATAAACACTCATGTGCTGTTGGACCTTCTGTAGCTGTAGGCTTCCAAAACAGAAAAGACACTCAAGGGCAGCCCACATGTCATCCTTGCCTTTCTGCAGCTTTCCCTCAGTTCCTGAGGATATGTTCAACTGCACTGTCAACCTCACACATATGCACACCATTCTGGAGATGGGTCATAAACATTTGAACTATATTGGCTCAATAATGGGGACATTTTGTTTGGCTCCAGACTGTGCTGAACTTTGCCCATTCCAGAAATATCCTGTAAGACATTCCCAAGGCACTGAATGATGCAAACCACATTTATCCACTTACCATAGACAAAAATGTGACTAAAAAGCAGGAACTCAAATTCCCTTGAAAAAATAAATGATGTGAATAGTGTTCACAATACAAAACCTGCCTTTCTGCCTTACTTGAAAATAATTTCCCATCTCTCAAAACAGAATCTTTCAGTACTGAGAATAAGTTTTCTTTAGAATTGATATCAAATATCACCTCTACTCCTTTGTCCTTAAACAGAGGTTTGAGGATAAGGTCTAGCACATGGCATTATGGCCCCTCTTTAGGAGTTTTGCAGATAGTAGCATTAGAAGAAATGGTAGTGAAAGCAGCAGTAAAGCATCACCTTGTTTATTGCAGTCTCCGTAGGGAAAGCATTAGCATTTATTTAGTACATGCTTTGTGCACAGTATTGTATTTGGCCCCATGACAAGATGACAGTGAGCTGACATTTGGCCCATTATCCTTAAGTATGATTCGCCTTTCTATTTTGTGAGGAAGCTTTCTATCTGTATTAGTTTTCTAGGACAGCCATAACAAAATACCACAGACTTAGTTGCTTAAACAACAGAAATGTATTTCCATGCAGTTCTGGAGACTGAAATTCCAAGATCAAGGTGTCAGCAGGGTTGTATTTTTCTGAGGCTTCTTTCCTTGGCTCATAGATAGCTAACTGTCTTCTCCTTATGGATTCACATGATCTCTCTTCTTATGTTTATGTTCTTTTTTTTTTTAATTTTTTTTCAACGTTTTTTTATTTATTTTTGGGACAGAGAAAGACAGAACATGAACGGGGGAGGGTCAGAGAGAGAGGGAGACAAAGAATCGGAAACAGGCTCCAGGCTCCGAGCCATCAGCCCAGAGCCTGACGCGGGGCTCGAACTCACGGACCGCGAGATCGTGACCTGGCTGAAGTCGGACGCTTAACCGACTGCGCCACCCAGGCGCCCCTTCTTCTGTTTATGTTCTAATCTCTTCTTCTTATAAAGACACCAGTCTGATCAGATTAGGGCCGACCCATATGATCTGTTTTAACTTAATTACCTCTTTAAATACACTGTCTCCAAATACAGTCATTTTCTAAGGTACTGAAAGTTAAGGCTTAAACATATGATTGGCGGGGAGCGGGTGGGGGGGGGTGCAGAACACTGTCTCTCCTGTTATCCCTTTAGGCTTCCTTAAATTTTTCAATGTAGGCCAAGGAACAAACACATCTACCTTATTCACCTCTAAATCTATAGCACTTAGCAAAGATTCCTGGCATGTAGAAATGGTTCAACATATATTTGTTGAAAATATGAAAGTTTTCCAAGTGTTCACTTGTACATCCACCAGCATTACAAATATGAAAACAGTAAAACCAAAACATTCTCTTTTGAATTGAATCCATTCTATAATTTCATAATAACAAATAATAACAACCAAATAATAACAAATAACAAATTTGTATTGTCATACAAAGTACCCCAAAGCATTAGACCCCAACAATTATTACATGATGGAATTATTAAGCCATAAATTACCTTCTTGGTGTTAACAAAATGATTCTGTGAACTTACTTAATGTCTTTGCCCTTATTTTAAAGACAAGAGAACTAAATAAACTTTTAAATTGTCATTTTCAGAATGTGGTTTAGGACCGATTTATGATGTAGCTAACCCAATAAAGTTTAGTTTAAAATGTGCCATGCATGCACTACAGACTTCCATGCTGATACGTAATTTGTGTGTGAGCTCACACTTTCACAATCCACAGCAGATTGTGCAGATTAAAGGAAAATGTTTTTTGGTCAAAATTCCCCCACATATGCTATCACATGATTCAATTTCATATGTAAATGAACTCCTTTAAAGCATAAGTGCTTAAAGCAGGAAATGAAGCAAATCTGGTGTGGGTTTTTTTTTTCTTTCCCTCTCTCTAAATAGAAAAAAAAAAAACGGATGCTTCTCAGGGCATACAGCAAACTCAGGACATTTATATCTTCTATTCCATGAACTCATAACATCTGCATCTGCATCTGGAGTTATATGGCCTGTGTATCTAAACTGAAAGTCATCCGCACATTGTATCTGGAAAACGATTCATCAAAAGGAAAAGTACGACAAAATGTAGCCGGCTTCTTAAAGGTCATGAAAAAAAAAAAAAAAGATGTTAAAAAAAAAAAGTTCTTCCATATTCCACAAAATTGGCCAGAAGCTTAAGATGTCCAGGATTCTTGTCTGCTGATTTTATTCTTCTTAAACACTTACGGAGCCCTAAAATACCTCCATTGAGAGCAGAGGGAGAACAGGAATAGCAGCATTGTGCCGGCCTCAGTGGGCTGTCCTGAACAGCCTGCAATCTCTTGTGCCACATTCAGGGAAAAGCACAATTTTAGGAAATGCAAACAACCTGGAAACCCACTGACCTACAGATAACCTATTCAGCAACAATGAAAGTTGAAAAAAGATTTTACTTAAAAAAAAAAAAAAAGGAAAAGGGAAAAGAAATTTGTTTTTTCAAAAATGTTTCCCTATTTCAGGAACTAAGTCTATGAAATCTCAGATATTTTGGATCCCCAGTTTACTGGGTCTGCTCTGGTTTTGCAGCCTTGTTGTGACTGTGCAGCAGTATATAAGTAGCTATGAAGTCAGAGTTCACACTGTGGTTCCGAAGTGCAGGGAACACCCTCAGTGCAGCCAGCGCATCCCAGGCTCAGAGCAGAGGGGATCCCATACTGAATGAGCAGTGAGTTAAAATGCCACCTCAAATGCACAGAGGCTCATCTGCAAGATCGATTGCTAAAAGCTTAGCCCTTGAGTTAATGATGCCAAGAAAGCTACTACTACGAAGCTTGCAGGACTTTCCAAGCCAAAACATATTCTTAGAGAAAGAGGACAGCAGTACCTTGTATGTACAGATCACAGAGACACAGATCCAGGCAAAAGGAAGGAAGGAAATTCAGATACCTTGTGGAGTTCCCCTAGAATCTTCCCTCTGCTTTAGAGGAAGGTCGATGGCCAAATGACTATTCATCTGAATTTTATTCCACCCAAAAAGTATTTGAAAATCTTATTTTCACATTCAAATTGTGATAATCTAGAAAAGGAGGAAAGCTTTGATCTTTTGTCGGTTGGTTGGTTGGTTGTTTTTTGTTCTTTTCTCTTTGTCTCTGAAACAGAGGAAATTCTTTTAAAAATAAGGAATTTAGCAAACTTTCATCAAGGTATTAAAAGCAAAATGAGGAAAGCAGCCCTGGGTCTTAGAATAACAACCTTGAAAAGCCAGTGTTTTCTCTAAATCAAAATGGGAAAACATAAGGATATTTTTTAATGTTTATTTATTTTTTGAGAAAGAGAGAGAGCATGAGGGAGGGGCAGACAGAGAGGTGGGGACAGAGGATCCAAAGCTGGTTCAGCATTGACAGCACCAAGCCCCATGTGGGGCTCCAACTCATGAGAACCATGAGATCATGACCTGAGCCAAAGTCAAATGCTTAACCAACTGAGCCACCCAGGCATTCTGGGAAACATAAAAATTTTTAAACAAAGTCTTTTTACAGGAGAGAGATTGAAGCACAAAGACGAGGATGTCAAGAGAACAGAGAAGACACTAGATGACAATCATTGGTTGTGTCATCAGAAGTCAAATACAGGACCAAAGATAGAGGAGCTGCCTCCAGGCCTTTCACTGTGTGGTGGAAACCCATTGCCAGTGATCCCTTACCTCACCAGGTGGTCATCTCTGGAGAAACAAGTATGGGAAACCTGACCTAGTTAGGCAGTCAACCCAAGAACAGCACAACACACTGGGACCAGTGTTGAGTGGGGACCCCAAGGACTCAGGTGTCCATGGCTTCCATGCCCCCACTTCTAGTCCTAAACTAGCCTGCCCCGTCCACACCTCACAAAGATATTGTCTTAAAGGATGGACCCTTGGGCACACATTGTTTACTTCAAAATGAGGATTAAAGACCACTTTATAATCTTGGAATTGCAAAACAGAGACTTTAAATACATTTTAAATGACAAACACTCTCAAGTTGTATAGGAGAAGAAAGGGGAATTTATGCTCACTTCACAATAAACCAGTGTGTATATTCTAAGTGGTTTACATGTAATTACAGGGAGTTTTGTGATCAATACCCTGAAGATATCAATAAGACTCACTTTTATAAACTCCAACTCATCATCCCAACTCTCTCCATCCATTTGCCAGCGGGCATCTACAGTTGGAAAGCCAAGCTTGATGGAAGAAAATCTGATGATTTCAGTTCCCTGTGTGTTTTCATTATTGTTGGTTCTAAGAGAGTTTCTCCACTCATGGGTAAGTTATTAGTTTTCAGTCCTAGTTTCTTTGAAACTTTTTCAACCTCATATCCTCCACTTATCTTTCAACTTATATTTTCTTCACTCATTCAACTAAAATTTCCAAAATGTGACAGGTTCTAGGTTGGGGACAAATAGCAAGCAAGAAGATAGAGGTCATCAGGCTTTGTCAGAGACCTAAGAAACTAGCTCTTGTTCTGTCACTGTCTTAGATTAGGAATACACAGCCTCTCCTAAAAACTGCTTTGCCCCACAGCCAAATTGGAAGACATGCATATGCACCAGACTTTGTGTGAAATATCCTAATAATCCTTAGGGCATAGCGGAGGAAATTACTTGCACCATGAAAAAAGTGGCCTCACTGAAGACAGAGGAAAGGCCAGGGAACATTTTATAGTAAGGTTTATAACAGAACGTTTGAGTGGTGAAGGGCTATTTGTGCAGCCTCAGGGTGTACTGCTAATAAAAGTGTTGGCTAAGCTGCTGTTCTTAAGTTCCATAGACCTATGATGTCAGAATTCATTATGCACACAGGACTATTTACAGCCTCATAAACGTGTAGACAAGGAAATTGTTGGTGAAAAAATGGTTTTCAAAGCTAAAGTGTAATCATTCATTCATCAGCTCTCTGAGGACCACCAAATCTATCTCCAAAGACTTCTCCTGCTTAAAGTAAAATCTTGTGTCCTGAGTAGTAAAGCCTTCCTGCTCTGGTTTCATTTTGAATATTTATGCCACATCTGACCAACAGTTGGGTCAGGAAGTGTGTCTCTAGGGGAAAGATGCCCAAGCAGGTCCCATTGTCTACAGCCAGCAGACACACAACATGGCTAAAGTGAAAAATGGGGGAGGGAGGAAAGATGAAGGGAAGAGTGGAAGGGGACCAGAGACAGAACCCTCATATCTTAGGTCCTACTGGCATGGGGAATGCAGATAGCCCCACATCAAAGCCAACTCTAACCCTAACCCTAACCCTAACCCTAACTGAGAACAAACTGAGGGTTGATGGGGGGTGGAGGGAGGGGTGGGTGGGTGATGGTATTGAGGAGGGCACCTGTTGGGATGAGCACTGGGTGTTGTATGGAAACCAATTTGACAATAAATATCATATTTAAAAAAAACTTGGCTTAGACTGACAATACAAGTTACAGAAACCAAAACTCTGCCTGGCACATAGTAGGCACTCAAAAACTATTTCCTGAATGAATGATAAGCAAGATAGATACCTTCCCTTTTCTCCAGTCTATGGCAAGAAATCTCAACACCACTCTTCCGGAAGAAAATTTGTATGCTTTCCTCAGCCCAGTGCAGAAACAATGTGCAGGAGCACTGAAACATTTTCCCTAGTCCATCAAAAATATTTCCATTTGCTAAATGAGTATCTTACCACTGAATATTTTCCCCCTTTGTTTGAGAAGCTGATTACTTCATATCCAGCATCCATTTCTAGTTTACTATTATCATTCAATTTATTTATTAAAAACAAAAATAGTTCATCCATTTTTCCCACTCCCTACCCACCTCCCACTCCTGGCAACCACCAATCTTTTCTCTGTATCTATGAGCTTAGTATTTTTTGTTTATTTGTTTCTTTTTAGATTTCACACATGAGAGATGATATGATATTTGTCTTTCTTTGTGTAGCTTACTTCACTTAGCATATACCCTCTAGGTCCATCCATATTGTCACAAATGGTAGGATTTTTCTCATTATGTATGTTTGAATAATAGTCCAGTGTATATCTATACTGCAATTTCTTTATCCATTCATTTATGATGGACTTTTATGTTGTTTTGATATCTTGGCTATTGCAAACAATGCTGCAATGAACAAGGGTGTGCATATATCTTTTTGAATTAGTGTTTTCATTTTCTTCAGATAGATACCCAGAAGTGGAATTGCTAGATCATATTGTAATTCTATTTTTAATTTTTTCAGGAACCTCTATACTGTTTCCCATAGTGGCTGCATCAATTTAAATTCTTACCAATAGTGCACAGAGGTTCCCTTTTCTCTACATCCTCACTAACACTTGTTATTTCTAATCATTTTGATAATAGCCATTCTAACATTGTGAGGTGATGTCTCATTGTGGTGTTAATTTGCATTTCTCCAATGATTAGTGATGTAAAGCATATTTTCATGTACCTCTTGGCCATCTGTACGCTTTATTTAGAAAAGTATCTATTCAGGTCTGCCCATTTAAAAACTTTTTATTGAAGTATAGTTGACACACAATGTTACATTAGTACACAACATAGTGGTTTGACAAGTTGATACATTATGCTATGTTCACCAAAAGTGTAGCTACCATCTGTCACCATACCATGCTATTACAACACCATTGACTATTGACGATAGGCCCTATGCTGTACTATCTGCCCATTTTTTATTTCATATTGTTTGGGTTTAGGGTTTTAGGTTTTGGTTGGGGTTTTGGAGTTTTGTCTTGTTTTGTTTTGGTGTTGAGTTGTATGGGTCATTTATATATTTTGGATATTAGCCCCACATCAGACATGATTTGCTAATGTTTCCTACCTTTGGAAGGTTGTCTTTTCATTTTGTCAATGGTTTCCTTTGCTATGAAGAAGATTTTTAGTTTGATTTACTCCTACTTACTTACTTTTGCTTCTCTTGCTTTTATTTTATTTTATTTTATTTTATTTTATTTTATTTTATTTTATTTTATTTTATTTTTTAAATTTACAACCAAGTTAGTTAGCATACAGTGCAGCAGTGATTTCAGGAGTAGATTCCTTAATGTACCTTACCCATTTAGCCCATCCCCCTTCCCACAACCTCTCTAGTAACCCTCTGTTTGTTCTCCATATTTATGAGTCTCTTATGTTTTGTCCCCCTCCCTGTTTTTATATTATTTTTGCTTCCCTTCCCTTGTGTTCATCTGTTCTGTGTCTTAAAGTCCTCATATGAGTGAAGTCATATGATATTTGTCTTTCTCTAACTAATTTTGCTTAGCATAATACCCTCTAGTTCCATCCACATAGTTGCAAATGGCAAGATTTCACTTTTTGATTGCTGAGTAATACTCCATTGTGT
>NW_024412467.1:24913469-24933636 GCF_014898765.1 Herpailurus yagouaroundi | reverse complement strand
GGTATATATATATATATATATATATATATATATATATATATATACCACATCTTTATCCATTCATCCATTGATGGACATTTGCTTTTGGTGTCAGATTCAAAAATCCATTGCCAAGACCTATGTCAAGGAGTTTACTGCCTATGTTTTCTTATTGGAGTTTCATGGTTTCAAATCTTATGTTCAAGTCTTTAATACATTTTGAGTTAATTTTTGTGTATGCTATATATCTTAGTAGCACAGTTTCATTCTTTTCCTGGTGGCTATCCAATTTTTCCTAGCACCATTTATTGAGGACACTGTCCTTTCCACATGGTATATTCTTAGCTCCTTGTCATAAATTAATGACCACATGTGATTGGGTTTAAGTCTGGGCTTTCTATTCTGCTCCACTGATCTATGTGTCTGCTTTTATGCCAATACTATACTATTCTAATTGCCACAGCTTTGTAATATACTTTGAAATCATGGAGCCTGCATCCAGCTTTGTTCTTCCTTTTTTAAATTTTTTTTAATGTTTATTTACTTTTGAGAGAGAGAGAGAGAGAGAGAGAGAGAGAGAGAGGCAGAGAGAGAGAGGGAGAAACAGAATTCGAAGCAGGCTCCAGGCTCTGAGCTGTCAGCACAGAATCTGGTGTGGGTTTCAAACACACAAAGCATGAGATCATGACCTGAGCTGAAATCGGATGCTTAACTGACTGAACCACCCAGGTGCCCCTCCAGCTTTGTTCTTTTTTGTCAAGACTGCTTTGACTATCTGGGGTCTTTAAAATTCTATACAAATTTTTTGTTGTATTTCTGTAAAAATGCCATTGGTATTTTGATAGAGATTGCATTGACTCTATAGATTGCTTTGTGTAGATGGACATTTTAACAATATTAGCTCTTCCAATCCATGAACATAGAATATTTATCCATTTATTTCTGGCTTCTTCAGTCTCTATCTTTAATGCCTTGTAGTTTTTAATATACAGGTCTTTCATCTCCTTGGTTAAATTTATTATAGGTATTTTATTCTTTTTGATGTAATTGTAAATGGGATTGTTTTCTTAATTTCTATTTCTAAAAATTCATTACTAAATAAATGCAGCAGATATTTGCATATCGATTTTGCATCCTGCAACTGTACTGAATATGTTTATTAGCTCTAATAGTTTTTGATGGGGTCTTCATGGTTTTCTGTATATATATGATATATGTATATATAATATATTATCTGCAAATAGTGATAGTTTGACTTCTTCCTTTGCAATTTGGGTGACTTTTATTTCTTTTACTTCTCTGATTATTGTGGCTAGGACTTCCAATATTACATTGAACAAAAGTGGCAAGAATGGGTATTATCTTCTTTTTCCTGATCTTAGAGGAAAAGCTTTCAGCTTTTAGTCATTGAGTATGATGTTAGCTGGGAGTTTGTCATGTATGACTTTTACTATGTTGAGGTAACATTCCTTCTATACCTGCTTTGTTGAGAGTTTTTATTCTAAATGGGTGTTGAATTTGTCAAGTGCTTTTTCTGCATCTGTTGAGATGATCTTGTCATTTGTATCCTTCATTTGTTAGTGTGGTGTATCACACTGACTGATTGGCAAAAGTTGAACCATCCTTGCATCCCTGGAATAAATCCCACTTGATCATAATGTATGACCTTTTCTTTCTCATGATATATGATCCTGTTGATGAATTGTTGAACGTGGTTTGCTAATATTTTGTTGAGAATTTTTGCATCCAAGTCTATCAGGAATATTGGCCTGTAATTTTTTTTTTTTTTTTTTTTTTTTTTTTTTTTTTTTTTTTTTTTTTTTGTGGCATCCTTGTCTGGTTTTGGTATCAGGGCAATGCTGGTCTCATAAAATGAATTTGGAAAAGTTCCCTCCTTTTCTATTTTTTGGAAGAGTTTCTGGAAGATTGGTATTAATTCTTCTTTGACTATTGGGTAAAATTCTTCAGTGAAGTTGTCTGGCCGTAGACTTTTGTCTGGGGAGAGGTTTTTGATTGCCAATTCAGTCTCCTTATTTGTAATAGTCTATTTGGGTATTCTATTACATCTTTAATCAGTCTTGGTAGGTTGTACGTTTCTGGTAATTTATCCATTTCTCCCAGGTTGTCCAATCTGTTGGCATATAATTGCTCATTGTAGTCTCTTGTGATCCTTTTATTTCTGTAGTATTAATTGTAACATCTCCTCTTTCATTTCCAATTTTACTTATTTGAGTCCTCTTTCTTTTCTTCTTTGTGAGCCTAAACAAAGGTTTCTCTTAGTTTATAATTTCAAAGAACCAGCTCTTACTTTCATCTTTTCTACTGTTTTTTAATCTCTATTCACTTATTTCTGCTCTAATCTTTATTTCTTTACTTCTAACTTTGGGTTTTGTTCATTCTTTTTCTATATCCTTGAGGTATAAAGTTAGGTGTTTTTGAGACTTTTTTGTTTCTTGAGGTAGGCATTTATCACTATGAACTTCCCTTTCAGAACTGCTTTTGCTGCATCCCATAAGTTTTGTTATGTTACATTTGTTTCAAGTTATTTTTTTATTTCTCATTTGATTTCTTCTTTGACCCATTGACTGTTCAGTAGCATGTTGTTTAATCTCCACATATTTGTGAATTTTTTCGTTTTATTTATGTAACTAATTTCTAGTTTATACCATTGTAGTTTGAAAAGATACTTAATATTTCAATCTTCTTAAATTTATTAAGACCTGTTTCATGGTCTAACATATGACTTATCTTGGAAAATGTTCTATGTGCACTCAAAAAGAATGTGAATTCTGTTGCTTTTGGATGGAATATTCTATAAATATCTGTTAAGTCCATCTCATCTAATGTGTCATTTAAGTCTGATCTTTCCATATTAATTTTCTGTCTGGATCCATTTATGTAAGAGGATACTAAAATCCTCAATATGGGGGCACCTGGATGGCTGAGTCGTTTAAGCATCCAACTCTCGATCTTGACTCAGGTCATGATCTCATGGTTCATGAGTTTGAGCCCAGCATCAGGCTGTGCACTGTCAGTGTGGAGCCTGCTTGGGATTCTTTTTCTACCTCTCTCAGTGTCCCTCCCCTGCTCAGGCTTGCTTGCTCTCTCTCTCTCTCTCTCTCTCTCTCAAAATAAATAAATAAATAAACAAACAAACTTTATTTTAAAAAGAGGGTACTAACAAAATAAGTCACATTGCAGGTACTAGACACTTGTTATTTGCTGGCTGCCCCTTTGGGATAGTCCCTATTGTGTATAGTCTTATTGGGAGGTTGCCTGACAATCCATCATCAGGGGAGGAGCTAGAACCTCTCTTATCCCCAGCAACCCAGGGACAGTCATCTGAGTCAGACTCATCCAACCATTGTCTGACTCTGCATCCTAAGTTAGTGAAGAATTATTAGTTTATAAATTATAAAGACTTTAGCTATTTCCTGGTATGGGGTGTGTGTCTGTGTCTGTGTGTGCATGCGTGCATGCAAGTGGAGTGGAAAGAGGGAGAAGGGCAGGGAAAGAGAGAGTATGTGGGTATAACATCAATGTTTTTGTGAATCTCATCAGAAATGTGTATATCTTACTGTTTTCAGAGAAGCATCTTTTGGTTCTCTAAAATATCTCAATATTGTAGAGGGTAGTTATCCATTTCATTGGTTTCTGCTATTATCTTTATGATCTTCTTCCTTCTTGAATGCAGAAGATATTTTCCATGCACCTGCCCAAATTCACATCTTGTGAGTTTCCTATATGATGTGTCCTGTGTCCCAGGGTGCAAGCCAGAAACTCACCTTCCCAAACTCCCTTAGCTAGGCTTCATACTTGAGAATTAGACCCTACCAATCAGACTCACTCATGTGAGACTTGCATTTAAGAAAGAGCAACATGAGAAACCAGGTGCCACACATGGAATGAAGAAACTCCTTTCTAGCCAGAGTGACCTCGGGGGCATTAATTAGTCAAGAAGACCCTGCAGTCCCATCGTAGGTATTATTGGTGCCCAGTGGTGGTAGTAAGTACACAAGGGTCTTTCCATGTCTGTTTTATGGTGGGGTCCAATTTTGTTCTGGTAATGCAGCATCCAAAACTGACTCTTCAGCCCTTCCAAATCAGACTCTAAATACCCTCAGTAAGTATATTTTCTGCTGAATCTAGCCAGTGTGGACTCTGGTGTTTCTATATAACAATTCAGACTATGCATTTTTTCTTTGGATTGTCCTACAACTCTTACTCTAGCTTCTTGAGTTGAATCATTAGCTTCTTTGTTCTCAATCTTTCTTAATTTCTTTTTTTAATGCTATATATGAGAAACATATTATTGAGTCTTTACCTTTTGTGTTAACTTTTAAAAGTTTATTTATTTTGAGAAAGAGTATGTGAGAAACATGCACCTGCACAAGAGGGAGACAGGCAGATAGAGACAACAAGAGAAATTCCCAAGCAGGCTTCACAGTGTCAGACACAGGGCAGGGTGGGGATGGGGCCCTTGAACACTGTGATCATGGCCTGGGCCAAAATCAAGAGTGCAATGCTTAACTGACTGAGCCACCCATGCACCTCTAGATCTTTATTAATTTCTGATCATTGGTTTCAAAGCTATAAATGTCCCTTTAGGTAATGCTTTAGCTGCACATAGAGCGCTTTCTCTGTTATCAGCTCTCAGTACTTCATGATTTTTCATAAGCTTTTTAGCTCAATCATTATTTTATACTCTTAAAAATATATTCCCAAGCTTGTTTTTTTTACCTATCTTTTTTATGTCCTTCTTATAAACACCTAAATTTATTGCTTCAGAGTGAGCAAATATGGTTCATAAAATGCTAATTCTTTGTAATTTATGAAGACTTTCTTTGTGGCCTAGAACGTGGTCAATTTTTGTGAATGTTCCTTCTGTGCTCAAAAAAAATTTTCTACTTTGTATTCATTACCAGTGGTTTCCAAATAGAGCTCAGCTGACAGGCCACACTAGACTCATATGAATCACTGTTTAAAAATAGAGTGCCATAGACCTCAGTCTAAAATACAACAAATCTCTGAGATAAGACCCTTGATCTGTGTGTCAATCAGCATCTCAGGTAACTCTAAAATGGTAACTTTAGGAAGCACTCTCTTTTGTTCCTACCCACAATGCCCCCACATTCAGACAGGATCAGAGATAAAATTTCAGACAAATAGAATCCTATAATTTTGAAGAGATTCCATATCCTTTCATGCTACATTTTCCCCACACTCAAAATCATCTATTTTAGATTATTCTTCCTTATACTTAGCCTAAGTATTTCATGCATGCTTTCTATTCTGTCTGCATTTCCCCCTCTTTCTTTCCTAAAGAACCAGATTTCATTTCTTAATCCATGACATAGGTGAGACCCATGAAATCATGTAATTTAGGGGAAACACAGTTCCAGGGAGATAGCCTAAGTAGTCCAAATTCACCCCATGATACTTGTTTATGATTGCTTTACATGATTTGTGTGTGAATGACACTCTGCTGGAGACTATAAGTGATCTAGAGATCAGAGATCCAGAGAGCCTGGGCTGTAAACTAGTCCTAAAAAATGAAGAGGGAAGCACTTCATCTTACTGTTGGAGGAGAAGATTTTTTCCCATACATATCCTTTTGAATGCCAACAGTGAAGCCCACAGCACCAGCTGATGTTATCTTACAACTAGAACATAAACAAGTTCTAGGATGAAGTGGATTCTGTGGCCAGCAGAGTAGAAAAACAGTTCACTGACTGACTCTTAACCCAATCAGCTCCAAAACCTGCCCTACACCAAGATTTCCAGTTACATGAGATAATTCAATTAGTGTATTGGTAAGGATTTCTGTTCCTTGCAGCCTGAACCATCCTCACTGATAACACTCTTGGTTCCCTTTCACTGTAGTTTAAAAACTCAACCAACCACTTTTGATTTTCAGTGGACCTTTTGCTGAAAGACCACAAATAAATCCTTCTTCGGCTTTTTTATTTTTACACCAAATGCTCCCAACACTGTCATCTTTCCACCACGAAAGTCACACTTCATTCCTTAATCAGAGGCATTTGATTAAGGCATTTGAATAGTGCTGAGTTCAGTAAGAACTTCCTCTAATCTGTCATTTACCTACACTAGTCCAGAAGTCAGGCTTCAGTGCCTACAGAGTTTAGGATTCATGTGACTCTATGACTAACATGAAAACAATCAGCATATCTAGAAACATATATCACTAAACCAGGAGTGCCTCATGGAAAAATGAGGAAAGTCAGGTGGCTGTTAAATTACACTAAGTCATTATATAAGAAAAGGGAATGAAAAAATTAAGGACAAGTATATGTAATATAGGCCAGGAAAAAATTTTTAAGGGGTGTTACCTGTACTGCCCAACTTGAGATGTCTGAAGTCCAGACATCAATCAAATCTTGACCTTGAAACAATTCCCTAGTCAGAAAGGGATCAGGAATACATTAAAATGAATTCAAGACACTCAAAATTACATATTGTTCTCACATTACTATGGATTTACACATAATCCATGATATTAGAAAATGAAAAGCCAAAAAAAAAAAAGCAACACACACACACACACACACACACACAAATTCTCATATTTACCTGCTATATGCATCTACATTATTTTCCTTTCTGTTAAATCTCCATGCTCATAAAATGCACACCAATTCATCTGCATTTTTTGTAACTGATTTACAAATGGAAAGGACTTCAAGCTCTTATCTTTTCTGAGAATGCTCCAACTGCAGAAGTGTTCATAGGTAGAATCCAAAAAACAAAAGACATTTATCATATTCTATTTTTTGCTGAGCTCAGCGAGGCTGATTCCCTCAGCCTGATGCCAACATACACCCTCTATCTACAGAAAGCAACCAACCCCAGATGTGTGATACTTAAACCTGCCTTTTCAAATGGAAAGTACTCCCTAAGAGAATCTGTCACTCTCTACCCTCTTTATTTTACCCCTCTCTGTCACCAGAGCAGATCTTCAAAGGCATTCTGCCCCCTTATTCAGAAAAGCAAAAGACCTGTCCAAAAGACCTGCATAGTCCCTGCTTCTCCCAGGCTCCATCTCCAAATCCTATATGCCCTGTTGGCCTATTTAACTTTCCACACCCATTTTCTTCCAAGACATGGGTCCGGGAAATTTCGTTTATATTTTGATGTCTTCAAACATCATTTCCATTCCATGGGGGAAGAAAAAAAAAAAACTTCATGAGCCTCCTCTTTTGCTTAATGAAAAGTTGACAAATGAAAACTCACAGCTTTTCAAATTCTTAACATTTTAACTCCAGAGACTTGGAGAGTAAATTAGGTGAATATCTGAGTCATCAAGTAGGTCAGTCTTTTTTAAAGCCAAGAACTGGTCACAGCAGAGTCTCTCGTTAGGATTGTGTGATGGAACACTCCACTAGCATCCCCATGGCCTAGCTAACAACCCACAAGAGCCAAACAAAAGGGTCATTTGTTTTTTCCAAAAAATATATTATCCTTCCAATTGGGAAAATAAAATTCTGAATCTATCCTAGATCCATGCTGATAGGGAAAGTCATGTGGATCCTTACAATTAAACGGACAGCAAAATTACATATAAAAACACTTTGGCCACCAACTGGGACATGAAAACTTAGCTACGAAAAACGGTAATGAAAAGAAGGAAGAAGAAGAACTAGGATAAAGAAAAACTATTTTGTTCCTGATCGTTTTAAGAGTAAGATTTTATGTGAATGATTTGTTTAAATGGCTATTAAACTGCTAAGGTGTTTATATATGTAAAATATGCATATTGGAGGAAGTCAGCTGGTAGCTTCACTCTCCTGAGGGAAAATCCAAAGTTCATTACCAATCTTCGGTCTACCGCAGAGAAGTCTGCAAGCCCCAGGGGCCTGGAATTCTAAAAAGGCCATTCAAGCCTCAGGTGGACCCCGCGTTTCTCCATTTCCCTGTCCTTCCGCTTTTCTTTCCTTAAAAATTTTCTTATAGGATTTGCATTTGATGAGGTTCAAGAGGTCACTTCCCCTCTTACCCTCCCCCTCCTGGTCCGGCGAAGTAGCCGCGTCCAGAAAACGAACGCCGTCCTAGCCAAAGTGCCTGAGAGAGGCGGCTCTGCCTGAGGTTTTGCCCCTGGTGTCCCGCTGCGGGGGACGTTTTCGACCTTGGAGGAGCCAGCCTGCCTTTTGTACTCAGGCCCTCTGTCCTGGAGAGGACCACGCCGATCTCAAGCAAAGGCCGACAGCCGAGGAATGGCCATTTATTGTCTGCCTTTTCCAAGCAGTATTTGGAGCCCGGTCCTGGACGGAGACGAACCTGGCCAAGGATCATACAGGGGAAACGTCGAAGGCACTAAAATGAAAATGCTCTCTCCGCTTTCCACCCCCAGCTTCTGAGGCTGTCGCCCTCTGTCTGTGCCCTGCGTTTCCGTTCCACTCCCACTTTGGGGTTGCAGTAGCGCACCGCTGCCCAAGGCACCCAGCACCCCAAGCAATCTGACCGCACTAAGCGAACCGAGTGATGGGGCCGAGGCACGGAGAAGTAGCCCTATACCAAGTCGTACTTCAGCCGCAAGTCCCCTTCCCGAAGAGATGGACCCGCCCCAGCGCGCTTTAGCCGTCGCTCTTAGAAGCCTCTCGGCCGCCGCGCGCTGCTGCTCCGGGCGTGAGCCTTCGGCCCAAAGGTCCTACCGGGGCCTTTTTGCACTTACTTCCAGCTTCTTTTCTAACGCTTAATTTTTAATCGAATCCCAAAACTAAAACAAAGCCCAAGAGTTTGGTTGGGGCTGGAACACGCGCAGGGGCCCAATTCTGCCTTTGCCCCTCGGACCACAACCGGAAGTCACCGGGAGAAAGCTCTGCCGCCGCGCTAGCCGAAATCCGTCCAAGGTCAGAGGAATCCGCACAGCCAGTTTTGAGGCCAATGCGTGTTGAGCGCTCCCGACGTGCCGCACGCTGTTCTACAGCTCGGTTTGTATTATTTCGTTTAATCCTCGTAGCAACTCCATGGGGGAAGCTATTATTATCATCCCAATTACAGAAATGACAAAAGTGAAGTCCGGAAAAATAAAGTTAACTTGCTCAAGGTCAGGTAACTGGTATGTGCAAGGTGTATTGGGGCGGTGAGGGTGGGGCGAGGCGTACACAGAAAATAATTAAGTGGACTGAAAGCATTTACTACCTTAGTATTTCAAATTGCAGGTAACGTTTCAGACTCAGAGCTTTGAGAGCCCAGTGAGGTGGAGTAGGGGTGTTGAGCAGTGGCCCTTTTGTACGCCGGCATACAGGAGGGTAGGGACCCACCCTGCTGCCCGGGCGCTGTGGTTACGGTGAACGGCGAGGGTTCTTCGCCTGCCACCACACCACACAAGCCCGTCCAGAGTCTGCGCCTCTTGCAAACGGGAAATGGAGGGGAAAGGAGGACAATTCCGCTTAAAACAAGCAAACTCCGTGGGCGCTGTACTGGCGGCCCACGTCCGCGAGGAATCTGCAAGGCGCCCTTGGCAGCTCAAGCTGCAACGAGCCGGCAAGTTTTTGTTCCGCGTTTTCACGCTTTTCTCATGGGATCTCGAAAACCAAAGATTCCTCGAGTGCAAATCAGCTGTTGATGGCTCGTCCCCCAAGGAGCCAAAACAAGTCACACAGACTTGGGCCGCTCAAAAACCTAACATTATTAAGCGGGAGCTTCCGCGAGGTAGTCACTCGAGTGAGCTCCTCTGACAGAGCTCAGCTCTACACACACACACACACACACACACACACACACACACACACACCGCACCCTGGCCACACAGTACCCTGTTCGGGCCACCGGGCATGGACCCACCGCACTGAGAGGGCGCGCGTCTGAGCCCGGGTGCTGCGAAAGAGTCGGATTCCTCCAGGGGCCGCGTGATCCCGTCTAAGAGAAACGTTTCCCCACTCCCAGGGAGTATTAGCCGTTCACTGTGGAGCCATGCAGCGCCACCCTCAGCCTGAACACACTCAGAGAGCAGAGACCCCAGCCCTCAGAGGCGGACTTACTTAAACTTGTAGACAATGGACCCACCATCATTTCCTTATTAGGGACAAAACCAAGGAGCATATAAGCGATTGCTCAGGGAAGGAAATTTCTCAAGTACGCCTAAAATTTAAAGAAGTACCTTAAGACTAAAGGGCGCTTTTGTTGGATTGGGCCAAATATATTAGTGTAAATGTGTATATGTCAAAATGTTAGTACTTTTACAATTTTTATTTCATCTTTGTAATCATCACAGAAGGACGTATTGTTTTTAAATTTTTATTATTTCCATTTTACAAAAAAAAGAGTAGGAATTGAAGCTCAGACTTATTCAAGGTCATCAGGAGCAGGTGCAATTGTCAAACAAAATCTAAAGACACCTATGAGCATCATGTCACTATTCATCTGCTCTGAGGATGAGGGAAATGCTAAGAACAAAGGTAACATATATTATTTGAGGGAGCAGAAAAAATCAGACAAGTCAATAACAAATATTTCTGAAATATTTGTACAGAGTCCTGGTGTGGACTGAGGGTTGGGGATACAGACCAACCAGTGGGCCATCCCCCAGGATCCCTTTCCCCCTCCACCCTAGCCCAAAATCTTCTCACAAGCACTTCCAAATGGTATGAAAAATTATTTCCTGGTCTGGGTAAGTGATTTGGAAACTACTATATGGATAGTATACTATATGGATAAACATATACACACATACATAGGGATAGATATATTCAAAGGCCACGTGTGATCTTGTGATAAATTCTGTATGTGTGATCTGGTATGCATATATGGAAGCAATGTGGGGTTAACTCCCCTTTTCACAGCTTATTGCTAAAGCACTCACCCAACCCCAGTGAAGGTGGGGGAGGGAAAGTTTGTATACTTGGCAGTTTTAGCAGCCAGGAGAAACTCTAGATATTTGGGGCTGGAAGTCACTTGGGAGGAGGGGGGAGAAAGATGGAGAGTTCTGTTTGTAAGATACACATCCAGAACAATGTTCCAGCCTATTTCCAATTTCCCCAAGGAAGTGTGCTTGTCTGCACCAAAATATAATTTTAGGTATGAAAGAGCTAGAACTGGTGGGTGTGTTTAGGAGTAATAAGGTGCACTTTTAAAACATGATGTCTGGATTTGCCCTAAAATATTTCAGCAAAATGAAAATAGAAAAGAAAAATGGAGCAAGTGTGGCAAAATCTTCATAATTGTTATATCTAGATGATGGATATTGAAGAGAGAGCTTATTGTATACCCTCTCTACTTCTGGGTACTATGAGCCTTTTCATTTTAAATAAAAGTGTAAAAAGAAAAATAAAATCTCATTTTTTTCATGTAAATAAGTGTGCTTTATTGTATATAAATCTCATTTTTAGAATTTTGAAAGTAAAAGTCAGTTACAGTAGAAAAAACTAGTTCCTTATGATACCATGTTGCAGAGGAAGACCAGTGGTTGACATCTTCGGCTCAGGTCCGAAATCTAGTTCCCTTGGCTTTCTGGAATCCCAGTTCACTCTTACCTATTGATCGCCTGTCTTTTGTATTCAGCCTTCCCCAACAGGACCTCCAAAGTTCCCCTTATCTCGTAGACTTTCACCAGCAAAAATTTAGGAAGCTGCCTGGCTTTCTTCAGCCAAAAGGAATGAGAAATAATAAAAGCAAAAAGTCGTATTACTGTCACTGTAGACCCAGAAGAGGAGAAAGAGTTCTTGGAACCTCTTCACGGATGAGAACGCTAAGGCAGAAGAAAGTGCCTTCTCCAGGATACCTTGCTGAACAGCGGACTGGAACTGGCTTCACCAAACGTTCGGTGGTCTGTCTCTTTTCTACTAGATGTCAGGAAAACGCCAGGAGCTCCGGGTATGTAACTTACAAATGAAGACCCAGCCTTCTGCCCCTTGCTTCAAGAAACCAAAACAGCTGCACTGAATCCTGAATTTCTTCAGCATGGCGTAAGCATGATTGCCACGGAGAGAGCGCACTTCGACAGAGCAGTGCCAAGTACGTAACTTATTTTCTTCTTTAAATGTTAACGGCATGCGGGGGTAGGAAAGGTACCCTAAGATGGTCAACCCAGTACTAGGCAGACGATAATTTTTGAAGGAACCTAGGGTCTGGGACACGCGGCTGCGGGGAGCCCGGACCTCAGTGGCTGCGTCAGAAACCTTGGGCAGGTGAGGGAGAGGGAGCTGCGCCTTTGGAGGAGCGCAGGGCAGCCTCTCTGACCACGATTTCCGAGAGCCTGGCGCCACCCAGCGGAAATGAAAAGAACTCCTGCTTTTCCTCCAATTGCACCCAAGAAAAGGGGAGGCGCAGCCCGCAACACCGCAAAATCCAAGGATTTTTGGAGGGGGGGGGAAGGTGACACTCATTTGACGATTCCAAAAATCCATGCCCAGTCTTCCCAGTTCACTCCTCCCCACCAGCAAGGGCACTCTGACCAGGCCCCAAAGTATGTCCCCTTGATCCCCAAGACGAAAAACGCTTTCTCCTAAAATGCAAACTACGGCCACGGAAAAGCTTTTAGTGTTGATGTTCAATGCAGAGTAGGGATATGCGTTTGCCGTGCCGGCCGCGCGACGGCAAGCACAGGGGAGAGTCAAAGCAGAGGATGGAGGGGAGGGCGACGAGGGCCGCGTAAATCATTTGGAGAGATTTTTGGCCTGAGTCCCTGTTTCCGAAAGGTTGCGGGATGGTTTGACGTTGATTATATAGCTGCTTTCTTTTCAAGTGCGCGCCCCTCCCCACCGCAGCCCGCCTGGTGTGCGAGGATTGTGTTTGAAAGGGAGGAAGCATTCTTGAAGTGGTAGGTGATGGATTGTCTAAACCCTTCTGGGACGTTTTGGGCGGGGGTTTTTCCAGGCAGCTCATCAATAAAGACCCCCCTGGAGAGGGGAGGGGGCAGCTGGAAAACGGCCCCCACCTCCCGGCCTGGAGGAACCAGGCCTGGAAAAGAATATTTGCGGCCAAGGGGAAGGGTATGAGGGAGTGAGAGAGGGCAAATGGGGCCCCGGGCAGGTGGAGACTCCTTGCCAGGATCCTTCAGCCACGGAACCCTTTTGGGCTTCACTGCAAGGATGCCGCAGGGTGACTCAGTGGGGGTAGGGAGGGGTGACAGCCGAAAGGCTGGTGGGCTCTCAACACCAGGGTGTCAAGAGAGCAGGAAGTGGAGGTTCCAGAGCCAGCATCAGTCCGTCTTGATGCACTAGGAGTCTTCTCTTTCTATAGATTTCTTTTCGAAGCCCCAAACAAAATCTGTCCATCTCTCTCAAATTGGAGGAGGGAGATTTAGGGTGGGGAGTAAGGATGATCTGGCTCAAGCCATCCCTTGGCTTTCATGGGATCAACACCTAGAACCAAGCCAAGGAAATGAGGTGGCCTCTGACGCTGAAGAGCCCCCTTCCTTCTCATGGGCAACAGCCTTCAGAGATGCCCCACGCAGGGTCGTGTAGGCCGCAGACATGGACTACTGAATGCCGATAGGGAAACGGGCGACTGCTAGCTCCCTGGGAAGACTGGAAATCTCAAAAGCAAGGCCAGCTTAGAGAGGCAGCTTTGGGGCTTCGTCTAGGATAGGAGGCCTCAGCTTTCTCAGAGAGCCACGGTCTCCGGTGTTTTCCCGGTCTCTTCTTCCGTCCTAGCACTGGCAAGCGCTGGCTTCCCCCGGTGCTGGCCTTGGCGGGCCTTTCGTCCTTTGCGCCCCAGGGTCCACCAACGAGCTGTCCTCATTCCACGACCAAGGGTCAGGCCGCAACCCAAAACAGGGATCCACTGCCAGATCGGGGTCTGGGGGCAGGGAGGAGAGTAATGGGGGATGGATGACAAGAAGGGCTCCCGAAAGGCAGCTCCTCCAAGGCGGCGTCTGGGCGCCTGAGGTCCCGAGTCAGGCTCTGGGCGCCGAGCACGTTTTATTTATTCCCACAGAGGATGCTGGAGGACAAAAGAAATATTTGGACGTCAGCGCTGATTTATATTTTTGGAAGAGCTACGTTTCCTTTTCTGAAGAGAAGCAAGCGCGCCCCATATCCTGAGCTCAGCAGGGAGGACAGGAGGGGAGTTTTGATGCTCCAGGAAGTTCATCCATCGCGGCGCGGCGCGCAGGGCCCGGCGCCCGCGGAGTTCGCTGCCCTTGGAGATATTTATTTATTTGGGGGGAGGGGAGGGCAAAGGGAGACGAGACAAGTCAAACACGTGAAGAAAAACCGACCACGGCTGAGTTGGGACCTCCAGGGCGCCTCCCGACCTGCCGCCCCACAGCGGGCCGGCGAAGCTCCTACGTCGGGGGGCGTTGGAGACAAATCCTCGCAACCTCCGGACGCGTTTGGCTGATGAATTCCGCAACCCACCGCGAGCGTCCTCCCTCGTTCAGTGCCTGAGGCTAACCTCTCCGGACCCAAGGGCGCCTCCCAGGTGGTCCTGTCCCTCCGGCTGGCTGTGCGCTGAGCGCGTGGGGCCCAGCCACCTTCCTCCTGAGCCTGGTTAAACAGGCAGAAGCAGTGGGCGAGGGGCGCCTCAAAAGCGTGGTGCCACAGAGTAGGGGGCGCGCGGGCCCCGAGGCTGGAGGCACAGCAAGGTGGGCGCAGAAGTAATGCCGAGCTCAAAATATCCTGAGAGGCCCTGGCTTCACTGTTTTGTTTCATCAACGGGGACTTCCCTCACAGCAGCACAAGTGGATGCAAAATTTCCGTGCTGAGGGGCACCAGCACCCACACTTGCTTCTGCCTTTTTTTCTCCCAACACTGGGAATGTGTGGGACAGGCTTGTCTAATTTTCCTTCGCTGCTGGGAGTCCTCTCATTCCTGCCCCGTCGGAGGGGCGCACCGACTGTGTCTTTCCCAGCACTGCCCCTTTTCTCTTGTTGCTGAAGGCATCAGAGCTGCCTTTTAGGAGGAATGGCAATGCCTACAATGGAAACCTTCTTCTCAAGCCCCACCCATAAACTCAGTAGGCGGTGGAAGAAGCCTAAGGGTGGTCCACTGGTCCGCTTGAGCTCTCAAGGTGCCCTGCCTGGTACCAATGCGCTGGCACCCGGGTCAGGGCCTGAGGGCAGATGGGTCCTGTTCCTGGAAGTATACCAAAGTAGTGTCTCCCAACTGAAGGGCTCTAGGGCCTCGAAATCTGAGAAGTGTGGAGACAGGAAAAGGCGCAGTCGCCATATGGGGCTCTGGAAGATTGGACCCCTTTTTGCTTCCTCCTCAAGCACCTCAGACTAGGCCAAGCCAGGTATCAAATCAGGTCTACCTCCAGGCCCAGGAGATGGGGGCTTTCCGCGGATCTCTCAGGAAGGTGGCTATTAAAAGCCCTGCCCGGGACAGGCGTTTGGAGAGCGGAAGAATCTATCCAAATAAACATTTGGAATTGGGTGGCTGGTGTTCATTCAAGCCCGGAGGTCTGGGGGTTTCTGGACCGAGGAAGAAGAGCAGACACTGAGAAGGGTGTAAAATTCCCACCATTAACCCTCCTTGCCAAGTTCCCCTCTCCTGAGCGCCTTCTCCTGGCCTCCTGGCCTCCTGGCCAGATTTTCTACTATAAATTAAAATTTCTAGGGGGGCCTCTGCGTCGTGCAGGGTCCTGGTCTTCCTTGGTTTCCTCAAACAAGCTGACACTCCCTGCGCCTCAGCATTGAGTTCCCACCGTCCCCATCTACAAAGGCCTCGCAGGAGCTAGAGAATCCTCTACACATATTAACTTTGTACCAAAACACAGGGTGAATACAGTGGTCAGTTACAGGCCGATTTGGGAAGAGGCTTTGCTCCTGCCGGGCTGACGGAAGGAAGGGAGGGGCAAGCAGAGCTAGAGTGTCCCGAGGAGGAGAGGTCTTGGATGGCGGTAAACAGTGTCGGTGCGGATGCGTCTCTCCGGTGGGTAACTGGTTTAGTCTAAGCCATTTCATGTAAAACCCACGAAGCAGAGGAAGTATGCTAAGAACATAAAATCTAAACCGCAATAATGAAGAGATTTCCTAGAATGAAACGCCGATTACAAAACAAAATCGGAGAAACCCAAGCTTCCCAAAGTTTACATTCCCCAGCGCAGGAGCAGGGGCGGGGCCTTGGGGTTTGGAGCGGGAAAGGAACCCGCAGCCCAAGCGGACACAGTCAACCAAAGAGGGTCAGAGCACCGAGTATGGACAGAGGGCGGTTGCACTCGACGCCTGTCCTTGTTAAGCAAGGAGCAGCCTGGGCTCATCTATATTCATTTTAACGAACCATAATACCTTTCCTTCCAGTAAGAAAAAATAAATCTAGATTTTTGTTGTTTATAAGGCAATGGAAGTAAGGAAGAGCTCACCACCATAAGAAAGGACTTCGGAGAGAGGGAACTGTCCTAAGCAAGGATATGTTGCAGAGACAACTTTCCTCTTAAACTGTCTGCTAAACAGAAATTCAGATATTCTTGCCAGGGATAAAGAATTTGACATGACTTGTTACTGCATGCATTCTTACCCAGGAGATCTGTATAAATCAGTAATTAAAACAAAGTTGAGAGGTTTCACTGCAATGTGTGGAAGCAGCACTGGTTTGGGATCCCCCCCCCCCCCCCACTATAGGCCAGCTTTGTTATTTCCCCAGGTGTGACTTGCAGTGAGTCATCTGATCTTTCTGAACCCCAGTCTCCTAATGGCTAAGCGAAGATAACTGTACTTAGGTCAGGTGGTGGTGACATGATGTGAGTGGAAAAGCTTCTACCTGTGAAGTCTATAAGGAACAAATTCGGGGGTTAGTATTTCTTGACTTGGGGGTCCCTGTCAGGGGAAGTTTCCATAGGCAAAAGTGGGGTCTCCAAGAAAGAATTTCAGAGAAAAGCCTCTTCCTGCTCAGATAACTAAGGTCACCAACCTCCATATTTTTTTGTGGAGTGCAGAGTAGTATTTAGATCCCCGGAGAGAGAAAAAGGCTTCAAGACAGCTGAGCTGCTCCTGGCTGGAACTGTAACTACAATGCCTACAGTCTTTCTAAGACCTGTCTAGCCTCCTGTAACACTCAGCAAAGTATAAGTGGTATTTCTTGCAAGTTTGAAGAGTTTAAGTAAAATGGATACCATTGTCACTTGGATTGGATAGGAAAGGGAGCCTTTAAAAATCCCTGCTATTTTAGCCTGCTTGGATTTTAGGGTAGGTGGTTTTTATTCTTCAGTCTCTGGGTCCTAAAACCTTTTAGGGTCTGAGATCCAATGTACATAGAATTCCTAGGTGTGGACAGTCAGAGAGGGTTCAGCAACAGTGATATTGACTTGCTTGCTGAATTTTCCAAAAATCTATTGTCCATCACCCCCACCTACAAATAAGATGATTGCCTTCCTTTTCCTTATGTTTCCATCTGGGCCAATTCTCTTCCCACTAAACACACACACACACACACACACACACACACACACACACTGAAGGCTATGTCAGTGGGATTCCTTTTAGATACTATGTGTCCTCCTCACTCCAGTTTCTGTTGTATTTGATTATTTTTCAGACATTTAAAGCATTGATGTAGTGAGCCTACCATGTATACTTACTTACATTTAAATTATTCCATGTAAAATGACAAAAGGGGGTAAGAGAAAAAATACCATGAATAAATGGGTATCCATCCCCAAAATATGCTCCCAAGTCACTCAGAAAGAAATTCTTAGAAGTAGAAACAACTGCAAAACCCCTACCCCAACTCAATCAAAACATCCCATCCGGAAAAGACTGACTTGTTTCTTTTTTCTATTGGAAATGAGCGGTAAACTGAGTTCATTTTAGCCGTGTTTTCTTAGCTGACTCTCGGCTACAATCAAGCCATTTTCGGACACATTCCCATGTAGGTACCAGGGGTGCTCTGGAGGAAGCTGTCGACGCCTGTTCAGCTAATTTAGGTTTTCTTTGTCTAATTACTGTGGAGCTTAGGGAAAAGGAGCCCGGCTCAGGGCAGTAAACTGACACTCGGTCTCTGTGTGTGGTATCCAGGCAGGGTTTGATGGAAAAAGCCTGCTTCCACTCAACTTCAGGTCACTGTCTGGGGCCAGCCCCAGCCCAGCCCCCAGCTTCCCCCCTCCCACTCCTCCCTCTCCTCAGCTTCAACAGCCCCACCAGCACACTCAGTCAGGAGCAGATTCTCTATTCAGTATCTCCAGGGGCACAGATAGCTAGTGCCACCCCACTGCCTCGGTTCTGTTCCAAGCCTTTTGGCAGCTGGCCTTTCTCTGGATCCCGGACCAATCTCAGATTCTCTTGTCCTACCCCCCCTCAGGCTCCCCAGCACACATACTTGCACCTTAGTCCCTTTGGAGTAGACACAGAGGGGTGCCCAGCCCAGCCTCCCATTTTGTCCTCTGGTCTGCAGCACCTCCCTTCTGGGCCTCCCCCATCAGTCCTTGTGTGGCCAGGCCAGCTCCCAGGCCTCCGGCTCTCCTCCTCCCACTTCCAGCCCCTGTCGCTGGTCAGACTACATTTCCTTGCACGTGTAATCCAATAACTAACTGTCGGGTCTCATTGGAAGTGATTCCTCCCGAGGGCACATCCTCTCTCCCAGCCTGACTCTTACTTAGAGAAGAATTGGCCACACTGGGGTGGAGTGTTCTCCTACATAAGGTAGTTTCAAGATGGCACAGTTTTTTGGTGGACAGCATTGAGACTAAGGATTGTAAATGTAGTGACAGTTACCCCTTCAGGACTGAATATAAATACAGCTATCTTACTTATCTCACTCAGTGTCAGCTTTCTTTCTGCATTTTTTCTTTCTTTCCTTTTTTTTTCTTTTCTTTTCTTTCAAAACATCAGATGGAAAAAGGAAAGGAAGTGGAAACAAACGCAAACATGAATCCTATTCGACTGGGTTTCCAGAGTCTCTAAACTTTGGTTTTTTCTCTATCTATACCTCTCTGCTTAAAGTTCTGAAACTGCTCCAGGATTGCTCCTCCGCAGTAACGCGGTGGGGGGGGGGGGCGCCCCCCCGGGGGGGGGGGGGGGAGTCTCTGCGGCGCCCCAGCTTCTCGCCCTCTGCTAAGCAACTGTTGCGGAGCTTACAGGCCCTGTCAGAAAGAGAGAGGATGGAACTTTACCTTTGGGCGTGTGACACCCTGGCGTGTGGTGAGGGCTGCAATGTCTAAATGAAGTTGACAGATGGTGTCAGTGCGGGCACAGGGGGAAGGCAGCTAAGGAGGCTCCCGGCGGGCGGCGAGGGCAGCACCAGCACGAGCGGCCGCACCATTCGGCCCAGGATGAGACAGGAGGAGGATGAGGAGGAGGAGGAGAAGGAGGAAGGAGGAGGGGGAGGAGAAAAGGGGGAGGTGGGAGGGATATGAGGAGGGGGATGAAGACCGGGTGGGGGTGAATGGAGGGAGAGGAGGGCGGAGGAGAGAGCAGAGGGAAAGGGGGAGGAGAACGGAGAGGAGAAGCATGGGTGGGTCCGCTCTGCGGGGTTGGCTGGTTTTGGGGATGAGAGGCAGGGGTGCTATAAGGGGCAACGAGAAAGAAGATTTCATAAAGTTATAGGTGGTCGAGTTTTGCTGGGGATGGGGGTCGTCCTAGCAAAATGTGAATGAGTCTGTAGTCCCTCAGTTTGAAAGAGGGTGGGTAGGTGAGAGGGAAAGTGGCCGAGAGAAGAATTAAAAGGCCGAGGAGAACCCTGGAGAGAGGGGAGCAAGATAAGAGCTGGAGACTGCAGCCAGGTTGGGAGGGGGGAGGAGTGAGCATTGAGGCCGAGCGCTCCCTCCCCAAGGCGGCGCGGAGAGTGGAGGGGGCAGGGCGGGGTGGGGGTGGAGGGACGGAGCGAGGGAGGGAGGGCGGCCGGGGGGAGGGCGCGGGAGGGAGGAAGTCTGAGAGACAGAGCGAGGAGCGCTCCTGAAGGGAGACGTCGGGCTCGTCCCCGGGGTCCCTGCCGCGGTCCCAGCTCTCGGGCGCAGCTGCCCTGCGCAGGGCCGCTTTGGTTCCTCGGGACCGGAGGCCGTTGCGCAAGACAAGGGCCCGAGGCTCCGGGGAGGGATGCGCCGGGCGTTGCCTCCGGCCCGCCGCCGCCGCCGCCGCCAGAAGCCCCAGCGGAGCTGAGGGAGGCAACGCCGAAGCTCTGGCTCGCAGTGGCCACCGCTGCAGCCCGAGCGGCGGTCTAGGGCGCTCGCCGGGCTTCTGGGCCGACCCCGTTCCGGCGCCTCCACTCCCGGCCCCGGGCCCGCCCCCGCGGCCCGGCCTGGCTCACGGGTCCCAGATGACCACCGAGGGCGGGCCGCCGCCGCCCCCGCCGCG
>NW_024412467.1:24827549-24908469 GCF_014898765.1 Herpailurus yagouaroundi | reverse complement strand
CCAGGCCGCCTTGATGAGCCCGCCGCCCGCCGCCGCCGCTCTGGAGACCACCTCGTCGTCTTCGTCGTCGTCCTCCGCCTCCTGTGCCTCCTCCTCCTCCGCCTCCAACTCGGCCAGCGCCTCCTCGGCAGCCTGCAAGAGCGCGGGCGGCGGCGGCGGTGGCGCGAGCGCGGGGAGCGGGGGCGCCAAGAAGGCGAGCTCGGGGCTGCGGCGGCCAGAGAAGCCTCCCTACTCGTACATCGCGCTCATCGTCATGGCCATACAGAGCTCGCCCAGCAAGCGCCTGACACTCAGCGAGATCTACCAGTTCCTGCAGGCGCGCTTTCCCTTCTTCCGCGGCGCCTACCAGGGCTGGAAGAACTCCGTGCGCCACAATCTCTCTCTCAACGAGTGTTTCATCAAGCTGCCCAAGGGCCTCGGGCGACCCGGCAAGGGTCACTACTGGACCATCGACCCAGCCAGTGAGTTCATGTTCGAGGAAGGCTCGTTCCGCCGCCGGCCGCGCGGCTTCAGGCGGAAATGCCAGGCGCTCAAGCCCATGTACCACCGCGTAGTGAGCGGCTTGGGCTTTGGGGCCTCACTGTTGCCGCAGGGCTTCGACTTCCAGGCGCCCCCATCGGCGCCGCTCGGTTGCCACGGGCAGGGTGGCTACGGCGGCCTCGACATGATGCCCGCGGGCTATGACGCAAGCACAGGCGCCCCGAGCCACGCGCACCCGCACCACCACCATCACCACCACGTCCCGCATATGTCGCCCAACCCGGGCTCCACCTACATGGCCAGTTGCCCTGTGCCCGCCGGGCCTGGGGGCGTCGGCGCGGCTGGGGGTGGCGGCGGAGGGGACTACGGCCCGGACAGCAGCAGCAGCCCAGTGCCCTCGTCCCCAGCAATGGCAAGCGCCATCGAGTGCCACTCTCCCTACACGAGCCCTGCGGCGCACTGGAGCTCGCCCGGCGCCTCGCCTTACCTCAAGCAGCCCCCCTCCCTGACTCCCAGCAGCAACCCCGCGGCCTCTGCAGGCCTGCATTCGAGCATGTCCTCCTACTCGCTGGAGCAGAGCTACCTGCACCAGAACGCCCGCGAGGACCTCTCAGGTAACGCAGTGAGCCGGTAGCGGCCCGCTGGCGGCGTCGCCTCTATCTAAGCTTTCGGGCTCCCAGGCTACTGCAACTTCCAGGGAGTCGCCGAAACCTAGGGGTCTGAAGGCACTGGGAGGAGCGGGTGCTGAGGGGAACGGGAACCTTATCCATCAGGGGGAGAGATTGAGGTCATACTGCCTTCTCTCATAGCTTTGGCCAAGAGCTGGGCCTCCAGAATTTGCACTGCCAAGAGGATGGTGCAAAGTCGCCTGCCTCCCTAGCGTCTCTGGGTGACCCTATGGACTGCAGGTCTCAAGTCTCAGGACCGACTTAGCTTAGAGAGAAAGAATGTTCTTGGGGGAGCCTGGCCAAAGAGCTGTATCTGCTTCCCTTTGTGTGTGACTGTGTTTAGTTTGTTTTGCTGTGCTTTCCTCCCAAAGTAAACGTCAGAAAGGGAGATGTTCTGTATCTTGAGGGTGTGGGTGGGGAGGGGTTGCAACTGGGCAGGAGTCGAGAGGAGGGGAAAGAGGGAAGGGCAGAGAAGAAAGCGGGGGGGGGGGGGGCAATGTGGGCCTCAGATCCTTCTGACCTAGGAAAGACTGGCCTCACCAAGGTTGGTGCTCTGTGTTGAGAGGTAAGGGGCTCCTCCCCACGTTGTTCCCCCCCCCCCCAAGAAATATTTGCCTCTTGGACTTCACTTGTGTTGCTGGTGTAAATTATGTTGGTTGAAGATTATGAAAATTTACTGACTTGCCAAAGGCAATGAAAGGTAGGAGGGGGAGAGATGGGGTGGAGGAGGTAATTTGAATATTTAGCCATATTTACGGGGACAGTGGAGATAAACTCTCTCACATTAACTAACCCCTCTGAAGCATCCACAGCCTGTGGATTAAAATCAGGCTAATTTGCCCATCAAATGGTGCTCTAGCTCACACTTACCTTTCACCCCATTTAGAAAATATGTCACAGGATGATGCATACATATACATGTTTGTGAATCAGTGTACCACAAGAGCTTCAAGGGACACGGAAAGCCCAGAAATGGGCAAAAAGATGGTTCCCTAGATGGTGAAATTTCCCAAATAGGCCTTTTAAATGCGGGTCTCAGAGGTTAACTAAACAAAGACAGTCTCGGCAGGACCACACGGGAGAGGATTTTAGCCTGACTTAACCCACTGAGAGCAGAGTCTTGTTCAATTTTTATGGGCATTTCAGCAAGCAACCAATACAGACGACCTTTCCCTCTCCCTCTTTTTTTAATCCCCTGGGACTGGCTGTCAATCACTGCTCACCCCAGGCCGGCGCCCACTCCCCCACTCTCCAGCCCACTTCTCCCCTCCCGCCCTGCCCGCTGCCCTCCTTGCTTTCTCCCTCTCCACACAGGCTCTACTCACTTTAAACCCAGATTCCGAGGTTTCGCAGCTGCAGTGAGACTACACGAAAAATTAAAAACAAAAGAACTCAAAAGAAAGAGGCTTATGATTCTTCTTTGAGACCACCTTCGCCCCACCCAGTACATCGGGGCACACGCACAAGTCCCAGAAATTCGGGGATCCGGAAACAGGACACTTGGAGAACGAAAACGGCGGAACCAAAGCACGCCGGCCTCCCGCAGCGACCTTCCCGGAGAGCCTTGCACGACCTTTGGGCAGAGCTTAGGGATGCTGCGGAGGCCATGGATTGGGCCAAAGCCTACGGGGACGCTTTGCTCCTTCCCTTGTCTTCTGGGTCCGGTCCCTTTCTTCTGTCCGCGCCCCCCCCCCCCGCCCTAGTTGGCAACCTCCAGTCGACAGGAGGTAGGGGCTCAGCAGGAGCAGGCTGGGTTCGAGGACGCCTGGTTAGGAGTGCGCCGCCCGCGGGGCCGCGGGCCACCGAGAGACTAGGGCCCAGCGAGGAGCCGGGAGGCCCAGCAGGGCAGAGACTGTGGGCCAAGAAGGTCTCCCCCAGCAGACGCACACGCGCGCGCGCGCGCGCGCGCGCACACACACACACACACAGCACACCCACCGGGGGCCGCGGTCCCACTCCAGACAGGGAGGCCAAGGCCCGCGTGCTCAGGGAGGCCCCGCAGTCCTCGTTAAGTACTGTGAGCCTTTCAAGATGGAGCTAGGGCTTTTATCCCCCACTGATCACATCAAAGAGCTGACGACGGCCTTCGGTCTTAAGGTATGACTTTAGCTCTGGGTCCCGCTATTTTGAGATCATAGAAGTGGCACCGAGAAGTGCTGTAACGTGATGGGTGAAGGCACCTGTGTGTAGAGAGCAACACGCACACACAGGAGCGCAAGGACCTATTGCTGCTTTACGAGAGCAGTGCGGCGCGCCGTTGGCGACAATAGATGTTACCGGGCAACAAACGTAGCCCAAGTCAGAGACCACTTAGCCTGGTGGCTCCGTAAGCCCTGGGATGCTGGCAGGCCAAGGCGTCGAGAGCAGGGCGCGAACGCTGCGGGCGGGCGAAAACGGTTTTAACGCACTTGAAAATCGAATCCGGCCAGGCACCAACGTGTGATTTATGGTGCCATAAGGCACGGGTATCTAGGAAAGACGCGGGTTAAGTGGTCTAATCCAGCCCGGTGCGGAAACAGACCCGATCCGGGAGAAGTCTGGGCCCCGGCGCGCTGCGGACACCGCGGGCCAGTGCGCCCCGGGGCCAGGAGGCGCCGAGAAAGCAAAAGCAAAAGTCGTCAGTGGGTTGGCGCCCAACGGCCGGGCTCAGGGCCTCGGCAGAGGAGCGGCCCCAGCGGAGAGGACTGAGAGCCGTCTCGGTCCTCTGCCATCCCGGAACTCTGTCAGGGGCTGCCCGCGCTGCCGGACGTCTGGGTCTGCAGCTGAGCGCTTATGGAAGGACATTCATTATCTGCTCCCTGGAGTCGGGCTTCTCTAGAGGAAGCCTGAGACTTTCAGGACCTACGATGACCTGCACTTTCCTTCCAGGCCCTTTGTCTTGCAAAGGGATTGTTTTCTGTCACCTCCTTTTGGGACAAAGAATAATCCCTGCTGTGACCTGCTACTCTGACTGGGCCACTTAGTTGGGAAATAAGACAGGAGGCTTGAAACTAGAAGTGGGAGCGACAGTGGCGTTTCTGGGGCAGGGGACTTGGCCTCTGCAGCTGGGGCTTTGGCAGCAAGGTCCAGGAGCCCTGCGTTTAAGGACCCCATCAGAGAGCGTGGGCCAAATGGTTCCCGTGTTGGTGCTCCCCCTGCGATTAAAGCTGTCGTGAGACTCCAGGAATAATAGGGGAATTCAGACACTCTACAACTCGGTTGAGAGGAAGATCGTGCTCTTTGCCGGTAACATCAAAACAAAACTTAGTGATGGCAGAGTCCTCCTCGGACTCAGTTTGAAACTTTGAGAAACTTCTGGAGATTGGGTTTGCTCTACCAGTTTTGTTACAATAGACAAAAGGACACATCAACCCCTTTCTTACCCTGAATCAAAATAAGGCATGAGTTAAGTTAAAATTTAAAAAGTGATATGTCCCATCCTCAGACTGTTTGTGAAGAGTTTTTCTTTTCTTTCGTCTTTCAGTGGGACTGCCTCGATACCAGCATCACTCTACCCCAGTGTGCGACAGAAAAGATTTTGTCCTCAACTTTAATGGCATTTCTTCTTTCCATCCCTCTGCAAGCGGGCCATATTATCACCATCACCACCACCAGAGCGTCTGCCAGGATATTAAGCCCTGTGTCATGTGAATGGGGGGAAGGAGGCCATGCCAAGGCCGCTCTCGGCTCTCTTCCTCCACAGGGCAGAAGTAACTGAGGTGGACTCCCACAATATGCACGGCGCTAGCTGTAAGTAGCACACCAGTCACTTAGCCAGAATCCCCAGGCCAGCGCTGTTCACGGATACTTGTCTACCATTGGTAGAAGGACAGCCCCTGGTAAAGTAATGCCCCTCATATGAATATGTGCAGGCTCCCAGTGAGGGGGAGAGCCAACTGAGAACTCAACTTCTTAGCAGAGATGGTAAAAAGTTACCACATGAAAAACATAAACATGTAACTCTGGGATCTTCATTACCTTCAGTAATCAGGGTCTGAAAAACGCAAGTTGTGTGTGTGTGTTTTTCTTTGTCTATGAAAATTTTTGTGCTTTTCAAAAAGGCAGTGCTAAGCACAAGACTTCAAGAAAGCCTCATCTTGTTGCCTAGCCAAGTAAGAGAGTTCTGTTTCACCAAACACTAAGTTTGGATACAGGTGCCAAAGAACATTATTAAGAAAGTATTTAGAAACAATGTGTCTAGTTTAAGAAAGTGGTTTTCAGTATTGTGACAATACAACGTTTTTTTACAAGGTTGTTTTCTACCACCATATTTTAAAGATATTTTTATGATTTTCGTGTATACTCACACTTTGCTTGTATTTTAAAAGAAGGATATATTTGCACTTATGTATACTTTTACAGTTTGCCAAACTATTTTGATGTAAAATTTTTTTCAATAAAATATATATAACAAATAGCTGTTTTAGGGATCTATTTCCTCCACTGGTGTCCTGGGATCACCAGGTTCTCTCCTCTGCCAGCCGGCAATGCAACTCTACACTGGGTTTTTTTTTTTTTTTTTCCAAGTTGTATAATTGACGTGGTGTGGGGTCTGTGCCTTGAGTAACACAGGCCAGGTTCTGATTGTGGGTCTTCTCAGGAGAGAAAGAGAAGAAGGAACTTCTTCTGTTCTTTCTTTCCTTCACCCTAGCTCTTTCTGGCTAAACCAAAACCAGAAGGTAAAAGGAACTTAAGAGAAAACCAGGCAAGATAATGAAAAGCAAGAGTCTGATTTGAGGAAACCAAGTTTCGTGCCCCTTTTGTTCTCTTTCCTGTGGCCAAGGAGAGTTTTGCCTTTCGCTCTTTGCTCTTCCGCACTAGCAGGCAGTGATGGGGCAGAGTGGAAAGTCACCATCTAGGGCTGGGCTGAGCCTGGGCTCCTGTGAGCTCAGTGGAGGCAAGAAAGGAGTGGTATCCAAAGAATAGGACCAGCTCCCCCTTTTCAAGTCACAGTTTTGTTCATTACATTTTATTGTGGGTGGTGGTCAGATCCTAAAGTGTCCAGAGGCGGATGGCTGTGGAGAGGTAATGGGCGTTCTGTGAGCATTCAATCTTTTAATTTCTTTGGAGAGTAACAGAAGCAGGTACTCATCCTCAAAAAAAGGTGTTCTGTGACTGCTGTCTGTCCCACCCCCAATTCAGAGCCTGGCCAACCCTGCTTAGCAGAAGCACTCTCAACCCCCACACATCTCTCCCCTTCCTCCCTTGTCCCCTATGCTCCCCCCTTTCTTTTAACAAGGGATCTCCTTCAGGGATTCCTTCAGAGCCCCTTTCCCTTGCTCCATGTCCCAAGGTTCCCCAATCATGAATGCTATAGGCAGAGCTGGTAAAGCTCTGGATTAAAAAGAGAGAAAATAGGCCAACTAGGCAGCAGGACTTGCTTTTTGTCAGCCCACCCTCCTCTGAACAGTCCTTCAAAGTCATGGGCAGTTTCAGTAACAGTCAATCTGAGCAGTATCAGAGAGGTTCTCAACCCATGATCAAGCTGAGGATTTTCCTTCCCAACTTGGGTCTGGTGTTTTGCTCTTAGTTTTGTTTTTGCTTTTGCTTTCGAAAACTCACCTTTGTTTCTCATGCCCTAAAAGGTCTTTCTCCCAGTCACCAGGCACTTAATACCACTCAGTAGATATCTCACACAGAAGGTTTTTGTATTCCAAGCAAATTTAAGTCCAAAGACAGTCTCATTAGTAAAACATCTTGTTTTCAAAAGTCTTAACCGTCTTCCTAATCCTTAGGTTTCCTTTCTATATTTTCCAAAATTAATCAGTGATTTAAACATGTCTTTTGTGTCTCCATTATCATATTTGCAGTTAAATAGGGCTTTTTTTCCCTTTTTATACTGAACTACACAAGGGCCTGCTATAAATTATGAAGTCAGTTTCAGAGTTTGCTCCGACCACAGTGCTGTGTTTACATTCCTTCCAAGGCAGCCGGCATGGTCGTAATTTATATCCTAAACACTTGAACGTAACTTGTTTATACAGAGAATGACAAGACCTCAAAGACAAAAACGCTGAGTCTCTCCAGGGTGACTGCTTTGGAAAGGCTAGCGCGCCCCCTAGTGGCACAAGGAGACCCAGGCACGCAATTATTCATGGTTGTTTCAAGCTGTGGAAGAACTTGACCCATTTTGTGCTGTTCCACATCCCTATAATGTGGAGATGTTGCTCCTATTTACAGATGTGTACTAGGTCATGGCTAGCAGGGTTAGACTTCCGTTTTCTGATTTCGGTTCATTTCGCTTTTTTTTTTTTTTTTTTAAAGTAAGCTCTACGCCTAATGTGGGGCTTGAACTCATGACCCTGAGATCAAGAGTTGCATGCTGTATCCACTGAGCTAGCCAGGCTGCCCTCATTTCACATCTTTTAAACCCGACATCACATGTAAAAACCTGGAATCAATGTTGCAAACACAGGCACAATGGCAATCTTCACTTGGAGGGGTTGATAGACACAGACTGCTGGGCCCACCCCACAGGTTCTGACTCAGTCTGTCTGGGGAGGGGCTCAAAAGTTTATACTCCTAATAAGTTCCCAGGTGATACTGATGATGTTGGTCTAGAGACCACACTTTGAAAACCACAGGTCTAGGAAGGTAGTCTCACAGATATTTTATAGGTTCAGATGGGTAGGTATTGAAGCTAGTCCATTAATTGTTAAGCAAAGATCTAAAAGGATTTTTTTTTAATAGTTTGTACACCCAAATACCTCTGTGATTGGTTACTGGGGAAGTGCAAAGCCGAATTTTGAAAATAGAAACCTGCCCATTTTTATCCAAAGCACTGAAGCCTCTTATTATATTATAGTAAACTTTGCAAAGAAAAGTCAGGTGGAAACACTAAAGTCTACCTGCTTCAGTAGAGCAGTAAGTTTAGGTACTTACACACACCAGGATGTTGAAATTCTCCAAATGGAAGGAGGTGGTGATTGGAGCAAGTAGGAAAGGAAATCCTTTATTAGTTATAAAATCTTTTAAGGAACACAGAAAAGGCAAAGAAAGGTAGCTGTGATTTCCATATATAGAAGTAGTGATTCCTAGATACAGATGGGTCAGGCAGAACCATAGGTGGGCAGAGAGAAGAGAGAGACAGAAGGAGAGAGACAGACAGATGGAGGGAGAGGGAGGGAGAAAATAGGGGGGTAATGGGGTGGGGGAAGGAGGACAGAGAGGGGGGAAAGAAAGAGAGGGAGGGATAGAGGAAGGGAAGGAGATAGACAGAAAAGAGAGAGAGAGAGATCTGGAAAGGAGGAGTCTCTGAAAAATATTTCATGAATCCCTGTCCCAAAGCTAGCAAAGCAGCTTTGAAGCTAGACTGCCATCCTCAGAGGCAACTATTATCTCTCCAAGTGTGCAATGCCAAGACATTGACTGAAAGGCCCATGTACTTGTTTTGCTTGGCTTCTGCCTGGATTCTGAGGAAGTAAGTGAATTCTCTAGTTGTGCACACTCAAGTTTTCTGAACTGCTGCAGCAACTTCTAGAGAATTTAGGGTAATAATCTTGATTTACATTTTAGAAGTAGAAATCTGATTTCAGGGAAAATTTTTCAGGTGCACAGTATATATATGCCACTGTATGGAATTAAATGGAATCAGCACCTCCTTCCTAAAGGAAAAACTGTCTTGTGGATTCATATATACCTAATTACTGTTCATAATGGGGATTAATTCAAAACAGGCACCAACTTATTTAGAATGGAAATATATTTTAATATATTTTATCAAAGGAAATATATTTCACCAAATCTGCCTCTATGAAACACTATCTGAGCAAGGAAAAACACCACAGATGTAGACATTGGGCCAGAAAGGGCCACGGCACATGGGTGTCAAGATCATTTGGGAAAAAAATGAAAGTCCTGGAAGTACTTTTGGAGTTCAGGGTGCCCTGAGTCCACAGAAATCCAACTGATAAATATTCAGCTCTCCAGTTCCTGGGGGACTTGTCCAGCCCAGTGTCGATTCACCAGTCCACTTGGCATAGTGTGTGCAGGAAAGAGAGAGAGAAGGTCTGAGAGCAGTGTGGAGGCTATGTCCTCAACAACATCCCCCCCACCCCCCAAATAGAACACATCTTATTTTCCCAGCTTGGGAGTTGCTGTCTTACAGATAGAAAGAGACCCAGGGAGCCTCGGCCAGAGCCAGTCGGTGGCTTGGGCCCCCAGACTGTACCATGCCACCTCCAAGAACTGGCAGAGCACCTCCAGCATCACAAACTGCTTTGAATTAGATAGGGTTTGGCCCCAGAGTGGGTAGAGGAAAACCTCTTCCCCCTCCCTCTCCTGGTGATCACTGGGGTTGCTTTTCATGTGCCACTACCTGAACACAATCCCTCATCTACAGGGAAAATAATTAATCCCCCATCACTGGATGCTCTGGCTGTTGTCATTTGGACTTTATCTAGGACATTTCATTCCCATTTCCTAAGCACTTCTCCACGGTGCCCCTCTCATGGCCCATGAGGCTGTCTTTGTCATCTTTGCTTTGTTTTTTATTATAGAGGAGATGGAGGCAAGGCCCAGGAACAGCATCTGGCAGTGGGTAATGAGGCAGCTGGTGTGCATCCCCTTCTCTGGGGGGCATTTCAGTGTGCAGAGCCTCATGCTCTGCTCTATCTACATGAACTCATGTCATCCAGGCTCCCCTTAATCTGTTCACCTCACCACTAAGCAGACTGAGGCATCAGTAAATCATGAGTGGATGAGCCACAGGATGATGTACGCCAATGGCTAGTCTTCAAGATGAAGGAGAGAAGCTGCTATTAGGAAAGAATCACTTTAATGGATTGAAATACTAGTTACTAGGTAACTAGGCCAGTACTTAGTGTCTGAACAGGGATTCCCAAGATATCAAATCAGCTGACATGCTCCCATGTTGGGGGTTCAGCAATTACTTGAGGAAGCATTTGTACACTCCACAGTGGGTCACAGCCCAAGTGCCTGGTAGAGGGACACAGAGAGCTTTGAAAGCCACTCATGACCATTCCATCACCCACCCAGCCAGCTGAGTTGGCTCCTAGGGAGGCGGACCTGAGCCGCAGTGTTCTTAAAAGTTCCCCATGGTGCTTTTACTCTTCTGGCCAAGATTGACAACCACAATTGAAGATTACCTTGTTTACATATTACAGAAATCCTTTGTGGAAGGTGTTATCAACACAATCTTGTTGGTTTGCAGATGAGAAAAGGTCAGCCCAGCCATTTAGCTGGTGTCTACACTGGCTCCTCTGTCTATAAAGCGTGTGTCCTACAGCTTTGGCAAATCAGATGCCCCAACTTGTCCCACACAGTCACATAGAATCTCTGGGTGGGACTGAAGTGTCAGGAGCCTTGAAAACTCCCCAGGTGAAGCCCTACTCTATCTTCCTGCACACTGGGCTGAATGGCAGGTCTGGCCTCAGACTCTTCCTTTGTGTTCAGGGAAGACCTACAGGGAAAGAAAGCACAGGCCAGCATAGCCATGAGGTGTAACTTCACAGTAATCACTTACTAAGGTTCTTTTCCAGAAGAAAAGTTGAGTTGGGGGAAGGCATACAGTGTGAGGGCATGGGCAATGAGTTGGGAAGGAGACACGTGAAAGGACAAGCAACGAATGTTAGAGCCCTCACCCCTCTCTCAGGGCTACTGGAACTGGCCAACTGGGGCTGTGCAGAATCACAGCATCACTCAGCATGTCACTGCAATTAGGACATCTAGGTGATAAAACAGGGTTTCACCTGCTCAGGGCTTCCTACAGGGCAGTTGTCAATATTGCAATTGGATGGTGATAGTGAAGGTAATGATGTGCAGTCCCTAGCCCCTGTGCACTAAGACTAGTAGTCCAGCCATAGTGTCAGATAGGAGATACCCCTCTCTGTGACTGGGGACAAGGCCAAGTGCATCAGAGCCATTGCTTAAAGAAAACACACATGGGGGGCGCCTGGGTGGCGCAGTCGGTTAAGCGTCCGACTTCAGCCAGGTCACGATCTCGCGTGTCTGTGAGTTCGAGCCCCGCGTCAGGCTCTGGGCTGATGGTTCGGAGCCTGGAGCCTGTTTCCGATTCTGTGTCTCCCTCTCTCTCTGCCCCTCCCCCGTTCATGCTCTGTCTCTCTCTGTCCCAAAAATAAATAAAAAAACGTTGAAAAAAAAATAAAAAAAAAAAAAAAAAAAGAAAACACACATGGGCAGACATGCACACAAACACAGGGGACACAGACACACAGACACATGAACACAGACACACAGTCTTCTATTCAGTTGTGATTTAACTCCAAGTAAGGAAAGGTTGACATTTTATCATACCTGCCATCTTTCCAAGTCTCCGAGTTGACTACAACTATGTAATATTCACCTTCTGAGGTTTCTTTTTGCTAATGGCAGGACTTTCTCCCCCCTTTAATTCAGAAGTGTAAAGAACAGGCTGTGTTAAATTAAATGGTGACTTTTGTTTTCAAAGACCATACTGAGCCTCACCCCAGTCATAAACAAGGTTCGAACCAGGCATAGTACAATGTTGTCCAAGATATGCACAGTGCTTCCTGGAGCAGCAGCACAACAACATATAGTTATTTATGGCATGGTGCTTGAAGGGTGCTTTAGTTTTTCCTCCAAGTGGTGAGGTCCCAGTGGGCTCTGATTCTGTCAGCCTCTGAACACTGGATGTATCCTTACAATGATAAGAACTGGGGTGGTGAGCAAGAGAGATACCCTCTTCCTTTTGGATGGTCCCTTCTTTACAGGCAAGTCTCAAGTCTCCAGAGGAACCAGACAGGTGACCAACAGGAAGTCCTCAACTAGATGTGAATCAATCAATGAATGTCTGAGCCAGGAACACATGAAAGACGGCACACCAGCTTTGGGTCTTCACTAGCAGAGATATAGACAAATGAATGCCCATGAAGAGTCCACTCCAAGCTGTAGGGGCAAAACCCTGTTCTTTATCATGACCTGAAAACATCTCCCACAGAGAGTACATACGCTAAAGAAAATGTCTTTCCAAACAGCATACCCTGTTCACTGAGCATAGGGGTATATGAAGAGCAGAGATGTCAGCGGCAGGCAGAGCTGAGTTCTCCAAAATCTTAACCCTGCCACTTACTGTATTACTTCAGTTTGTGGTGGCTCAGTTTCCTAAACTGGGCAAGGTGGGTACTGATACCAACCTTAAATATTGATGGGATGATTAAAAGGCTACAAAGCAGTTAGTTCCTGGCATAATGTAGGTGGTGAAGATATAGTTCTTCAGTCTTCTACAAGCATAGGAGCAGGGCATGGGAAAGCTGCAAAAGGCCTGATGTCACTTTATGTATAAACCGTGTCCCAACTAAGTCCTAAGTGGAGAAGAAATGTTGCTGTTATCAGTGTATGCAGATGGAGGAATTGAGCACAGGATAGTTTTAAGTATTATAAGTATAATTTTACTAAGGCTACCATAACAAAGTACCACAAATTGGGTGAATTAAGCAATAGGAGGTTGTTGTTTTTTTCTCTCAGTCTCAGAAGCCAAAAGTCCAAAATCAAGGTGTGAGCAGGGTTGGGTTCTTCTGAAGCCTCTCTCCTTGGCTTGTAGATGACCATCTCTGCCCTGTGTCTTCATGTCGTCTTCCTTGTGTGTCTGTCTCTGTACCCAAAACTCCCTTTTATAAGGACACCAGTCAATTTGGATTGGCACTCACCCTAATGACCTCACTTTAACTTGACTACCTCTGTAAAGACCCTATCTCCAAATAAGGTCACTAGGAGTTAGGACTCTAACATGTCTTTTTTTGGGGAACACAATTTTCAACCCATAATAAATATAAACCAAGCTCACAGCTGAACACAAATACACTTGACTTATTAAGGTCCCAAACCCAGGGCCTTCTCCACTGCCCAAGACAACTTAGAATAAGCAAGCTCTCTGAAGAATGCTCATGATAGCTGGGCCATTGAAGCAGGCCTTCTTCTCTCCATCTACTGCCTTGAGTGTTGAGTGGCCCGGAAACTAGATTTTGTTTCCTTCAGCTAGAAAATACTCAATAGCCAGCATGTAAGAGAGCCTTAGCCCCTGGCTAGTCTGCATTTTCTTGGGCAAAGCCTCCAAAGTGCTCAGAAGTGGGCCCTACAAAGATCACACTTCCCAAAAGAGAAAGAAGACCAGGAAAAAAGATTCTTTCCCTTTTTTAACTGGAGAAGAGGTAGTAGTATGAACACAGTATTATGATCATTCAGTGTTAGGAGAAGCAGCTCTGCTGGGTTACTGGATACTCAGATTCTCTGCTGACCAGCATGTATAATCTATCAATCTTTAAAGTAGTCTTACAGGGTTTGCATTACTAAACCCATTTCCTAGATGAGCAAACTCATTCACCAGCACAGAGCTAGTAACTAGGAGGGCTGAAACCCCAACTGAACCCATCTGCCTGCACACATCTGAATTGGGCATTAGGGAAAGGAAGGAGTGACAGCTGCAGTTGGGGAGGCTTTGCTTAAGGAAAGGCATGTCCAGTATTCCAGGGTGTCCACAATGCCCACCGTAGCAATGCATGAGATGTCAGGGTATTTGTCCAAGAAGCTCATAAGTTGCATAAGGCACAGCCCACACTATAGCAGACATCCCCATCCTCATCCCACATGAAGGAACAGACCCCTGATGAGGCCAGGCAAAGGCAGTGGGGCTTCCAGGACTCCTACCCTTTTTTCTAAGGGCCCAGGTGAGAACCATCTGCACAGCCCCCAGACCTCACACCATTGGTGGTTGCATGTTTCTCTGGGATCCCACAGTGAGCAGCCTGATCTGCCCTCAGACCAACTTCCCACCCTGGGTATAAGCTGGTTCTGCCAAGAAAAAGCAACACTCCTAGTCCTGTTAAGAGGTGAGTTGGAAGGTGTGTGCCAGTCTGAAAAGGGACTTCAGGAAAGCATGGAGAAGAGGAGAGCCAGCTCTCAACATCTAGGATGACTCTGACCCAGACTGACTCTGACATAAGGATCCAAACTCTATTCCCACGAGATCATTGCCACCAACCTGTCCTCCAGTGAACTAAAAGTCCCCTGTAGGCTTGGGGGACACAAGATCTGTCCTCAGAGGGAGCCTGGGGAGCAGGAGGGAAGCTCAGCACTTGCTGGGATTGCAGTTTCCCCATCCTTCCCTCTCCTGATGGCTCTTTGTTTCTCAGACCATAGCAGAGGCTGAGTCACTGAGGGATTTTAATTTGGAAAACAAGATTACAAAAGAAAGAAAGAAACCATGATTCTATTAACAATTATATGCAGAACAAGACCAAAGTTACAACTTTCATTTTTTTCCCTCCAAATTTGGTGCTGACTTTAGATGAGGCTTTCCAGAATTTCAAAGCAGGCTCTATTCTCATGGAACAAGAGTCAACTATAAGAGAAACAGAAGGTTTGGTTCTAGGACTTTTATTTCCTTTAACATCAAGGCCCTGATGAAAATGTGAAACCTGATTTAACTGTTGGGGACAGGAGAGAGCTTGAAGACGCTTTTTAGAAGGAACCAGGGCACAGGGATATTGTAAGAAAAAGGTATAGAAAGCCTGAAACAAATGTAGGGAGAAAAGAACTGATAGGCATGTTCGAATTCTCAAGGCCACCCCAGCTTGTTATTTTGGACCCTGGAGGAAGGGTGGGAGATTGGGACCCTCATCCAACTGACTTGAAGACCACCCTGCATTCTTGCCTTTGCAGTTTTTAAAAGCAGCCCCTGCATCTCAGGGCAGAAGCCCAGCGCGGGGTGGGCTGCAAGCTTTGTTATCCTGTCTTCCTGCCAGTCCTCTTCCTAGCTGAGCCCCGGAGCTGCCTCTGTCACTGCCTTGTTTGATATTTTCAAATCCGGCCTGAGGCAGATGATGGGGCCACAGGAGGAGAATCCTTCAGGGTGTCTTGTTTGGTTTGGAAATATTTAAATGTCTGCTGCATTTCCTCGGAGAGGGGAAACGTCAGGGCCTGTGGGAGAGCCCTGCACTCTGGCCGCAGCCCTGCAGGGACCCCAGCTCCTCTGCCCTTGACCTGGGACTGAATCCCGGGGGGCCCTCCCTCCACTCCCATTCGGAGCACCATGAGAAACTCAAGACAGTCCAGACATTCCCCACAACCTGTTTACAGTCAAGTGACTCAGTCCGTCACTCTTTTAAAGCCAATGTAGCAATTGTCCATGATTACAGAAACGTTCTCGGCTCCTGGAAAAATCGCCAACACATTATTAACCTCCGCAATGAGACACATGTTTTCCATAGATTTAACTGCTAGTGGCCACCACAGATGAACATAGCCTTTTAGAATGAAAAGCGTGTAATTAAGACATAATCTATTCTGCTTTGTAATATATGAAGCAGTAAATGGCTACAAAGATTGATTGAATTCTTCAGCTTCCCTTTGGCACGTAAGCACCTTCAAAGCTCTTGGCACCCTGTGTGCTCTAAAGGCATCAGTGATTGTCACTACTTCACAGCCTATGGGGAGTGTGGACTTAACAGCAAAATGCCTGCCTCTTACTGGGATTCTGGGACCATAATAGTGCTCGATCTGTGATTTACACTAACGCCCATCTTTGGAACACAGTTAGATTGACAGAAGAACGTGGGAAAGCAGGATATGATACTGATTAACTGATATGGAGTGGGCTTTGCTCAGTCAAAATATTGATGGAGGCAAGGACTTGTGGTAAAAGGAGATTTGATTGTATAAACACACAGCTCACCATTGAAGCTTCCTGCACCAGGCGCATTGCCTGCCTTTCAGGGGTAAAAAGCACAGCATGGTTTTTTTCATGTTGTCAGGAGTTTTCTGAGGTCTGTCTTTGACAGGTTAAAAAACTGAACACTTTTTACTTTGTACCACTCCACATGAGGGAAAATCCAATCATTTTATGTTGTTCTGTGCAGAGTCAACATGGCCTGAGGCTGATTGTCCAAGTATATGGATCTGCCCCTCATGGGCAATTTAGAGTCTGCACGAAGTTCTTGCCAGAGAATCAAACCTTAATCTCTGCTGTTCAAGTCTTATCAAAAGCTAGATTTTTAAGAAATAACATTCATGAGAGATGACCCAAAGATATGCAGTCATCTTTTCTACATTCCATCCTAAGTGCGCCAGCCCAGCAGAGAACCAAGGATTTAGGAAAGAACTTCTGACTCACATAGAGTTGCCCTGGTGAGTGGCACTTGGGTGTTAGGCTGAAGCCCACGATGAGGGACGTTAGAACAAACAGCGATTTCATTTTCTCTAATGTATTTACTGGGAAGGTTGTTAAGGGCACTTTCTGTTCCTTCTGGGCATCCTGTAAACACCCATTTGCTTCTAATCTATGAACTTCAAATCACATAAGTGATCACATCTCATTCTTAGCTCTGGTCACAAAAAACTTTCTGAACTCGACTCCCACTCTCTCACCACCACCACCACCACCACCACCCCCACCACCCCCACCACCCCCACCCCCCCTCCCCCGCTCCTGCCAATGACTCTAGAACTCTCCTTGGTATGCCTCTTGCATGCTGGCCCTACGTGCCTTCCCTCACCCCCGACTTCCTCTCTTCTGTTAAATATATCTCTGCAAGCCGCCTAAACCTTTCTCTCTTTTTCTCCCTCCGTATCTTGGAATGCATTTGCTTCACTTTTTAGTGTTTTTATTTGTTATTTTATGTTCTAAATTTTATTCTATTCTTTAATGACCAAACACATCATAGACATTCAATAGGGCACTAGCTAGAAACAGAAAACTAAACCTCCCTCTTTTCACTGCCCCTGCATGGCAGAGGTCTTCCATCTCTGTGTGTCTCAGAGATAGTCTACACATATACAAGCATATATATGTGAATGAACTGAATGTCCTCATAATAATTTCAATATGTACTGAAACTAAGTAAGAATTTTTCCAACTTCCCAGTTGGTTATTTCCTTTATATTCTTATGCACTTACTGATAAGACCTTAGAGGTCTTGCTGAAAAAAGCTGTGAATCTCCTTAAACACACACACATGCACTCACAAACCACTTTTTTAGAGTGTAGAAATGAGAAAAAGTTCTTCTGCCTGAACTGTTACCCAAGCAAGATTCAAAATCTAGAAAGAGAAGAGAGGAGCAGGAAGCCAAGGAATTCCAACCGCTGGTGTAACCTACTGCAGGTGAAGGCAGATCACAAAAGTGCTTCCACCTCTAAAAGTTTAGTGAGGTTTCCAGAACTAACAGAGGAAGTACAAGGACATTTTCAGCCTGCTGTGTCCCCTTGGGATGCTGGCTCCCATCCTCAGGGACCAGACCAGAATAGTGCAGCAATCTGTGTAGCCGCTTGTGTCCATGTGGTCCAAGGGGAATGCGCTATGGGAGGGAAACCTCAAGTCATCGGTTTTGGAACTTCAAACACGATCTTGTGGCTTTGGGTTTTCTTACAAGAATCAGAAAAGTAAATACACTTTGTTTATATGTAGATGCAGAAACCCTCGAACTGCATTATAAAATGGCAATCTCAGGAGGGTGTGGGGGTGTAACAACAAGCCCCCTCTCTGTGCCCAGCAGCTGCTGGGAGGAGCTCTGAGTCATCACAGTTACCATTCAGGTGAGCCGGGACAACATTCCTCACTCTACCCTCTTAGAAAATAACAAACAAATCTACCCAGGACTGAGGAGAGAAAAGCTCTCCAGGGTGGACCAAGTAGCCAAGGTCCCAGGCAAGTTGACTGCCTTCAAGTGGAGACAAGATGCTGTTGTTCTAACTGTTGTGCTTTAGAGAAAACAGACGTTCCTGTGCAGTTGCTGACTGGGGTGTGTATAAGGGGCAGTATGAAAAGAGCCAACCTGGGTGGCTCAGTCGGTTGAGTGACCAACTTTGGCTCAGGTCATGATCTCATGGTTCGTGAGTTTGAGCCCCACATAGGGCTCTCTGCTGTCAGCACAGAGCCCACTTTGGATCCACTGTCCCCCACTTTCTGCCCCTTCCCCACCCTTTCCTGCTCTCCTCTCAAAATAAATAAACTTAAAAAAAAGAGCGCAAGTACCTATAATATAGCAGTCAGTTTATATTTATTACCTCATTTAGTCCCAAGTTAGCCTTATGAAACAGACCTCCTGTTATTTTAATAAAAGGACATGAAGTTAACACTGATGAAGTGACCCATCTGAGGTCATACAACAAGATATTAGAGGGACAGAAAAGGAAACCTGGCTCTGTGCTTTGGTTTTGAAAGTTGCCCATTGCCCTTTGGCATCCAGCAAAGGGACACACTTTTCCCGACTTAGAAGTCCCTTCTGAGATCTTTGAAGACAAGACTTTGAACCCTTCTGGTAAAATCCAAAGATTTCAGAAGGTCTACAGCAGTGGTACAATTTGGGGACCCAGGGGACAGTTGACCATCTTTGAAGATAGTTTTCATTGTCACAGTGCGGGGGAGGGTATTTGCTAATGTTGTCTAGTGAGTAGAGGCCAGGGATGCTTCAAAACATCCTGTGTACTCAGGACTTCACCACAACAAGGAATCATTTGCCTCAACATATCATACAGATTGACAGAAGCTGAGAAACACTGGTCTATTGGTATAAAAAAAGTCAATCAAACTTTAAAACTGATTCAACACTTTTTTTTTTAATTTTTTTTTCAACGTTTTTATTTATTTTTGGGACAGAGAGAGACAGAGCATGAATGGGGGAGGGGCAGAGAGAGAGGGAGACACAGAATCGGAAACAGGCTCCAGGCTCTGAGCCATCAGCCCAGAGCCTGACGCGGGCTGGAACTCACGGACCGCGAGATCGTGACCTGGCTGAAGTCGGACGCTTAACCGACTGCGCCACCCAGATGCCCCTGATTCAACACTTTTTAAGAAGTGTTACAGATCTTTGTTGTTGTTGTTGTTGTTTATTTATTTATTTGGAGAGAGAAAGCGAGGTGCAGAGATTGGAAGAGAGAGAATACCAAACAGGGTTTGCACTGTCAGTGCAGAGCCTCTGTGGGAGCTTAATCTCACAAACCATGAGATCATGACCTGAGCTGAAATCAAGGGTCAGAGACTCAACCGACTGAGTGACCCAGGCACCCCGAAAGAGTTATAGATCTTTAAGGAGAGCATGCTTTTTTGTAGCCACATTGTATCCTCCTAATTAAATGTTCTGTGTGTTTGGGTTATTGATGTTAGTTCCTATCACTGAAGATCTCATTGCCCAAACAAGTGTCTTCTCAATAAAATTACCTAAAGAAACATTCCTTGTTTTGCTACAAATTTATACAATACATGAATGTGAGGCTTCACATGAATATGGATGCCACCAGGAAAGTATCCACGCTATATAGCAGGAGAAAGGATGGGATACTTCAGCAAAACCACAGGGCACTTTTTAAAAGTATAATTGACATACAATTTTTTTATTACTTTCAAGTGTACAACATAATGATTTTATATTTACATTACCTTATGAAATGATCACCATTATAAGTCTAGTTACCATCTGTCACTGTAAAAAAGTTTTACAGTATTATTGACTATATTCCCTATGCTATACTTTACATCCCCATATCTTTTATACATCCTCATATATTTTATAGCTGGAAGATTGTATAGCTTAATCCCCTTCACTTATTTTGCCCATCTTCCACCCCCGACTCTAGCAACCACCACTTTGTTTTTTGTATTTGAGTCTGTTTCTGTTTGGGGATTTTTGTTCATTCATTTTGCTTTTTAGATTCCACATATAAGTGAAATCATATGGTATTTGTCTTTCTCTGTCAGACTTATTTCACCTTTATGCAAAATTTCATTTTTTTATGGCTAAGTAATATTCCTCTGTGTGTGTGTGTGTATGTGTGTGCATGTGTTTAGCACATCTTCTTTATCCCTTCATCTATAGATGAACACTTAAGTTGCTTCCATATCTTGGCTATTGTAAATAATGCTGCAATGAACACAGAGGTGCATATGTCTTTTCAAATTAATGTTTTCATTTTCTTTGGATACATACCCAGTAGTGGAATTTCTGGATCATATGGTAGTTCTATTTTTAATTTTTTAAGGAAACTCCATACCATTTTCCATAGTGGCTGCACCAGCTTACATTCCCACCAACAGTGTCTGAGGGTTCCCTTTTCACCACATCCTTACCAGCGTTTGTTATTTTTGTCTTTTTGATAATAGCCATTCTGACAGGTGTGAGGTGATATCTCATTATGGTTTTCATTTGGGCCTCTCTCATTTGAGTTTTTAAATAATGAGTCATTTGAGTTTTCAACAGATTTTTAATGTTAATCCTTTATCAGATATATTATTTGCAAATATATTCTATCCTTCAGTAGGTTGCCTTTTTGTTTTCTTCATAATTTCCTTCATCGTTCAGAAGCTTTTTAGCCAGAGCACTTCTTGTGCATGAAGCATCGTGACTTTGAACATATAAAAACCTCAAATAACAGCAATTTTTAGGGACTCTTGATGAAATGATTCTCCCAGAGTTCCCTGAGTTTATCATGGATTTTAACATCATTTCGATGGCAGCTAGTTTATCGTCATTTCACATGATTTCACATCTATCTCAGACACAGATGCAGCTCTGGCAAAACAAACCCACAGAGGACTCGAACGGAGTCCAGCATAGTGACGGCTCATCCTCCCCCAGATGAAAAAGGAGATGTTTGTAACGTGGCTGCTTCCCCGCCTCTTCACTCCAGGGCATTCCTACATCTGGCAATACTAGAAACCACAAGTCAAACACAGAATAACTCAACTAGCTAACAAAGAGATGATCAAGAAAGCCTTTGGCAATCTAAATTGCTATCATTTCGTTTCTCTTCCTACTTTTCCGTTTTAAAGTTTTTACTAATTCTGGAAGCACCATTTGACTAAGAAGAATGTACACAGATTAATTCTTAAACCGATAACCTAAATTCCTCAAAAGCTATTGTTTTTCATTCATTGCTGTAACAAAAAAATGAAACATTATTAACATTTGAAAAAAGAAAACAAATAATCTATAATCCCACATTTCCAGAAATGTAAACAATAGACACAGAGGGAGTGAGGAGGGCAGAAATGGACCCACAAACTGCAGCAGGCATGACCTTTGAAAAGCCATACTCAGCTGGAGCCAGTTGTGGAGAGACAAGGTATGTCGGTTTTCCACAAACCCAGATTATTATGTAAAATATCTCAAATTTTAAATATTGACTCGTATGTTTTAAGCACTGTGCCAGTTAAGCAAAACACATCTGCAGGTTAAAATTCAAGTAACAGGTTACCAGTTTGAAAGCTTTGGTACATAATTTTGCATCTAAACAAAGGTGAACAGAAGAAACTCCATGTGAATTCATATATTTTTGCAATTGTAATAATTGGAACACATTTGAAAGAATATTCTCCATAATATTAAAGGGACATAGGCCTCTGGACATGAGAAAATATTGAAATATTAATGAAGCAAAAGAAGGATGTTGGTGAAAGTCCTTATTTTTACCAGTAAAACATTTCTTGGTCCACCACATTTGCACGCATATAAATTAGAACTCATCTTTACTGAGAGAAATCTACCAGTAATATAAGAGTGTATCAATTGAGGATGAAACTGGGAAGATTCTTGGACAAGCAATGAAGTCACTATAACACCCTAGGGCCAGGGTTCCTGGTGCCAACACATGTGGAAGGAATATTTCTGAATGATTATTAAATTATTAAGAATATGAAATAGTTCGTTTTCAATGCTGAATCCAAATGAATTAATTTGTAGTCCACATCATAAGTGGATGTAACTGTGGAGTATTGCACACGCACTTCTGTAAAGAGATTTCCATCTTTACAGTAAGGGGGAAAAGATTGGCCACTTCAAGCACCCACAATAGAGGGTATCCACCATAACCTGGAAATATGAGTTTATTTATTCATAAGTTGAGTTCACTCAAGTGCTAATGTTTATTTACTGATTACTCTTTCAGCATCCTAGACCCCGGGAATATAGAGATAAACAAAATTGTCATAGTCCTTGCCCTCATAAAGCACATGGCCTGGTAGAGGAGACATATAACAAACACAAGTATCTAAATGCCCATAGAATTGTAAAGAAGTAGTAATGCCCGTGTGTTCTGCCTTGTGTAAGCAATCTGAAAATCAATGGGGGAAAAATGACAACCAACTATTGGGGCTGTGATTTGTACCTGACCCACAACCCAGAATTCTTGCCTGAAGCTATTAAAAGCATAACAGTTCTTTAGGGGGGAAACCTTGAAAGTATGAAGGTGAAAAGTGTTATTTGAATTACTTAGATGCTGTCATTAAAATTATACCATTATACCTTTGAAACAAGTAACTCACTACCATGTGAGACAGAACTAGGATACCCTAATCAGACGCTATCAGGGATGATTATTATTCATAGCAATAACTTGCACATTGAGGGTGAGGAGGCAGAGTCACTCTTGCTGCTGGCTCTGGTAAACCCAAATGTAGACTGGCATTTTACTGCTATTCCCTGAAGGAGACCATCCCCCACCCCTAGACTCACTCTGGGATGAGGAAACCTTGATCCACCCCCTAGACGATTTATTAAGTATTTGTTCTTCTGAGGCAATTTCCTCTTGAGCTTATGACCCACCATCACCAAAAATGATTTGCTATTGAAGACATACAGACAACCAACCCTTGACTATAAAACAGGAGTTTCACCAAATAAAGATTTATTTTTGTTTCCTGCTGTGCAGGCTTTGAGTTAGGATTGCCCATGAGGTGTTACAGAGTGTGAGACCAGCAAAGTGCCCTAAGACTAACTCCAGGCGTGAGAAGGACTAAAATTCAAAGTTCTTTCTACAATTCCCTTCCATCTATTTTATGAATGGAGGTGAGAATCAGGCTGTGTGGTTTTCACAGGCAACAGTGAACTTAAATAAGAATCTAGCTATGCTTCCTCCCTCAGCTGTTTGATTGCCAATCACAATACGGTTCTAGCAAGACGGCCAGAAAACATGCAAATTACCACTTCTTGGTGCTCCTTCTCAAGACCCACAGCCCAGCGGGTGGAACAAAAAGACTGAGCATAAAACACTGACAGTTGCCTTCAGTGATTCACATGCACATATCTACAGTGTGTAAGTTTTTTCCATGAAGCTGCATGGAGGCTGTGTTTGCAGTGGGAAAACCAAAGACTCGACTGTCCTTATTCCCTCATCAGTACAATGTTTGTAAAACATGCTTTGTGAAGATTAAATAAGATCATTCGAGTCAAATGTTTCAAATATATCCTGGCACATAGTAAATGCTAAATAAGTTTAGCAATGATTATGGTTTCCTGCTCATCTTTCACTGGCCACTCATTTAACATTTCTGGGCCTCTCCTCCTCAAAAGCAGAAACTTGGCAAGGTGATATTTAAATTTCTTCCTGGCTTTAAAACTCAGTATCAGAGGGGCACCTGGGTGGCTCAGTCTGTTAAGCGTCCGACTTCGGCTCAGGTCATGATCTCGTGGTTTGTGAGCTCCAGCCCCGTGTAGGGCTCTGTGCTGACAGCTCAGAGCCTGGAGCCTGCTTCGGATTCTGTGTCTCCCTTTCTCTCTGCCCTTCCCCCACTCACACTGTCTCTCTCTTCTTCAAAAATAAATAAACATTAAAAAAATAAAAAAAAACCCTCAATATCAGATACTGAGAACAAACTGAGGGTTGATGGGGGGTGGGGGAGGGGGAAAGTGGGTGATGGGCATTGAGGAAGGCACTTGTTGGGATGAGCCCTGGGTGTTGTATGGAAACTAATTTGGCAATAAGTTATATTTAAAAAAATAAAACTCAACATCAGAAAACAAGAGCCTATTTCGATGGCTTTAAGAACAGAAATCTCTTTAAATCCCAAGAAAGTATCTCAAGTTCCAGAATAAAATGGGGGAGTATGGTTCAAACAACCTCATGCAAATGCCAAGATTTGTTAAAATCCCAGGCTTATGTGGAGTTATAAAGGACCTTGGCCCATACCAGTGATAAAAAGTGTCTACCAGGCAACAAAAAAATGAACAATTCACAAGTTGTCACATTTATATAGATAATAATTTTTGTCTCCATAGTAGCTACTATTCTCTAACATTTATATGTGCTAGATCCAATAGTAGGTGTTTCATATACATATTCGTTCATCTTTCCATTGGTCCCATCAGGTAGATTTTATAGGTAAGGAAACAAGCTTCAGAATGGGCAAGTAACTTGCCTCAGGACACAGAGCTATTATCTCCATTCTCAGTGGTGCAGCCTGGAATTGCACCCAAATCTATGAGACTTTGAAGCCCACTCTCTTTTCACCATGTTATAGTGCCTCACATATTTGTTGAATGTTTTTACAGGAGGAACTTTCATTAATGTGCATGAAACAACAATAATCCGGCCACTTTCATCAGTTGGCCTCAGGGAGTGCATGTGGGTGAGGGGATGCTCAGGAATGGCATGGCCTCCACGTTCTCATTGGCCAGGTCAGAGAGGCAGCCAGGATCTACAGGGACACGCAGTTTTGGGGGTCCATTGCCGTAAACAGGAAGGCCGTTGATGCTGACTATACAGTGAAGAAAAGCCACTCTCAAATTTCTACCCCATGTGGCTTCTCATGGTTGGAAAAAACCAAGCCTGCCAATATCATCCACCACCAAAGAGAAAGGAGCCCTGAGGCCTTGGAAGATGGACCACCCGTGAGAAGTCTAATCAGGATCAGGCTTCCCAGCACTGAGGAGGACGGGGTGCATCGCGATGAGAAAGTCACCACCGTGAAATGCCTTCCAAACCTCCCCTCTACGCAAAGCGCAAGTCAACCACTAGAGCAGGGAGAGGGCTGTCTGAAGGCATTCTACCCAGGTCTTACCTCGGCTGCACTCAGGAAACCTCATCCAAGGCACAAAGGATGGTGTCTTCACTCAAAATCCAGCTTTCCTTCTCAAACACTCAGCTTCCAGCTCTGCACCACCATTACTCATTCTCCCAGTCCAAAGTCATGATTTGGCTTTTCTACAAACACCTAAATGATCATTACAGAGCACCAAGTCTAGCTGATACTGCTTCCACCCAGGGGCAGATGTTAGCTGCTGGTTTTTATTTTTTTATTTATTTTATTTTATTTTTTTTAATTTTTTTTTCAACGTTTATTTATTTTTGGGACAGAGAGAGACAGAGCATGAACGGGGGAGGGGCAGAGAGAGAGGGAGACACAGAATCAGAAACAGGCTCCAGGCTCTGAGCCATCAGCCCAGAGCCCGACGCGGGGCTCGAACTCCCGGACCGCGAGATCGTGACCTGGCTGAAGTCGGACGCTTAACCGACTGCGCCACCCAGGTGCCCCAGCTGCTGGTTTTTATAGATGAGCTAAGTGAGGCTCAGAGAAGTTGATGATCTGTGCTTGGCCACAGAGCAAGTCTGTGGTAGAATTAGGCTTCCAGGCCATGTCCTGCTGCTGTGTCATCAAGGGAGAACAGATATAAACACATGAAAAGCTAAATGATAAAAAAAAAAAAAAAAAATTTAAGAAAAAAAAAAAAAGAAAATCCAAAAGCAAAGCTATGCTGGAGGCTTGACCTAGTGCTTCTCTGAAATGTCTGTAAGGCTAAGTAAGAATCCAGTACCAGATGGGATTTGGGGACTGGAGGTGCAGCAGGGCCATTTGAAGGGTTTGCTTTTCAGAAAAGGGATCGTCATCTTGTTCATTGTTCTTTCTTATCCCTATGAGCCCTAAGGACAGCCTTCTAGGGCTTCTTCCAATATCACCTACCCTGTTTTTTCCCCACAATGGTCTCTGATGTTCAAGGATCCAGCACCTCTGCCTTCTTTGGGGGCCTCCACAGTTTCACTCTCCATATCCTTGTGCTGTCTACATCATTATTGTCACTTCTCATTCTTTGCTCACCAGTCACCTCTCTTTCCTCATGTTCATCTCCACCTCCATCCTTGCATGGATAGTTCCTCTTGGATATTTCCTTCATCAGACCCAAGTGTCCATGTGGCAGTTAAGTTTCATTTTCTATGTGTCATGCATCACACAGGTTAGCATGTGAATGCTCCCTACTTATTTCTCCCATGTCACTTTGGTCTCAGCTAGCCTGGTTAGCAAGTTGATTGCAAAGAACATATCTTACATTTTAAAGATGCTCCCCTACAGCACTAGGTGCCTAGTAACTACTCAGGCCATTATGTCAAACTACTTTAAGCCAATTTCTACCAAATTCTCTCCCCACACAACACTTATGAGCAAGCCTCTTTGAGTTTGCTATAAGCTTGGTGAGGTTCCCACTGTCTGCCCTTTAGGACACTGAGTAAACACTCTATATGGAAGGTGTACTTTGAGACCAAGATGACAGCACCCTGACTGCAGGTCAGCCCACTTTCTGGTGTGATCAAGAAACAGAACACTCCATAAGTGTGGGGGCATGGGGACACAGAGCCACCCAGAGGCTACAACAAAGGTGCTCCCTCGAAGTGTCAACCTCTGGGTTCACCTTATACTCACAGTCCTTTGCTTCATGTCTTATAGTTCTTCCAGTTAACACATATCTTGATCACCACTCATTTACCCAGGATTATTAATTTTAACTTATTTTTTTCTAAATAATAAGCTCTTGAGTACAGATTCAAATGTTATCATTTGAAGGGCTTGCCTGCTTCTAGAGTAAGGGTTGGCAAACTTTTTCTGTAAAAGGCCCAATAGTAAGTATTTCAGCTTTGCAAGACGTAGGGTCTCTGTCGCAACTACCCAACTCTGACACTGGAAAAGAAAAGCAGCCTTACATGATATGTAAATGAATGGCATGGCTGTGTTCCAATAAAACATTAATTACAAAAGTGAGTTGTAGTTCACCCACCTCTGCCCTGGAGTGTAGATCCTTGATTGGGATCCTTCAAGTGTGGACTACTGATTAGGACACTTCAAATGTTAACTAACAGTCCATCGGACATAGTTTTTAAATTTTTTTTTTCCAACGTTTATTTATTTTTGGGACAGAGAGAGACAGAGCATGAACGGGCGAGGGGCAGAGAGAGAGGGAGACACAGAATCGGAAACAGGCTCCAGGCTCTGAGCCATCAGCCCAGAGCCCGACGCGGGGCTCAAACTCACGGACCGCGAGATCGTGACCTGGCTGAAGTCGGACGCTTAACCGACTGCGCCACCCAGGCGCCCCAAATGTTAACTAACAGTCCATCGGACATAGTTTTCAGGTATACATACCCACATATCACAACATAAATAGTGAAGTATATGGAGGATATAACAGATAGTATCACAACAATAGTCACCATATTTAGGCTATCAAAAGATAATACCTGGTGATTATTTGCCATATGCTAGGGAAGGCACTTGACAGTATTTATTGTTTCAGGCCACACAAGAATCATCTGAAATAAGCACTACTATTATTACTCCTATTTTACGGATGAGAAAGCTGAAGCTCAAGAGCACAACTGATGAACCCAGTGTTGTAATAGGGGTCATATCAGACAGATAGACTCCAGACCCCACACTCAGGCTACTTCAAAATGGAAGTTTAAAGACCAGGGTCTGATTCTCTGCTTCACCATACAGCAGCTGCATGACTCTGGGCACAGCACACTAACCCTCAGCTTCCTTATCTTCAAAATGGGGATGATCATTGCCCTTTTGGGGGAGCTTATGAGTGTATTATTTAAATGTGTGAAAATGACCATCACAGAGCCAGGCGGCTGGTGCAAAGTACAAGCTAATTGAAATGAAATTAAGAGCTTTATGAAGATATAATTCACCTACCACACAAAGTATGCAACTCAATGGCTTTTAGTATATCACAGTGGTGTGCAACCATCACCATAATCAATCTTGGAGCACTGTTATCACCTCAAATAGAAACCTTGTATCTATTAGCAGTGACTCCTCATTCCACCCCAAAACTCCCACTCCAGCCCTAGGTAGTCACTAGTCTAGTTTCTGTCTCTATGTATTTGTCTATTCTGGACCATTTCATGTAAGTGGAATCATACGATATAAAGAATTTTGCGTCTGCCTTCTCTTAGCATAATATTTTCAAGATTTGTCTATGTTTCAATGTGTATCGTCAATTCATTCTTTTATTGCTGAATAATATTTCATTATGTAGATGTACTATACTTATTTATTCATTCATCAGTTGTTGGACATTTGGGTTATTTGCTAATATGAACAATGCTGCTATGATTATTCACATACAGGATTTTTTGTCAACACACATTTTATTTCTCTTGGGTATATCTTAGGACTGGAATTTCTGGGTCATGTGGTTAGTCTATGGTTAACATTTTAGGGAACGGCCAAAAGGTTTTCAAAAGAGGCCACACCATGTTACAATCTTACCAGAAGTGCATGAGGTTCCAATTTTTCCACATCCTTGTCAACACTTGTATCTGCATATTGGTTATAGCCATCCTATGAGGTGTGAAATGGTATCTCATTGTGCTTTTTTTTTTAATATAGCATTTTATTAGAAACTCAGGTTAGGAGTGTAACAGCTAATGATGAGAATGTTTTCTTAAAATAATTGATCAAAATGCATGAAGGAACAAGAATGCTCAGTCTAATACATTTTCCTCTGTACATATTTATGTGCCATGTTTAGCTTCAAAGTTGTATTCTTTGAATAACTTTTTTTTGTGTGAAAAGTATATTTAGTATTTTTTTCATTGTGCTTTTGACCTGAATTTCCCTAATGGCTGATGATGTTGAACATCTTTTCATGTGTTTATTGAATATTGGTATATCTTCTTTAGCAAGCGCCAGTTCAGGTCCTTTGTCCATTTCTAATTGGGTACTCTTATTATTAAGTTATTTTTTTTATATATTTTGGCTATAAGATCCTTATCAAATACATGGTTTGAAAATAGTTTCTCCTATTCTGTGGGTTGTCTATCCACTTTCTTGAAGTTATCGTTTGCAGCACAAAAGTTTTAAATTTTAATTAAGGCTAATTTATATATTTTACCATTTCTCACTTGTGCTTTTGGTGTCATGTCTAAAATGGGTTTGTCTGGGGCGCCTGGGTGGCTCAGTCGGTTAAGCGGCCGACTTCGGCTCAGGTCGTGATCTCGCGGTCCATGAGGGCTGTTGAGTTCGAGCCCTGCGTCAGGCTCTGTGCTGACAGCTCAGAGCCTGGAGCCTATTTCAGATTCTATGTCTCCCTCTCTCTGACCCTCCCCTGTTCATGCTCTGTCTCTCTCTGTCTCAAAAATAAATAAATGTTAAAAAAATTTTTTTTAAATGGGTTTTCCTAACCCAAAGATGAAAGTCTTCTAAAAATTTTATCATTTTAGCTCTTATATTTAGTTCTTTGATCCATTTTGACTTTATTTTTGTATATGGTGTGAAGTAAGGGGTTTAACCTCAATCTTTTGCACCATTCAGTGAAAAGGCTATTCTTTCCCTCATCAAATTGTCTTGGCGCCTTTGTTGAAAATCAATTGCCACAAATGTAAGAGTTGATTTCTGGATTCTCAGGTCTGTTCCATTGATCTACATGGTTGTCCTTATACTATTACAACACTGCCTTGATTATTATAGCTTTCTACTAAGTTTTGAAATCAGGAAATATGAATCCTGCAACTTTGTTCTTGTTTTTCAAGACCGTTTAACCATCCTAAGTCAGGCCTTGCATTTCCATATGAATTTTAGGATCAGCTTGTCAATTTCTGTAACAAAGCTGGCTGGTATTTTGATAAGGATTGCATTTAATCTGTAGTTCAACTTGGAGAGTATTGCCACCTTAACAATATTAATTCTTTCAACCATGAACGTGGAGTGTCTTTCCAGATTTAGATCTTTTTCAATTTCAATTTCTTTCAACAATATATTATAGTTTTCAGATACAAATCTTGCATGTCATTTGTTAAATTTATTTCTAAGTATTGTATTACTTGGGCTGCTCTTGTAAATTAAACTTTTATTAATCTCATTTTCAGATTAATTGCTAGTTTGTGGCAATACAATTGACTTTTGCATATTGTACTCTACAACATTGTCTGAATTCTATTTTTTTTAAAAAGCCAAAGGAAAAAAGTTGTCATATCAGGAAGCTAAAAGCAATTTCATTTTTATAGATGAAGAAAGAAGGGCTACCGGAAAGAATCCTCCCAAACTGAGGTACCCCTGTTGCAGCAGGACAATTAGGAAATTCATTCATTCATTTATTTATTAAACAGTACCTACTATGAGCCAGTCTGCCTGGGTTTAATTTCCAGCTCTGTCACTGGGCAGGTACTGTAGAACCTGCCCATGATTCAGTTCCCTCATCTATAAAATGGGTAGAATAGCACTTGCTTCATAAATTGTGTGTGTGTGTGTGCACGCATGTGTATGTGGTGTGTGTTTGTGTGTGTACTAAGTAAAGCCCTTAAATCGTGCCTGGCTGTCCAACGTCTGACATGCTTCCTGTGGTAGATTGCAGCCCCTCTCATTCTCCTACCTCCTGAATTTGGGCTGGCTCTGAGGCCTGCTTTGATGATAGATTGTAACACAAGTGATGTTGTGCAAGTTTCAAAACCTAGGTCATTGGGCGCCCTGCACTTCCACCATTACCCTCTTGGAACGTGCTTTGTAGGTTTTAGCTATTATTTTTATTATGGCCAGACACTGGACACCAAAGTCAACAAAGACAAAATTCCTGCACTCATGGAGCTTACATTTTAATGGCAGAGAGGGGTGGGCGGGAGGGGAAACAGAGAAAGAAATAAAGCAATAAAGATGTCACATGGCAATAAATACTATGCAGAAAAAGAAAGTGCAGGAAGAGGAAGAGACAAGGGGATACATAGGAGGAAGGAGTCCAGACATTTCAGGTGGAAGCAGGTTGGGCTTCTTAGGCAAAGTGACTGAGAGCAGGGAAGTGGGAAGGATGAGGGAGCCAGCCCAGAAGCAGGACATTCCGGATGAAGCAGCAGTCAATGCAAAGCCCTGAACAAGGACATGCTTGCCTTAGGTGAAGGGTGGGGGTTTATGTATTCTAGGAAAGGATGTAGGACCAGGGGACTGGTGGGGTGAGGGAGTGAGGCAAAGAGGAAGGCTTACTTAAGTCATGTTGGTTTTGCGGGGCAGGGAAACTACTTTACCTTTTAAATACACCAAGCAGAGTTTCTTTTTAGTAAAGTGCATCAGTCATCATGACAGGTAACAAGCTGCAGCAAATGAAATGGTTTATAGCAATAATATATTATGTTTCATAATTCTGGAGGTTGTCTGGGCTCTTAGGAGGCTGCACTCACCTGGTATCTTGGCCAGGGCAGGTCTATTGGCCTCACTCCTTGGCCTAGGGCCTTATGCTAAACCTCTTCTCCACCTGGGTTCTCATGACTTGCTTTGTCTAAGTCAGGTTGTCCTCTGTGGTGGCAGGAACATTCCAAGAGGGTAACAGTGGAAGTGCAGGGCGCCCAATGACCTAGGTTTTGAAACTTGCACAACATCTCTTGTGTTACAATCTATCATCAAAGCAGGTCTCAGAGCCAACCCAAATTCAGGAGGTAGGAGAATGAGAGGGGTTGCAATCTACCACAGGAGGTATGTCAGATGTTGGACAGTTATTTGTTGGAAGTGGTGGAACTACTGTTTGAGAGATCTTTAAGAACAGCCTTCTGGGGTAGATTAAATGTACCAGTATGATCACACCTGTCAGAATGGCTAAAATTAACTCAGGAAGCAACAGATGTTGGCGAGGATGCAGAGAAAGGGGAACCCTCTTACACTGTTGGTGGGAATGCAAACTGGTGCACTCTAGAAAACAGTATGGAAGTTCCTCAAAAAGTTAAAAATAGAGCTACTCTCTACAACCCAGCAATTGCACTACTAGGTATTTACTCAAAAGTTACAAAAATACTGATTTGAAGGGGTACATACACCTGGATGTTTATAGCAGCATTATCTACAATAGCCAAATTGTGAAGAGAGCCCAAACGTCATCAACTAATAAATGGATAAAGAAGATGTGGATGAATCACTGAATTCTACTCCTGACACCGATATTTCACTTTATGTTAACTAACTAGAATTTAAATACAAATTAAAAAAAATAATAAGATGGAACAAAACTAAAAAAATAAAATGTACCAGTGTGATCTGAATTCATGTCATCTTTTTCACCTAGGGATCAATCATTGCCATGTGTCTTCTTATTGTAGATTCTACCCAGGCCCTTTTTTTCCAGCCTTTCATGGATCAAAAAGGCACTCTGGCTGGGGTTCCTTGAAGAACTGCTATTTTCCTAAATCCACTCTTTACTTTTGAGGTTTCGACATCTAGCATTTTGCTATTTTTCCCCTGAGCTTGGTGCCCTAAGCTGTGACACGGAAGTAATTCTGAATGTTTGAGTTGGAAGTCTGGAGACATCCTCACTGCTAAGACAGACATCAGGGCTGTGTGATTTCTGGAAAGCTGGCTGCTTCCTAGCAGACAAGACTCACTGGTACTTGATTGACCTGCTTTAGCACAGCCTAGAGGGAGGAAAACAGACCTAGTGTCTTGACTGCCATCTAGTGGCTGTGCCCACAGGTGGCGGGATTAAATTTAGATTGGTTTAACCCAAACTAGAATATGGAAATGGAGTTTAGAATTTTAATTTAGTTTTAATTTAAAGGTGGTAAAGAGCGGCGCCTGGGTGGCTAAGTCTGTTGAGTGTCCAACTACTGGTTTTGGCTCAGGTCATGATCTCACCATTCATGAAATTGAGCCACGCTATAGGCTTGAGATTCTCTCTCCCTCTCTCTCTGCCCCTCCCCTGTGCTCTCTTTCTTTCTCTCTCAAAATAAATAAGTAAACTTAAAAAAATAATTAAAAAAAAATAAAGATGGTAAAGAATAGTGGTTGAGAACCTGGGCCTTAGAATGTGAATACTGGTTTGATTCCTGGTTCTGGTACTTACCAGCCACGTGACCTTGAGAATATAACTTAACCTCACTGTGCCTCAGCATCCTCATCTACAAAGTGGGTTGGTAGGACTACCTGCTTCATGGGTAGCTGTACAGATTAATAAATTAATACATTAAAGTACTTACGACATGCTATACAAGTATTGGCAATCATCATTAATGGTTTTGAAAGTCCAGAAAGAGTTCTGGGTTAGAATACAAAATTTTGACTGTCATATTTCAGAAATCATCAATGAAGGTATAGTGCACAAGGAAGGCATTTCACTGCATAATAGCTGGAGTTAGGTCCACCAAATCCGGGGAGGCAAGGAGGAAACAAAGACCATGGAATCACATAGAAAGAATTTAAGCTGTATTTTCATGTTTGCAGTCTTCAAAAACCCTTTTATGTACATTATCATCATTAGTGAAGAAGAGGGAAAAGGGACTTTGATGAAGGTAGATCTGAGTTGAAGAGATGTTCTTTCCTGAGTGCCTTCCCTTCCTTATAAGATTGTTATGTGTGAGCTAAAGTTTTGTCAATTGTAATAGATGTGAGAGTATATCACCTTGTTAGAGATTCTGTGGCCATGGTCCCTTGCACTGCCTGGGGAAACCAGATAATGTGTAATTCTGAATCCTTGCAACTAAACAGAGTTGATATCTATTAGCCCATCTGATTCCCTCATTTTCCTTACCTGCTCAAATGTCTACTTTTTGTAAACATGAAAAAACACTTAAAGTTTTAATTGTATATGAGTAATCGTTGTTATTGTTTTAGGGATTGTGTTTCTTCAAATGGTTTTAGGTATAATATTGGCTTTTCTCTTTGGCCAGAACACTAGTTCTACTACACAATTAAGGCAAAATAGAGTTCTTTAATATACGAATAAGATAACTCCACTGTGTTTCCATTAGCCAGCTCCACTCTATAAAGCATTTTCATCTGAACTACATAGCTATCTTAGATTTGTTTGATTTGATTCTACCTTTAAATGCCTGTATAATAAATCTGTAGAAAAACTGTCTTGAAACCTTCATACCTATTGTTAAAAACGTTTGCTAGAGAGTACTATGATGAAGTGTTGTTCACTGTCCACTTGGCCAAGAACAAAATGCCCTTGTTTGCATCAATCTCAGTACATAAGATTGACTGTTGTTTTTTGCATGGAACCGACCCAAAAATGGATTCGCTATTTGTGAACAGGAGGAAGAATGCATCAGGCCCCCACCTGCACTACATAGCTCTTCCTCGCAAAACCCACTGGGAGATGATTCCCCACAACCCTTCAGCAAGGACCCTCTGGAACCTGTCATTGGGAGGGAGACAAGAGAATCTATCCATTTCTTTCTCACCTAAGTAATAACACTTCAGGAATTAAAGAATATGTTCCCAAATCTGGCTCTGCCTGTTGATCATGGACAATCACACTGCACTGCTATGACCCACTCTCTCAGGATAGTAATATCCTTGTCCACCAGGTAGAATATTAAGCACACTTTATCATCAAAGACTTTGCACACACAGTTTCATGTAATCATCACCTCATGTCTCTTAGCTTAAAACACATAAAGTTTAGGCAAATCTAAAGGTGCACAGTTAGTGAATGCAATGTGCAAAATTCCAAGCTCTTTATGCATTTAAGAAAAGTCTCTGAAGAAAACTTTAAGGAAAATTAGTTCAGACATTCTTTCCAGGTAAAGGGAAAGCTTTTTATGTAAAAAAATTCCTTTTTCCATCATGTATCATAGTGAGTGTAGGAAGGTGCTTATACTCCTACTGACCATGCCTTTCTCAGCATGTCTTTACCAGAGCACAGAGTCTTGACCATGGACACACAGCATTTCAGGAGTGAGCTATGGAGAAACTGAGAGCCAAGACCATTTACTTGAGTAAAAAATTCTAACTAACCTGTTCACAGTCACACACAATTCACTGAAACATCTTTTATATGTGCTACATGTATGTGTATATATATGATATAAATATATATGCACAGATAAAAGAAGACATTCTTTAAAATTACAGATTTTGACTTGGGGGCTTTATTTATTTATTTATTTATTTTTTTCAACGTTTATTTATTTTTGGGACAGAGAGAGACAGAGCATGAACGGGGGAGGGGCAGAGAGAGAGCGAGACACAGAATCGGAAACAGGCTCCAGGCTCTGAGCCATCAGCCCAGAGCCCGACCTCCCGGACCGGGAGATCGTGACCTGGCTGAAGTCGGACGCTTAACCGACTGCGCCACCCAGGCGCCCCGACTTGGGGGCTTTAAAAAAGTGTGTTATAATACCCAGGACTTAGCACTCTATTCTTATGGACAAAACAGGAAGACTTTATGCCAGGATGTGTCTTATTTTTAAAGAATGTGTCACTTATACCATCTCTAAGTACTCAAATATAAACAACCAGATAGAGCATGTGGAAAGCAAATGGCTGTGCCTTGAGCATATACACAGGAAGATGGGCCCAGCCAAGCACACTGGTAGAGTACTTGTTCTGGACTAGAAGTCCCCCATGTGAAGAGGGTTCATGAATCTTAAAGTGAACAGCTGGCTGACTCTACAGTTGACCACTGCACAAAACATTCTTTCAGAAATGCTATTTCTCCCCCCATAGAATTCTAGCAATGGTGGGGGGGGGGAACTAAAGTAAAGTAAAAATTCAGACCATGGCTTTTTTTGATATTATAGATGAAACACTATGTCAATATTCTGTGATTCATATTTGGTACTTACTAAAATTTAAGAAATGGAAGTTTGGGATAAATGTCTGCGTCTTAAAGGTCAACCATGCATACTGGGTTGGGACCTTGGAGTTGGCCAGCATAAGTTCAGACTCCATCTCTGCTGCCTCCAGCTATGAGATCACATGCCTTAACCTTTCTGGACTTCCTTTCCTTTGGCAGAAAAAATTGAAACTGTTATTCCTATCTCACCATTAACTACAAAAATCAGTAAGATAACATTTTGAAGTTATTACTTTATACATATCATCAGCTTTCACAAACAAATCTAAACAACTCTATAGTATTTTCAAGAAACAAGAAAAATGTTAGTGTAGTTTTACTTAAAATGACCAGCTTGTAACGAGGGCAATGGAAAGAGAACTGATTAAAAGAAATAATCTGCCAAGTGTCTGGAAAATACAAATGTCTGCAGTTATTCTATTAAGAAATACATATCATGGTTCTGAATAAGGAACTGTTAAGTAACTAATTCTTCCATGTTAGGTTAGGGGAAAAAAAAAAAAAACCACCAGCAGCGCTTAAAAGAATGATCTGAGGGATGCCTGGGTGGCTCAGTCAGTTAAGTGTTCGACTTCGGCTCAGGTCATGATCTCGCGGTTTGAGAGTTCAAGCCCCGTGTTGGGCTCTGTGCAGACAGCTCAGAGCCTGGAGCCTCCTTCAGATTCTGTCTCCCCCTCTTTCTGCCCCTCCCATGCTCATGCTTTGTCTCTCTCTGTCTCTCAATAATAAATTAATGTTAAAATTTTTTTTTAAAAAAAAGAATGTTCTAAATGTTCGTGAGGATGTGGAGAAATTGGTACTCTCATGTATTGCTTGTGGGAATGTAAAATGGTGTGGCAGCTGTGGAAAAACTGCATGGTGATTACCCAAAAACTTAAGAATTACCCATATGATCCACCAATTCCACCCAAGTCCACAGCAGCATCAGGCACAACAGCCAAAAGGTGGAAAGAACATGAAGTGTCCATGACAGAGGAAAGTATGTGGCATACACATACAGCCTTTAAAAAGAAGGAAATTTGGGGTGCCTGGGTGGCTCAGTCAGTAGGCGTCCAACTTCAGCTCAGGTCGTGATCTCGCGGTTGGTGAGTTCGAGCCCCGCATCGGCTCTGTGCTGACAGCTCAGAGCCTGGAGCCTGCTTTGGATTCTGTGTCTCCCTCTCTCTCTGCCCATCCCCTGCTTGCAGTCTGCCTCTCTCTCCCTCAAAATAAGTTAACATTAAAAAAAATTTTTTTTTAAAAAGAAGGAAATTTGGACACATGCTGCAACATGGACGTATCTTGAAGACATTATGTCAAAGTGAAATAAGCCAGGCACAAAAAGCCACATATTAGACGATTTCACTTATAATTAGGTGTCTAGGGTAGTCAAATTCATAGACACAGTAAGTAGACTGATGGTTACACAGAGTTAGGAGAAGGGAGTATGAAGAATTAGTGTTTAATGGGTACAGAGTTTCAGTTTGGGAGGATGAAAAAGTTCTGGAGGTGGATAGAAGTGATGGTTGCACAACAATGTGACTATAGTTAATATCACTGAACTGTACACTTAAAATGGTTAAAATGGTAATTTTATGTCAAATATATTTTACCACAATAAGAAAAAAAGAAAGAAAAGAAGTTTATCTGTGGAGCAGGAAAGGGAATGCACTTCCTTCTCAGAGCCCAACCATGAAAGGATCAGTATTTCTTGTTTCTGCCTTGGCCATGAGGACAGCCCTCTCTGCTGTCAGCCAAATGGGCACTCAGGTGCAGTGGAAGTCTGCAGCTCTAGATACTGTGGCAACACCTTTGTCCCCTCTCTATCATTCCAGAAGTATTTTCATAAGGGAAGATAGACAAGGTTAGCCTCAAAAACAAAACAGCCCCAGATAAGACATTGAGAAACTGGTAGGAACACACGCTTTGCAAACAACTGGATTCAAGGTAATGTGTACAGTATAAACATTGGAAGAAAGAGTTTTAACTGCTCAAAATACAAGGTTAAAAGACAAAGGAAGCAGTCTTCTGACTTTATGGAAAAATAAGCGTGTTGTGGGATGGGGGAGGGTGACCTCTCTTTTTCCTCCAGCTTCAATGAGATATAATTAACATATAACATTGTGTAAGTTTAAGGTGTACAATATGTCAATTTGATACACTTATATACTGTGAAATGATTGCCGTAGTAGTGTTAGTTAATAGCTTTATCACGTCAAATATTTACCATTTCTTTTTGTGGAGGGGAACATTTAAGATTTACTCTTTTAATAGCTTCCAAGTATATTACACAGAATTGTTAACTATAATGACCGCGCTGTACATTAGATCCCAAGAACTTAATTATCTTACTGGGATCTCTCTTCTTTAAGTGAGAACACTTTTTTTTTTTTTTTTTTTTAGGGTTTTCATAGCTATAGGCAAAAGGGAAGTTTCCTTTTGTGGCACAACAGCGCCATCTCATGGACAAAGATTATATGACACAAAGTTTCTCTCAAGTGAACATTTCCTAAAAGTCTTTACCAGGAGCTTTTTGCATTGATCCATACAGTTCAACTCTCTACCTTAAAAGTCCAGTATTTTCAGAGGTGGTCCAGAAAGGATTATTTCAGTTTTCCAAGTCAAATATTAGAGGCAAAAATCAGGATCTCATGCTGTCTCCACTTTGCTCTTAAGATTAAAATCTTAGGGGGACCCTAAGCTCACCTCATCCACAGATACAGCTAGATAGCATTCACATCAGTGTAAATAACCCAGAAAGCAGCCCGAAGACTGGCAGAACAAACTCCACAACTAAATTTAGAAAAGAAGCCACATTGAAGAGGGGAGAAAGGGTGGAGCTAAACAGACCCACAGGAGGGAGAGACCCGCAGGCATGGAGAGGGGAGAGAAACAGATCATCACACTGGGGAGACTGCCCATGGAAGATGAATCTTCATAACATTTGCCTTGAAAATCAGAGGGGCCAAATTTCATGAGTTCTTAAAACCAGCAAGGCTTAAAATCTGGAATTTTAAAAATCAGTGCACTTGGCTCTGGAAAAGCTAGGAGGGCTAGAAGAAACCGAGTCTCTGCCCTTAAAGAGACAGCACAACAGTTTATGGAGATATAACTTAGAAGCAGCAGTTTGAGAAACACTTGGGAGAGTTGTTTATTAATCTCAGAGCATGTTTCAGAGAAATAGAGATCTAAGATCTAAGATCTTAGAGATCTAAGATAGAGATCTAAGACAGAGATCCTGTCCCCCAGCCTAAACACATGGACACCTGTAAGAACAAGCTTGGTGCCAACACTTGCTACCTAACTTGGTAACACCACTGCCCTCCCCCTGGCCTGTGCTTCAGTGGATCCAACCCTTCCAGACAGGCCTGCCTTAGTCTCTGTGCTGCAGGTCTGTTCCCCTAGAGGACCAGGGCACAAACCTTGCAGACACTGTGCATCCCACCTTCATACACATTGCAGATCTTCCCTCTTCAATATGCTTTTAGCCAGAACCCATCCAAAACAGTGCCACAACCCTTGCAGTTTGCAAGCAGCCCCAACAGGAGCCAGCACCATTTCAAAGTGACTCCTACCTATAGACAGGGAAAGAACCATACACACCAGTCCAACTGTGGTCATAACAGTGGGCTGGAGGCAGGTAACTAGTCTGACTGCATGCTCCACCCACCAGTGAAAACTTTCCATGGCACACAGGGAAAGCACCTTGCTGTTGGGTATTATTGTATCTCTGGAAAATGTCTGGCCTGACTCAACTAAACCCCAGACTGGCCCATTAACACCACAGTAGCCAAATATTGCCCACAACTGGTAAAGAGAGTCACTGCAGATGACTGGACTGAAGGAAAAATCAACAGAGCCACAAGAGCAGAGCACACACACAACACACACAAGAGATATCCCTGAAGCTCCAGATTCCAGTGACCAGAAGATACTACACAGCAGGACACAACAGGACCTCTTCTTCATAAGTCTGCTACTCTCAAGAGCAAGAGACATTGCTGACTTTCCTAACACACAGAAACAGACACAGAGAGTTAGACAAATTAAGGAGACAGAGGAATATGTCCCAAATAAAAGAACAGGACAAAACCACAGCAAGAAACTTAAGTGAAACTGAGATAAGTCACACATCTGAGAGAAAATTTAAAGTAATGATCATAAAGACATTCATTGGGCCTTAAGAAAAAAGTGGTGAACATCAATGAGACTCTTAACAAAGACATAAAGATGTACCAGAGATAAAGAACATAATAAATAAAATTAAAAATACACTAGATGGAATAAATAGAAGACTTGAGGAAGCAGAAAAATAACTCAGTGACTTGGAGGACAAGGTAATGGAAAGTAACAGGCTGAGCAGGTGAGAGGGAAAAAAGTATGCAAAATGAGAATAGATTTAGGGAACTCAGGGACATCATCATGCATAGTAACATTTGCATTATAGGAGTCCCAGAAGAAGGGGGGAAAGGGAATAGAAAATTTATTTGAAGAAATAACAGCTGAAAAAGTCTCAAATCTGGGGAAGGAAACAGGAAAGCAGATCCAGAAGACACAGAGATCCCCCAATAAAATCAACCCAAGGAGGTCCACAATGTGACACAAAGTAATTAAAATGGCAAAAAGTAGTGATAAAGAGAGAGTTTTAAAAGCAGCAAGAGAAAGGAAAACAGTTACATAAAAAGAAAACCCCATAAGGCGATCAGGGGATTTTTCAGCAGAAACTTTGCAGGCCAAAAGGGAGAGGCTAGATACATTCAAAGTGCTGAAAGGAAAGGAAAAAATATGCAGCCAAGAATACTCCATCCAGCAAGGATATCATTCAAAATAGAAAAAGAGATACAGAGCTTACCAGACAAATAAAAGTTAAGGGAATTCATGACCACTAAACCAGTCCTATAAGAGATGTTAAAGGGACTTTTTTTTTTTTATTTTTTTTTCAACGTTTATTTATTTTTGGGACAGAGAGAGACAGAGCATGAACGGGGAAGGGGCAGAGAGAGAGGGAGACACAGAATCAGAAACAGGCTCCAGGCTCTGAGCCATCAGCCCAGAGCCTGATGCGGGGCTCGAACTCCCGGACCGCGAGATCATGACCTGGCTGAAGTCAGACACTTAACTGACTGCGCCACCCAGGCGCCCCATGGGACTTTTTGAGTAGAAAGGAAAGACCGTAAGAGTAAGAAAAGGGGGAAGGATAAAAGCATTAAAAATAAGTATATAAGTAAAAGTCAGTCAAGTGACTCACAAAATAAAGGATGTAAAGTATAACATCATATACCTAAACGTGGTGAGGAGAGAAGTAAAAAAATGGGTGTAAACTTAAGCAACCATCAACTTAATATGCAGACTGCTACTGGCCAGCACAAATAAGAAAAACAGTAATAGATATGCAAAAAATAAAGAGAATCCAAGTATATCACTAAAGAGAGCCAACTAACCACGACAGAAGAGAACAAGGGATGAGAGGAACAGAGAAGAACTATAAAAACAACCATAAAACAAGTAACAAAATGGCTATAAATGCATACTAATCAACAATTACTTTGAATGTAAATGGACTAAATGCTCCAAATAAAAGACACAGGGTGACGGGGTAGATTAAAAAAAAAAAAAAAAAGACCCATCTATATGCTGCCTACAAGAGACTCATTTTAGACCTAAAGACACAAACAGATTTAAAGTAGGGGAAGGGGAAGCATTTGTCATGCAAATGGTGTCAAAAGAAAACCAGGGTAGCCACTAGAGTTTAAAACAAAGACTGTAACAGGAGACAAAGAAGGACACTATATAATAACAAAGGGAACAATCCAACAAGAAGATAAAAAGATTATAAAAATATATGCACCCAAATACATAAAACAGTTAATAACAAACATAAAGGAACTAACCAATATTAATACAATAATAGTCTGGGTCTTTAATGCCTCACTTAGATCAATGGACAGATCATCCAAACAGAAAATCAACACAGAAACAGTGGCTTTGAATGACATGTTGGACCTGAAGGAGTGAACAGATATATTCAGGACATTCCAACCTAAAAGAGTAGAACACATTCTTTTCAAATGCACAAGGAACATTCTCTACAATAGTTCACATATTAGGCCACAAAATAAATCTCAACAAATTCAAAAATATCAAAGTCATACCATGCATCTTTTGTAACCACAATGCTATGAAGCTAGAAATTAACCACAAGAAAAAAATCTGGAAAGAACACAAATATATGGACCTTAAATAATGAACTACTACACAATAAATGGCTCAACCAAGAAATCAAAGAGGAAATAAAAAAAAACATGGAGACTAATGAAAATGAAAATACAACAGTCCAAAATCTTTGAGATGCAACAAAAGCTATTCCCCGAACGAAGTTTATATCAATACAGGTCTACCTCAAAAAAGCAAGAAAAATCTCAAATAAACAACCAAAGCTACCTACCCTTATACCTAGAAAAGCTAGAAAAAGAACAGAAAACAAAACCCAAGGAATTAATAAAGATAAGAGCAAAAATAAACAAAAAAGATACTAAAAAAATAGAACAGATCAATGAAGTGAGGAGATGGTTCTTTGAAAAGATCAGTAAAATCAATAAGCCTTTAGACACAATCATGAGAGAGAGAGAGAGAGAGAACCCAAATATACAAAATCAGAAATGAAAGAAGATAAATAACAACCAATACCACAGAAATACAAAGGATTGTAAGGGAATATTATGAAAAATATATGCCAACAAATTGGACAACCTGGAAGAAATGAATAAATTCCTAGAAACATATAACCTACCAAAACTGAATTAGGAAGAAATAGAAAATTTGAATAGATGGATTACCAGCAATGAAATTGAATCAGTAATCAAAAAAACTCTCAATGAGCAAAAGTTCAGGACCAGACAGTTTCACAGGTGAATTCTACCAAACATTTAAATAAGAGTTAATACCTATCTCAAAGTATTCCAAAGACTAGAAGAGGAAGAAAACTACCAAATTCATTCTCTGAGACCAGCATTATCCTGATACCAAAACCAGATAAGGATATCTCTAAAAAAGAGAACTATAGGCCAATATCTCTGATGAACATAGATGCAAAAATCCTCAACAAAATACTAGCAAATGAAATTCAATAATACATTTAAAAAACTCATTCACTATGATCAAATGGGATTTATTCCCAGCATGCAAGGGTGGTTCAATATTCACAAATCAATCAACATGATACATCACATTAAGAAGACAAAGGATAAAAACCATATAAACATTTCAATAGATTCAGAAAAATCATTTGACAAAATACAACATCCATTCATGATAAAATCCCTCAATGAAGCAGGTTTAGAGGGAACATACCACAACATAATGAAGGCCCACAACAAACATCATATTCAATGGGAAAAACTTGGAGATTTCCCCTACAATCAGGAGTAAGACGAGAATGTCATCCATTCACACATTCTCACTACTTTTTTTTGATGTTTATTTATTGAGAGAGTGAGAGAAAGAGCATGCCCAAGTGGGGCAGGGGCAGACAGAGATGGAGACAGAGAATCCCAAGCAGACTCTGCTCTCTCAGTGCAGAACTTGAACTTGAACTCACAAATCATGAGATCATGACCTGAGCCAAAATCAAGAGTCAGACACTTAACGCGCTGAGCCACCAATGCACCCCATTCTCACTACTTTTATTCAACATAGTACTGGAAACCCTAACTACAGAAATTATACAACAAAAAGAAATAAAAGGCATCCAAATTGGTAAGAATAGTACCTGCAGAAGACATGTTACTATATATAGATAACCCTAAAGACTCCACTAGAAAGCTACTAGAACTGATCTAAATGAATTTAATAAAGTCACAGGTACAATATCAATGTACAGAAATCTGTTTTATTTACATACAATAGAAATGAAGCAGCAGGGAAAGAAATTAAGAAAACAATCCCATCTACAATGGCACTAAACACAATAAGATTCCTAGGAATAAATTTAACCAAAGAAATGAAAGACCCAGGGGTGCCTGGGTGGCGTAGTCGGTTAAGCGTCCGACTTCAACCAGGTCACGATCTCACGGTCCATGAGTTCGAGCCCCGCGTCGGGCTCTGGGCTGATGGCTCAGAGCCTGGAGCCTGTTTCCGATTCTGTGTCTCCCTCTCTCTCTGCCCCTCGCCCGTTCATGCTCTGTCTCTCTCTGTCCCAAAAATAAAATAAAAAAACGTTGAAAAAAAAAATAAAAATAAAAAAAAAGAAATGAAAGACCTGTACTCTGAAAACTATAAAACACTGATGAAAGAAATTGAAGATGACAAAAGGAAATGAAAGGTATTCTATGCTAATGGATTGGAAGAAAAAATATTGTAAAAATGTCCACCCTACTCAAAGCAATCTACAGATTTAATTCAATCCTTATCAAAATACCAAGAGGATTTTTCACAGAACTAGAACAAACAATCCTAAAATTTGTATGGAACCACAGAAGACTGCAAATAGCCAAAACAGTCTTGAAAAATAAAAAGGGGGGTATCACAATTCCAGATTTCAAGTTATACTACAAAGCTGTAGGAATCAAAACAGTATGGTACTGGCACAAAAACAAACATATAAATCAATGGAACAGAATAGACAGCCCAGAAATAAATGCACAGTTGTATGATTAATTAATCTATGAAAAATAAGGCAAGATTATGCAGTGGGAAAAAGACAGTCTCTGTAACAAATGGTGTTGGGAAAATGACAGCTACATGTAAAAGAATGAAACTGGACTACTTTCTTATACCACACACAAAAATAAACTCAAAATTGATTAAGGATCTAAATGTGAGACCTGAAACTGTAAAAATCCTGGAAGAGAGGACAGGCAGTAATTTCTCTGACATCAGCCATAGAAACATTTTTCTAGATATGTCTCCTGAGACAAGGGAAATAAAGCAAAAGTTAACTATTGAGACTACATAAAAATGAAAAGCTTCTGCAGCACGTTGGAAACTATCAACAAAACTAAAAAACAACCTACTGAATGAGAGAAGATATTTACAAATGACATATCTGATAAAGGGTTAGTATCCAGAATATATAAAGAAGTTAAACAACTCCACACCAAAAAACCCCAAGTAATCCAATTAAAAATAGGCATAAAACATGAACAGACATTTCTCCAAAGAAGACATCTAGATGGCCAATAGACACATGAAAAGATATTAACATCACTAATTATATATGAAAAGAAAGTCAAAACAATGGGTATTATCTCACACCTTTCAAATAACTAAAATAAAGAACACAAGACACAAGTGCTGGCAAGGATGTGGAGAAAAAGGAAACTGTATGCACTGTTGATAGGAATGCAAACTGCTGCAGCCACAGTGGAAAAGAGTAGGCAAGTTCCTCAAAAAATTAAAAATAGAACTCCATATGATCTAGTAATCGCATTACTGGATTTATACCCAAAGAATACAAAAACTCTAATTCAAGAGGATATATGCACCCTTATGTTCATTTTAGCATTAATTACAACAGCTAAATTATGGAAACAACTCAAGTGTCTATCCATAGATGAATGGGTGAAGAAGAAGTGATATATAGATAGATATAGATATAGATATAGATATAGATATACATATACATATACATATACATATACATATACATATACATAGATATAGATAGATATATAAAATTCAGCCATAAGAAAGAATGAAACCTTTTGCAATTTGCAACAACATGGATGGAGCTAGCGAGTATAATGTCAAGCTAAATAAGTTAGTCAGAGAAAGATAAATACCATATGATTTCACTCATATGTGGAATTTAAGAAACAAAATAACAAAGGGAAAAAAAGAGACAAACCAAAAAAAGAAGAAAAAACAGACTCTTAATTTTAGAGAACAAACAAATAGTTACTAGAGGGGAGGTGGGTGGGGCATGGATGAGATAAGTGATGAGGGTTAAGAGTACACTAACCTTGGTGAGCATTGAGTAATATATGAAATTGTTGATTCACCATATTGTATACCTGAAACTAATTTAATACTCTCTTTTAACTATACTGTAATATAAAATAAAATAAAATCTTTTTTTGGCATTGGCATTTCAGATGAGGGTCTGATGCAAAATATTGGTTTCACACTGAAAACTCTCACTGAAGTATTCTCCACAGGAACAATCAATCCTGCTTATAGGAGAAAACAAAGTAACCTGTACCACAGCCAGCAAGATGCAACACAGTGAAGAAATATGCTCCTCCAGTCTTCATTACCCTTATAAGTCAAATTCTAGTTCTCTCATTTTCCAATTTAAATTTTTTTTTTTAGGGGCGCCTGGGTGGCACAGTCGGTTAAGCGTCCGACTTCAGCCAGGTCACCATCTCGCGGTCCGTGAGTTCGAGCCCCATGTCAGGCTCTGGGCTGATGGCTCAGAGCCTGGAACCTGTTTCCGATTCTGTGTCTCCCTCTCTCTCTGCCCCTCCCCCGTTCATGCTCTGTCTCTCTCTGTCCCAAAAATAAATAAACGTTGAAAAAAAATTAAAAAAAAAATAAATTTTTTTTTTTAGGTTTCCAGTAGTCTCTTGTGTGTCCCCATACTGTTGCTGTCTGTACTTTATTTTTAAATAACTGAGAAAACTTATTTTGAAAGTGTGGAATATCCTCATTGCATTTGTCCAAATCAAGGCTTAATTGGGGGAGGTATTTTTGTAATAAAAACTGTATATATTTGAGGTGTACAACATAATGATTTGATATATATATGTGTATATATATATATATCGAAGTGATTACTATAGTCAAGCTAATTAACATATCTATTTCCTCACATAGTTATCTTTCTTGTGTATGGTGAGAGCTCTCTTAGCAGATTTTCAGGATTCAATACAGTATTATTAACAGCACTTATCATGCTGTATATTAGATCTCTATACATATTTACCCTACAAAACTGCAACTTCGTACTTTGACCAACACTTTCTCATTTACCCTACCTCCCCATCCCTGGTAACCATTGTTCTACTCTTTGTTTCTATAAGTTTGACTATTTTAGATTCCACATACAAGTGAGATTATGAAATAGTTGTTTTTCTGTGTCTGGCTTATTTCATTTATCATTTCCTCCAGGTTCATTCATGTTATCACAAATGGTAGGATTTCCTTTTATTTTAAGCTAAGCAATATTCCATTGGAATATTACTGTATATATAATGAATATTATATAAATTATTATATAAATGTATTTTATTAAGATAAACATCTTATTAAATATTTATTAAATAAATATTCATTTATTATACAAATATAATTCATATATATATATATATATATCACAGCACATTTTCTTTATCCATTCATCTGTTGGTGGACATGCAGGTTGTTTCCATGTCTTGGCTATTGTGAATAATGCTACAATAGACATGGGATCGCAATCCTCTCTTCAAGGCCATGATTTCATTTCCTTTGGATATATATCCAGAAGTGGGATTGCTGGATCATAAGGTAGTTATATTTTAATTTTTTTGAAGAACTTCCTCACTGTTTTCCAGAATGGTTGCACCAATTCAGTCTTGGCATTCACATTCAACAAAGATTGTTGGACTACTATATACAGCACACTGCAAGCTGCTAGAGATACAAATGTGAGCAAAAAACAGACCTGGATCCTGCCATTATGAAAAAAAAAAAAAGTGGAATAATTGCTCCATAATCTAAATCTTCTGCATAATAATTTTCTTTTTAAATTGAAAGACATGTCCCAAGTGGAAATGTAGTGTCCTCTAAAGGTCTGATCTTACAGGACCTCAGCTATTCAGGTTCTGGGTGGACAGGGCAAAATTTTCTAAGCTAATTGAGGATAGCTTATGTCTTTGATTACTTCAGTGTCTCTCATATTCTAACTGGTTTTGTATCTAGTCCTTCACTCCATGGGTTCTTGGACCTAGAGAAGTGAGTACAGGTTGGAAAGAACCTTATCATTTCTGCGCTTCTGGTGGCTGGAACAACAAAGCATCAGAGTTTCCTTTAGGACCATAAATCCTCCCTTTTGGGGGGATCATTCCCAACAACATACAAACATACTGTCATTTCCCTCATTAAAAAAAAAAAAAGTCAGCTCTTTCTTGACCCCAGTTTCCACATCACCTGTCACAATTCTCTGCTCATCTCTGCAGAATTCTCAGCGGAGCTATTTGTAATTTCTGTCCCCACTTCCTCTTCTGAAGTCCTCCACCACCCCCTGAGCCAGCTCCTGTGAAGTTCCCTTGCCTTCCCAGTTCTCAACAACTTCCCCTTCTCAACAGCACCTGACACAACCATCAGTCATCCCTTCCTGAAACCCTTTCCTCACTGGTGTCCAGGACTTAGCCCTCTCTTGGTTTTCCTCTTACCTCACTGGGTCCTCCTCCAGGACCTTCTTTGCTTTTCATCTTCCTTACCAAGTGTTGGAATGGAAAGCACCAGGGAGTAGGCTTTTCCCCTACCTCACCCAGGCCTATGTCTTTAAATACAATCTACAGGCTAACGGTGCCCAGACTTGTATGTGTTGCCCAGACAATCTCTCCTAAACACCAACAGCCTCCATGCACCTCTATTCATCTAATAGACAACCCAAAATGTAATTCACCCCAAACTAAACTTCTGGTCTCCCCCACAACTCCCGCTCAGAATAAAGCAACTCTGCACATCCACTTGCCCAAGACAAATGCCTTGGAGTCAACTTCAACTGTTCTTTTTCCTCTCATATACCACATCTATTCCAGCAGAAAAAAATTTTGACTTTACCTTCAAAACAGATCCGAATACAACCACTTTTCACCACCACCATGCTGGCCTAAGAACCAGGATCTCTCACCTGGATTATCACCAAGGCCCTCCTCCTGGTCGCCAATTTCTCCCCAGTCTATTCTCCATCCAGAGAACAAAGTCTTATCATCTCCCTGCTCCATCCCTCCAATGGCTCCCCCTTTCACCCAGAAAAATCCAGAGTCCTTGCTTCACTGACATGAGAGCCCCTGAAAACTTGTCCTCTGTTATCCCCACATCACCTCTCAAATCTTATTACCCTCTGTTTTTCCTCCATCTGCTCCCCCCTGCCACGCCTGCTGTCCTGCTACTCCTCAGGCACACCTTGCCCCAGTGAGTGCCTGGCTTACTCCCCTACTGCCTCCAGGCCCTTCCCTGACTACCTACTTCCCACCACTTCTCTGCTTGACCCTCTCCCACAGCAGGTATTCAGTGCCATGTTTTGACTTTAGTGGCCTTCTCTCCTGTTGGAATGCAATATGCTCCCTCAAGGCAGAGACTTTGGTTTGTCTTGTTCAGTGCTGTGTCCCGACCACCTAAGATGGTGCCTGGTTGTGGTGGAAAATCAATCATCTCTGCTGATAAATTAATGGGCACACTGTCGAGTAATAGAAAATGCATGGCTTTCAGGGCCAAGTTATGGGTTTGAAACTTGAGTTTGACCTTAATGCCAAAAATGTCTAGGATACACTAGAAGCATGGTCCATAAAAAAGCAAATTAATAAATTGGATTTCATCAAATTTAAAAACTTCTGCTGTCTATAAAAAGGCTTCTATAAGAATAAAAATACAAGCTGCAAACTGGGAGAAAATATTTGCAAATTATCTATCTGATAAAGGAATTGTATCTGGCATATATCAAAAATTCTCAAAACTCAATAATAATAAAGAACCCGATTTTTTTTAATGGGCAAATATTGAAGCAGACACTTCACCAAAGAAGATATAGAAATGACAAATATGCAGTGAAAAGGAGTTCAACAGCATCATTTATTACAGAAATCCAAATGTGAACTACAATAAAGTAGTGGCACACACCTATTTGCTAAATAACTGGTCACATACAGTAATGGGGATGTGGCAACACTAGAATATTCATGCACTGGAAACAGGGATAAAAATAGTGCAGTCACTTTGGAAAAGAGTACTTAAAAATGTAAACATAGATCTATCATATGATCCACATATTCCACTCTCAGCTTTTAATGCAAAAGAAATGAAAGCATATATCCACACAAACCTCATACGTGAATGTTCATAACAGCTTTATTTGTAAAAGCCCCAAACTGCAAGCAATATAAATGTCCATCAGTGGGTAGATAGATAAACAAAACATCATTTATTCATTCAATAGGATACCACTTGGCAACAAAAAGGAATAAACTATTGATACTACAGCATAAATAAATCTCCAAATAATTACAATGAGTGAAAAAAAAGCCAGACAAAAAATACTGCTTTACGTACTGCTTGTTTCCATTAATATGAAATTTTAGACAATGCAAACTAATCAACAGTGAAAGAAAGCAGATCAGTGGTTCTCTGGTATTGGGAGGAGAGTGAGGTACTGGAAAGGAAGGATTACAGAGATCACAAGGGAACCTTAGGGGATGCTTGTTTGTCACCTAGATTGTGGTAATGGTTTCACAGGTACATGCATGGGTCAGAAATGTTCATTTCTATGCTTTAAACATATGCAGTTTATTGTATGTTGACTATACCTCAATAAACCGGTTTAAAATAGTAGTAATAAATTAATAAGAAATGTGGGTGAAAAAATAAGTAAGAAAATTTTTAAATGTGTATCATACTGTCCTATATAGTAGTAAATCTAGCTCAAACACTTAACTCTGAGGTTTCTAGCAGCAAAAGCAAAGAAGAAAACATGATGTTCTAGACTTACAAGATAAGATCATGCTAATTGCTTTAAAGTACCACTTTTCTGAGTTTCTAAGAAAGCCTTCAGAGTATTTCCCTACAGGTCCTCAGGGAGAGTTCTATCATATTATGAGGAACAGTCTCAGTAACACCAATATTGACCTCCCATGATCCCCTTTCTTAGAGCAATGCTCAGGTAATCAGAATGTGGGAACACAGTGCTGTCCAGCATCCACACATCTTTAAGTGGTCTAGTCTATGTAGCACAGAGATGCACCTTCAAATTGCTGAGCTCTTCCAAGGGTGATGTGTTAGTGGAGGAAGGGATGTGCAAAGATGGCATGGTGGAGGATGACAGGAGAGAAACCCTCATCTCATAAATGGCAGTGCTTCAACAAAGTTAAGGTAAAACGTGTCAGGACGGTTATGAAACCGGGATTTGAAGATCTCAGAGGAAGCTTCATGAAGTCTAGACTGTGAGATTCACTCTGAAGGAATCTAAGCCTGCTGTTCTTCTGAGAGCCAGCCCTAACCCACCAATGGTACAGGCCTGCCCACCTAGACACACCCCAGGCCAAGTCACTTCCCCTCTCCACTTAGTTTTTTTTTTTAATGTTTGTTCTTTTCAATATATGAAATTTATTGTCAAATTGGTTTCCATACAACACCCAGTGCTCATCCCAAAACGTGCTCTCCTCAATACCCATGACCCACCCTTCCCTCCCTCCCACCCCCCATCAACCCTCAGTTTGTTCTCAGTTTTTAAGAGTCTCTTATGCTTTGGCTCTCTCCCACTCTAACCTCCTTTTTTTTATTTTTAAGAGAGGGGGGGATGCGAAGGAGGGGCAGAGAGTGAGGGAGACAAAGCAGGCTCCAGGCTCTGAGCTGTCAGACTGATGTGGGGCTTGAACTCATGAAACTGAGCTGAAGTCAGATGCTTAACCAACTGAGCCACCCTGGTACCCCTTCCCCTTTCCACTCAAAGCCTGGCTGCATCTCTGTTCAGTGAGGCAATCCTTCACAAATGGTAACTTCAGCAACCAAGCTTTTAAGAGGTGAGCAACAGAGTGCAAGGTTCTAACCTGTGGTCAGAATCTGAAATTATCAAAATTTGTTGAGGCTTTGAGGATGACAATCCCTGCACTATCCAACAGTTCTTCTGGGGTAGATTTACTCTGTGCACAACTCTCTGTAATCATAAACACTCCCCAAAGCAGGACCAGCACCTTCATGGGCATGCCCCTCAGGCAGCTCCACAGGGCCCTGTACCTAGGTCTCATGCTCCATTCAAAGCTATGATGTCACTGTCTCTGAATTCTTAATATATTTTGAACACAGTATCTGTATTTTCATTTTGCACTCCACCCCACAAATTACATAGCTAGGAGCTTGCCTCCAAGTATGCACCACAGATCATCAATTAATTTGTGTTAATTCACGTTGTGAAAAAGGAATGATTTAGAAATGGAATTAAGCAAAGTTAAAAAACTTTTTCTACAGGACAACTTGTAGCAACAGTTTAGATCAGAAACTCAAATTTAGTCTTCTTACTGCCAATAGCAAAGTCTTAACATTATTGCACAGATTTATACACACTGTAGATTAGACTCGTCCCATAAAATAATGCTTCTCAAACATTTATATGCAGTGATTCACTTGGGGTATCTTGTTTAAGCACAAGTCCTGTTTCGGCAGTTCAGGCCCAGACATAGCATTTTTAAGGTGGTTCTGATGCTGCTGGTCAGCAGACCACACTTGGAGTAGCAAAGCTCAAAAACAGATCTGTGTACAGAGGAGGGTAGATATGTCTCTCCAATTTATATGTTCCTCCATCATTTAGTGATTGAGTAATCCAGGGGAAAGTTACTTAGTCTCTCTGAGCCTCAAAATCTTCAAGGCACCCAAGTTAACTTTTCCTACAAATTATTTCAAAGATGCAAGCAAAGTATTTTTGCAAAGAGGGTAATTTTAACAACCACTTAATGAATGAGGCAAAGTAGATATAATGATTCCAATTTCATGGGTGAGGAACCTAAGATTTAGGGAGATTAGGTCTTTTGCCCAATGTTACAAGCAGGTAAACCACAGCAAGGTCTTAGACCTTCATCTTTGGATGCTGAACCTCTTGGTCTTTGGCTCATTCAAATATTTCCACAATGTAGTTTATAGCAGGCTCTTGTCTTTACATCAAGCTAACTCACAAAGAGGCTTGCTTTGGGTGCCTAGGTGGCTCAGTTGGTTCAGCATCTGACTCTTGGTTTCGACTCAGGTCATGATCTCATGATTTGTGAGTTTGAGCCCTGTATCAGGCTCCATGCTCACAGTGTGGAGCCTGCTTGAGATTCTCTCTCTCCTTATCTCTCTCTGCCCCTCCCCCACTCACTCTCTCTGTCTCTCTCTCTCTCTCTCTGAAAAATAAATAAAATTAAAATTTTTTTAAATAAAAAAACAAAAATCAAAAACAAAGAGGCTTGCTTTACATTGAGGATTTAAATTACACATCTTTTATAATCCCTGTATCTTCTTTCCTTTTCTGAAAATCATTTTATTATTTTTTTGTCAAAATGATAAATGTTCATTGTTTAAAGTATTCAAGCAGTATCAACAAGTGCAAAGAAATTACTAAAATCGTACACCTCAGATGTGACTGCTGTTAACATTTTATTTATTTATTTATTTATTTTTCAATATATGAAATTTATTGTCAAATTGGTTTCCATACAACACCCAGTGCTCATCCCAAAAGGTGCCCTCCTCAATACCCATCACCCACACACCCCTCCCTCCCACCCCCCATCAACCCTCAGTTTGTTCTCAGGTTTTAAGAGTCTCTTATGCTTTGGCTCTCTCCCACTCTAACCTCTTTTTTTTCCTTCCCCTCCCCCATGGGTTTCTGTTAAGTTTCTCAGGATCCACATAAGAGTGAAACATATGGTATCTGTCTTTCTCAGTATGGCTTATTTCACTTAGCATAACACTCTCCAGTTCCATCCACGTTGCTACAAAGGGCCATATTTCATTCTTTTTCATTGCTACATAGTACTCCATTGTGTATATAAACCATAATTTCTATATCCATTCATTAGTTGATGGACATTTAGGCTCTTTCCATAATTTGGCTATTGTTGAGAGTGCTGCTATAAACATTGGGGTAAATTCCTAGCAGTGCTACTGGAATCATAGGGTAAGTCTATTTTTAATTTTTTGAGGAACCTCCACACTGTTTTCCAGAGTGGCTGACCAGTTTGCATTCCCACCAGCAGTGCAAGTGGGTTCCTGTTTCTCCACATCCTCTCCAGCATTTATAATCTCCTGATTTGTTCATTTTGACCACTCTGGTGTGAGGTGATTGATATCTGAGTGTGGTTTTGATTTGTATTTCCCTGATGAGGAGCGACATTGAGTATCTTTTCATGTGCCTGTTGGCCATCTGGATGTCTTCTTTAGAGAAGTGTCTATTCATGTTTTCTGCTCATTTCTCCACTGGATTATTTGTTTTTCGGGTGTGGAGTTTGGTGAGCTCTTTATAGATTTTGGATACTAGCCCTTTTTCTGATTTGTCATTTGCAAATATCTTTTCCCATCCCGTTGGTTGCCTTTTAGTTTTGTTGATTGTTTCCTTTGCTGTGCAGAAGCTTTTTACCTTCATGAGGTCCCAGTAGTTCATTTTGCTTTTAATTCCCTTACCTTTGGGGATGTGTCGAGTAAGAAATTGCTACAACTGAGGTCAGAGAGGTCTTTTCCTGCTTTCTCCTCTAGGGTTTTGATGGTTTCCTGTCTCACATTCAGGTCCTTTATCCATTTTGAGTTTATTTTTGTGAATGGTGTGAGAAAGTGGTCTAGTTTCATTCTTCTGCATGTTGCTGTCCAGTTCTCCCAGCACCATTTGTTAAAGAGACTTTTTTCCATTGGATGTCCTTTCCTGCTTTGCCAAAGATTAGTTGGCCATACGTTTGTGGATCTAGTTCTGGGGTTTCTATTCTATTCCATTGGTCTATGCATCTGTTTTTGTGCCAATACCATGCTATCTTGATGATTACAGCTTTGTAGTAGAGGCTATAGTCTAGGATTGTGATGCCTCCTGCTTTGGTCTTCTTCAAAATTACTTTGGCTATTCAGGGCCTTTTGTGGTTCCATATGAATTTTAGGATTGCTTGTTCTAGCTTCGAGAAAAATGCTGGTGCAATTTTGATTGGGATTGCATTGAATGTGTAGATAGCTTTGGGTAGATTTGACAATATTTATTCTTCTAATCCATGAGCACGGAATGTTTTTCCATTTCTTTATATCTTCTTCAATTTCCTTCATAAGCTTTCTATAGTTTTCAGCATACAGATCTTTTACATCCTTGGTTAGATTTATCCCTAGGTATTTTATGCTTCTTGGTGCAATTGTGAATGGGATCAGTTTCTTTATTTGTCTTTCTGTTGCTCCATTATTAGTGTATAAGAATGCAACTGATTTCTGTACATTGATTTCGTATCCTGCAACTTTGCTAAATTCATGTAACAGTTCTAGCAGACTTTTGGTGGAGTCTATCGGATTTTCTATGTCATCATGTCATCTGCACAAAGTGTCATCTGCACAAAGTGAAAGCTTAACTTCATCTTTGCCAATTTTGATGCCTTTGATTTCCTTTTGTTGTCTGATTGCTGATGCTAGCACTTCCAGCACTATGTTAGACAACAGCAGTGACAGTGCACATCCCTGCCATGTTCCTGATCTCAGGGGGAAGGCTCTCAGTTTTTCCCCATTGAGGATGATGTTAGCTGTGGGCTTTTCATAAATGGCTTTTATGATGTTTAAGTGTGTTCCTTCTATCCCGACTTTCTCAAGGGTTTTTGTTAAGAAACGCTGCTGAATTTTGTCAAATGCCTTTTCTGCATCGATTGACAGGATCATATGGTTCTTATCTTTTCTTTTATTAATGTGGCATATCACCTTGATTGATTTGCAAATCTTGAACCAGCCCTGCAGCCCAGGAATGAATCCCACTTGATCAGGGTGAATAATTCTTTTTATATGCTGTTGAATTCGATTTGCTAGTATCTTCTTGAGAATTTTTGCATCCATATTTATCAGAGATATTGGCCTGTAGTTCCCTTTTTTTACTGGGTCTCTGTCTGGTTTAGGAATCAAAGTCATACTGGCTTCATAGAATGAGTCTGGAAGTTTTCCTTCCCTTTCTATTTTTTGGAATAGCTTGAGAAGGATAGGTATTATCTCTGCTTTAAACATCTGGTAGAACTCCCCTGGGAAGCCATCTGGTCCTGGACTCTTATTTGTTGGGAGATTTTTGATAACAGATTCAATTTCTTCACTGGTTACGGGTCTGTTCAAACTTTCTATTTCCTCCTGATTGAGTTTTGGAAGTGTGTGGGTGCTTAGGAATTTGTCCATTTCTTCCAGGTTGTCCAGTTTGTTGGCATATAATTTTTCATAGTGTTCCCTGATAATTGCTTGTATCTCTGAGGGATTGGTTGTAATAATTCCATTTTCATTCACGATTTTATCTATTTGGGTCATCTCCCTTTTCTTTTTGAGAAACCTGGCTAGAGGTTTATCAATTTTGTTTATTTTTCAAAAAACCAACTCTTATTTTTCAAAAAATCCACTCTTCGTTGATCTGCTCTACAGTTTTTTTAGATTCTATATTGTTTATGTCTGCTCTGATCTTTATTATTTCTCTTTTTCTGCTGGGTTTAGGCTGTCTTTGCTGTTGTGCTTCTATTTACTTTAGGTGTGCTGTTAGATTTTGTATTTGGGATTTTTCTTGTTTCTTGAGATGGGCCTGGATTGCAATGTATTTTCCTCTCAGGACTGCCTTCGCTGCATCCCAAAGCGTTTGGATTGTTGTATTTTCATTTTCATTTGTTTCCATATAGTTTTTAATTTCTTCTCTAATTGTCTGGTTGACCCACTCATTCTTCAGTAAGGTGATCTTTAACCTCCATGCTTTTGGAGGTTTTCCATAATTTTTCCTGTCGTTGATTTCAAGCTTCATAGCATTGTGGTCTGAAAGTATGCATGGTATGATCTCAATTCTTGTATACTTATGAAGGACTGTTTTGTGACCCAGGATGTGATCTATCTTGGAGAATGTTCCATGTGCACTCGAGAAGAAAGTATATTCTGTTGCTTTGGAATCCAGAGTTCTATATATATATCCTCCAAGTCCATCGGATCCAATGTATCATTCAGGGCCCTTGTTTCTTTATTGACCATGTGTCTAGATGATCTATCCATTTCTGTAAGTGGAGTGTTAAAGTCCTACAATTACCACATTCTTATCAATAAGGTTGCTTGTGTTTGTGAGTTGTTTTATATATTTGGGCCTCCCGTATTTGGCGCATAGACATTTATAATTGTTAGGTCTTCCTGATGGATAGACCCTGTAATTATTATATAATGCCCTTCTCCATCTCTTGTTACAGCCTTTAATTTAAAGTCTAGTTTGTCTGATATAACTATGGCTACTCCAACTTTCTTTTGACTTCCAGTAGCATTAATAATAGTTCTCCATCCCCTCACTGTCAATCTGAAGGTGTCCTCAGGTCTAAAATGAGTCTCTTGTAGACAGCAAATAGATGGGTCTTGTTTTTTTATCCATTCTGATACCCTATGTCTTTTGGTTGGCACATTTAGTCCATTTACGTTCAGTGTTATTATAGAAAGATATGGGTTTAGAGTCATTGTGATGTCCGTAGGTTTCATGCTTGTAGCGATGTCTCTGGTACTTTGTTTCACAGGGTCCCCCTTAGGATTTCTAGTAGGGCTGGTTTAGTGGTGACGAATTCCTTCAGTTTTTGTTTGTTTGGGAAGACCTTTATCTCCCCTTCTATTCTAAATGACAGACTTGCTGGATGAAGGGTTCTTGGCTGCATATTTTTTCTGTTCATCACATTGAAGATCTCCTGCCATTCCTTTCTGGCCTGCAGAGTTTCAGTAGAGAGATCCGTCATGAGTCTTATCAGTCTCCCTTTATATGTTACAGCACGTTTATCCCTAGCTGCTTTCAGAATTTTCTCTTTATCCTTGTATTTTGCCAGTTTCACTATGATATGTCGTGCAGAAGATGGATTCAAGTTACGTCTGAAGGGATTTCTCTGTGCCTCTTGGATTTCAATGCCTTTTTCCTTCCCCAGATCAGGGAAGTTCTCAGCTATTATTTCTTCAAGTACACCTTCAGCACCTTTCCCTCTCTTCCTCCTCTGGAATACCAATTATGCATAGATTATTTCTCTTTAGTGCATCACTTAGTTCTCTAATTTTCCCCTCATACTCCTGGATTTTTTTATCTCTCTTTTTCTCAGCTTCCTTTTTTTCCATAATTTTTTCTTCTAGTTCACCTATTCTCTCCTCTGCCTCTTCAATCCGAGCCGTGGTTGTCTCCATTTTATTTTGCAGTTCATTTATAGTATTTTTTAGCTCCTCCTGACTGTTCCTTAGTCCCTTGATCTCTGTAGCAATAGATTCTCTGCTGTCCTCTATACTGTTTCAAGCCCAGCGATTAATTTTATGACTATTATTCTAAATTCACTTTCTGTTATATTGTTTAAATCGTTTTTGATCAGTTTGTTAGCTGTTGTTATTTCTTGGAGATTCTTTTGAGGGGAATTCTTCCATTTTGTCATTTTGGATAGTCCCTGGAGTGGTTTGGAACTTCAAGGCACTTCCCCTGTGCTGTCTTGAATAACTTGCTTTGGTGGGTGGTGCCAAAGTCAGACCTGATGTCTGCCCCCAGCCCACCACTGGGGCCACAGTCAGACTGGTGTGTGCCTTCTCTTCCCCTCTCCTAGGGGCCAGATTCACTGTGGGGTGGTGTGGCCCATCTGGGCTACTTGCACACTGCCAGGCTTGTGGTGCTGGGGATCTGGCGTATTAGCTGGGGTGGATCGGCAAGGTGCACAGGGGTGGGAGGGGCAGACTCAGCTCACTTATCCTTTGGTGATCCGCTTGGAGAGGGGTCCTGCAGCACCAGGAGGGAGTCAGACCCGCCACCGGAGGGATGGATCCACAGAAGCACAGCGTTGGGTGTTTGTGCGGTGCAAGCAAGTTCCCTGGCAGGAACTGGTTCCCTCTGGGATTTTGGCTGGGGGATGGGCGAGGGAAATGGCGCTGGGAAGCGCCTTTGTTCCCTGCCAAGCTGAGCTCTGTAATCCGGGGCTCAATAACTCTCCCTCCCATTGTCCTCCAGCCTTCCCGCTCTCTGAGCAGAGCTGTTAACTTATAACCTTTAAGATTAAGCCCGGCTTGCTGTCAGAACACACTCCATCTGGCCCCTCTGCTTTTGCAAGCCAGACTCGGGGCCTCTGCTTGGCCAGCGGTCCACCCCTCGACCCAGGCTCCCTCCCGCCAGTCTGTGTAGCAAGCACTGCCTCTCTGCCCTTCCTACCCTCTCCTGTGGGCCTCTCGTCTGTGCTTGGCTCCAGAGAATCCATTCTGGTAGACTTCTGGTGGTTTTCTGGGTTATTTAGGCAGGTGTAGATGGAATATGAGTGATCAGCAGGATGCAGTGATCCCAGCGTCCTCCTACGCCGCCATCTTCCCAGGGGCCAGTGGACTCTGTTAACATTTTAATGAATATCCTCCAGTTGCCTCTTTATGACCCAAGGTGACCCATTTGGGTTGAAAGAAAAAGGGCGGGGGAAGTTTCCTTTTGTCAAATAATTTGAATACTGTCTCTATATTCTCCACCTGAAGGTCATAGAGAACTTTAGCATTTTAAAGACTCACAAAACAGGCAGCAAAAAATGATGACATTATAAACAATGCTGCACCAAATATCTTGAAGTTATATGATTTTCCCAATTGTGTTAGTAGTTTTTTAGAGGAAACAAGGTATCAGTATTTCCCTACCCAACGGCTATGGGAATTTACCCTCTCATAAATTGTTCATGAGAGTTCCCATTTTCTAAAACCTACTGTTAGTAGATTTTATCAACCTTTTCGGTCTTCATTAATCTAACTCATGGACAAAACTAATTTTTGTTTTTATTTATTTCTTTGATCATTAAGGAGGTTGAACACCTTCTCTTATGTTTATTGGTTAATTTATAAATTGCTTGTTCATGTTCTCTCCAAATTTTATTTTTTTTAATTTTTTTAGTTCTTTGTTTCATAAAAATTCATTTGCTCATATATCGGTTACCAGTAATTTCACCAATTTAGTTTTAAACATGATTATTTTATTTCATTTTTTAATTTATGTAATTTTAAATTTGTACCATCACATACATAGATTTGGGGAATTTCTGACATGTTTATTTGAAAGACGTTCAGCAACCAAGATTGTAAAAATATTCACCCAAGTTTTCTTGTAACATTTTATAATTTATGTATTTACAATTAAACTCCCAATCCACTCAGAATTTATTTTTATGTGAGGACTAAAGGAAAGATTTATCTCTATTTTTGTGTAAATCACTAGCTTTTTACCATTTCCTACATATTAGATAATTAACTATTTACTCATAGATGATATAATGTCTTTTTATTTTTTTATTTACATGTATTTGACATATAATATTGTGTAAGTTTAAGGCATAGAACATGTTAATTTGACACATTTATATATTGTAATATGATTGCCATTGCAATGATGTTTAGCACTTCTATCACATCACATGATGATCATTTCTTTTTTATAGTTGGAATAATTAGGATCTAGTCTCTTAGCAAAAAAAAAAAATCTATAGTCTCTTAGCAAGTTTGATGATTATGATTTAATGCTGTTTATATTCACAATCTTGTGCACTGTCTTTTTAAATTTATTTTATATTTATATTTTACATTCAGTAGCATTCACTTTTGGTGCATAGTTGTGTGAGTTTTGACAAACGTGTAGAATTACATAATCACTATCACAAACAAGATACAGAACAGTTCTAACATGCCTCAAAATTCCCTCTCACTTCCCCTTTGTACTGAAACTCCACCCCATCTCTAACCCTTGGTGACACACCAATCTTTTCTCAATATAACTTTTCTTTTTCTATAATGCCATATAAATAGGATTTTATACACTGTGTAGCCTCTGAGTATTGCTTCTTTTACTTAGCACAATGTGTTGGAGTTCTATCCATGTTGTTGTGTGTTTATCAATAGTTCATTGACTTTTTTTGCTGAGCAGTATTCTACTGTATCACAGTTTGTTTATCCATCTATCAGTTTAAGGACATTTGGGATGTTTTCCATGTTTTATGATTATGAATAAGTTGTTGTTATGGACTGAATGTTTGTACCCATGCCCCAAATTTGTAAGTTGAAATCTTAACTCCCAATGTGATGGTATTAGAAGGTAGGGTCTTTGGGAGATGATTCTGTCATGAGGGTGGAGCCCTCATGAATGGGATTAGTGCCCTTATAAAAGAGACCCCAGAGACGTTTCTCACATCATGTGAGGACACAGGGAGAAGATGGCTTGAAGAAGTGGGCCTCACTAGACAGTGAACCTGCCAGCACCTTGATCTTGGACTTCCCAGCCTCCAGAACTGTGAGAAGTAATGTCTGTTGCATCAGCCCCCCCAAGTCTGTAGTTTTCTGTTACAGTAGCCTGGATGGACTAAGATGGTTGTTGTGAACATTTGCCTACAGGTTTTTTATTTCTCTTAGGTAAATACCTAGCAACATAGCAATGTAGGTAAGTGTTCCTTAACTTTATAAGGGAATGCCTCACTGTTTTCCAAAGAGGCTACTGTGCCATTTTGCCTTCACTAGCAGTGTAGGAGAGGCACAGTTTCTCCACATCCTCATCAGCACTTGGTATTTTCAGTTTTATTTTTTAATCCATTCTAATAGATGTATAATGGTAATATCCTTGATATTTTAATTTGTATTTTTCTAATGGCTAATGATGTTGATCATCTTTTTCATGTGTTTGCCATTTCTGTATCTCCGTTGGTGAAATAATTTTTTGAATCTTGTGCCAAGTTTCTTATTAGGTTGTTTGCTTTCTTATTTTTGAGTTGACATGGTAACTTTCTTATGCACTGACTTTTCATATCTATGTGAGTCTATTTCCGGATCCTCTGTTCCAGTCCATTAATTTACCTGTCTATTCCTGGGCCAGGACCACACTTTTTATTACTGTAACTGTTTTATTGCTGTAAGAATGTATTTCATTCATATAAGACAAGTCCTGCTTTATTATTTTTTTCAAAATATTCTCAGCTATTTTCAAATATTTATTGCCAGATCAACTTTAGAATAACTTTGTCCAAGTTCTCCCCAAAATCTGTTAAGATGTTTACCTGAAATGACATTGAACAAAACAAAATAAAATAATTTAGAAAAAATAACCCTTTATAATATTATCTTCCAATCCAAAAAAAAAGACAGATCTTTGCTTTTATTAAAATCTTTGTGTCTGATGGGTTGATTTTTTTCAGATATTTGTATTTAGTCTGCTTTCATATTCATCATGCACAGTCAGGAATAAAATCAGAAATGAAAACAGGACACAGGACACTCTTTGGCAAAGCTCTGGTTCAGTCTCAAACCGGACAGTCTTGAGTCTGGACCATGACAATGATGTTTTTTACATCTGTCCTATTTTAGCTATTTGTAAAACTTAGAGCATTAAATTTGAGGATTAGAAAAGCAAATAGCCCCAGTTGCAGTTAAGACGCCACCTCTTTATGCAGCCCATAACTCTTTTCAGTGAATGAAAACTCAGTTCTTTTTTCACCCAAGGGAGAGCTGACCTTTTACTGAGGCATTCCAGAAGGAATCCACTGTGGATTGCATCAACTCATATGTAGCTACATATTTGTGACATTAAAAATGCCCCTTTCTTACTTTTTAGTATAAACATAATGCCATGAGAACACTTTTTTTTTTCTTTTGAAAAGAGCTATTTACCTGATGTACAAAAGAATTCTTGTAAACAAGAATGCAAATCATTGGCCTGCCTGCCAAACTGCCTGAACTCTCCCTCTTGGTAATCAGTTGATCAAAGTGGTCAATTCCATTCCCAGCTTCCTCTTGCTGGCATTACTATATCTAGCCTTTGCCTGATTTTCTTATTTTTAAAGTGTTTATTTATTTTGAGGGAAAGAGAGTGAGTGAGTGGGGAAGGGGCAGAGAGAGATGGACAGAGAAAATCCCAAGGAGGCTCCACACTGTCAGTGCAGAGGCCAACACAGGGCTCAAAGTCACAAACCATGAGATCATGTCCTGAGCCAAAATCGAGTCAGATGCTTAACCAACTGAGCCACCTAGGGACCTGTAGACTTTGCTTCATTTTCAAGAGACTAGTTTCTATAATTTACAATTTTGAAAAAAGAAAATGTCTGTTTTATATCTGACTTCAAGTCTCTTAATAAACTTGCAATAATATGACTGTTCCCAGTTTCTATAAAGAAGTTTGGTCATAAAACATGTTGCTTCCTGGAGCTTTCCCATTTTACAGAATTCAAATAAACATTTTGGTTATGATATAGGCTTAGCTTCCTTACAAGAGACACCAAATTGCAATGGTTTCAATAAGAAAAAAGCTTATTTCTCTCTTATGTAAAAGTATAACCTGATGTGACTGTTCATCTTCATGAAATTGTCAGAGGTCCAGGCTCCTGCCTTATTGCTCTATCACAGTTCTGGTATGCCCCTATGTACATGGTCCAGTGACATTCCACAATAACTTTCTAGCCATTAGGCAGGCAGGTAAGGGGAAAAGGAAGCATGTCCCTTCCCTTTAATGGCATAAATTTGAAGATTGCATATGCCACTTCCATGCATATCCTTTTGGCCAATGTATTAGTTATCTGTTGTTGCATAATAAATTGTCCCCAAAACTTAGTTGTTTAAAACAACAAACATTATTTCATAATTTCTATGGGTCAGAAAACTAGAATAGCTTAGCTGGGTGCCTCTAGGTGAAGGTGTCTCATGAAGTTGCATTAAGATGTCAGCAGGGGCTGTGGTCTCATCTAAAATTCTGACTGTGGAAGAACCTTCTTCCCAGCTCATTCACATGGCTGTAGGTAGGACTCAGATGAATTGGGGCTGTTGAAATTAGGGCCCCACTTCCTTGACACATTGATTTCTCCAGACAGCAGCTCACAATATGGCAAGTGGCTTCCCTTAGAGCAAGCAAGTGAGAGAATGATAGAGGGCACCCAAGATAGAAGACGGTCTTTTTATAACCTAATCTTGGAAGTGAGAGTTCCTTTCTATTCCCACACAAGCCAGAGTGCCAATGGGGACAACCCAATTTACCCTGATCAGTTTGCTTTTTGCTCAGATAAAACAATGAAGAAGAAAGATAGAAACCTCATTTATTTAGGACACAGCAGGCCACTATAGCTGGGACTCCATTACCAAGTCACATCATAGCTATGGGGAAGGTGGGGAAATGTTACTTTTATTTTATGTACCTATATGCCAAGCTGAAAATTCCCCATTAATCTAAGAAAGAAGCAGAAAATATATTGAGGAACAAGTATCAGGCTTTGCCCTGGTAGGCATTAAGAGACATTTTACAAGGCTATCCTGAGCTTTAGTCAAAACAGACAAGGTTATGCAGTAACAAAAGAACTTCAAAACCTCTGTGACTAACTGAACAAAAGGTGAGCTCTTGCAAAGTCTTTTGCAGGCTAGGTCACGTCCTCAGACAACAGCTTCTCTGGGGGGCAGCTCCTTATTCCAGGTTTATTCACTTACAGCCACACGTGTTTCATCATCTCCTTACCAGAAGAAAAGACAGAGGGAGGAGCAGGGACCTGTCTCCTAATTGCTTCCACTCAGGAGGAGTGCCCAGTCTGAGCAGGTCTGCTTGGATTTCACTGGCCAGCATAAGTCATGTGGCCACACTTAACTTCAAGGGGTCAAGAAAGCACAGTGCCCCTATGAACTTGGAAGGAGAAGAGAACCAAAAGAATAGGCAAACAAAAAACTGTCTATGATATCTTGAGGGACTTCAAGTTAACCGTGGTGCAACAGACCAGTCCTAGAGAGGCAAAGGGACAGTTTGGCGCCTGCTGATGGCTGTAGGCCTGGGCTCCCTTCCCAATTTGCCACACTGTGTCAGTGGGATCCCAGATTTGGATGATAGATTGCTAACACATTTACAGCCAAGGACAGTTTTCAGTTTTAGCTCTGAATGAACTTTGTGAACTTGGAACTCATGCCAATAGCAGGAACTAAAAGGACCACAGATAAATTATCTTGTTTACTCATCAATGTGGACCACCCACCTCTTAATTACTCAGGTCCTTTGGTGACTTCTTAAATAACTTAGAAACCATTACAGACAATACATTTAACGTGAAGAGTCCTAACAGTGGAAGCCAACATAAACATAAAATCTGTACTTTCTACAACAGCTGTTGTTTATCATAATGGGACGCACAGTTTTTCTAAATGAGAATCATTCACCTAAGATTACTGGTTCCAAATCATGTATCTTTCTTGTAGCATTACGTGGTTTTAGCATGAGCTTCCTCCCACCCATACTATCATGTGGTAATTAATGAGGTATTTTGGTTATGTTGCCCTCTTCTAGGCTACCCCAGAGTGCTCTGTGGCTAAAGACAACAATACCTGCACATTGATATTGCTTCTGCTCTTTTTCTAGGCGTGACCATCTGTCTCACTTCATCTACTATAATGGCTTCTCCATTTGGGGAGGGTAATTCTAGCTGTTGTCATAGATAAATCTTGAAATCTCCATGGTTTCATATGATACTCACTTATTTCTCATTTACTAAAATCTCAAATAGATATTCCTGATCTTCACCAATAGCAGGCTCCAACCCACAGAGGTATTCAGAGACTAGACTAATAGCCCACCATTTTCAACAATGCTTCCAAGTTTGCCCTAGGCACCCACATCCCACCCAACAAATATAGAAATAAATCAGGGAAACCACAGCCATAGTCTTCCATGGTTGCCATAACTAAGTACCACAGGCTGGGGGGCTTAAACAACAATTTTTTTCTCACTGCTCTGGAGGCTGGAAGTCCAAGATCAAGATGTTGGCAATGTTGGGTTTTTCTGAGGCTTGTCTCCTTGGCTTGTAGGTGGCCATCTTTTCCTTGTATCTTCACAAGGTCTTCTCTTTGTGTGTCTGCAGCCTACTTTATCCCTCTTATAAGGGCAGCAGTTATTTTGGATTAAAGCCTACCCTCTGACTTCGTTTAACCTTAATTACCTTTCAAAAGACTCATCTCTGAAAATAGTTGCATTCTGAGGTACTGGGCATTAGGACTTCAACAGAAGAATTTTGTAGGGAAACAGTTCAGTTTATAACATATTCTGAATCACATTAGACTAAGAAATAATCTTGGCCAAAGTAACTGACTAAAATTAATCACAGAGCCCCCCACCTGGATGCAGAGCAGTTGGGAGGTGCACTCTGTGCCTGGCAGTGATACCCAGCAACTACTCTCCACTATAGCATGGGAAGCATAAGTCATAGGTGCTCGGCCATAGCAGACCTTTGACTCTCTTTTTCATAACTGCCCCAAACATCAAATTCAGATTGTTCAGCACAGGGAACCAATAGCCCCAGAGGATTCTCAGGGAATGCTAAAGTAAGTCAGTTCACTGAGTGCATTTCTTTACATATGTCATGTGACAAAGATGACAGTTTTTTGCACTGCATGCTTAATATAGATTAGACTTTAAAAATTTTTAGTTTCACACTGAGATAATAATTACTGCCCTCACTGCCATAATCAAAAAGAGTAAATGTAGCTAAAAGAGAAAGAGAGCTGGAAGAGCTAGGGATGCTGAAAAAGACCAGTCATAATCCACTTGTTAGCCAGTGTAAAAAATGTTCCAAATGCCTGCCATAATCCTAATCCTTATATTCTAACCCCTCAAAAATGTCATCCCTCACAGAATTCTGACTTTCCAGATATCTATAAAACATTAGCTGATGCCAGGATCAATCCTGATGAACCATAGCTTAATGTCAGTTATAATAGGGCTCATATATATACAAGTTCTTATTTGAGCTAAAAGATAATAAATGGAGACTAAGTCTTAACAAATTGAACAGAAGTTTATTTTTATTTTTATTATTTTTTAAGTAGGCTTCATGCCAGTGTGGAAGCCAATGTGGGCCTGAACTCACAACCCTGAGATCAAGACCTGAGTTGAGATGAAGAGTCAGACGCTTAACTGACTGAGCCACCCAGGTGCCCTTAATAGAACAAGTTTATATGACTGAGATCAACATTGTAATTATTTGTTTATACTGAAGCTTAGTTACTATATATTACTGTCTGTACTTTGAACTTTACAATCACTTGTGAACTATAATACAGACAGTCTTGGCAAGAGATGGGTTTCAATCAAAAGAAGTGAGCATATGCCACCACAGGACCCCCCTTAATTAATTTTTAGTAGCAGTTTTATCTTTAAACTTTAGAAACTTGTGCTATGAGTTCTTTTAGAGCATGACGGTTAGAGAGAAAGCAGAACTTTCTATGTCTCAAAAATCTTCTGATCTGTTTCAGAGGACAAAGGTATATTAAGGAAAAACTAAGGTTGTCTTCTTAGAAACCTAATAATGTGTTTCCACATTCTCCTTTCTTATAAACAGATATAAATAAAAAAAATCTGTAAATATAGAAAGATTGTGTTTTTTTATGGAACTAGATTTATTATTTACATATTAATCTGCAACATGCTTTTTTGACTTAATATATCTCTTACCTATTAAGAAGTCAAGGTCCTTTCTCTAATTTCTTTTTGCAAATAGATAGCTAGATAGATGATTGAGAGGGAGAGAGAGAGTGAGGGAGAGAGAGAAAGAGAGATGATATATTTTACATAAATGACATGCATATCAAATTTTATTGTTGACACAAAATCTTTTTTGTTTGCCTCTCCACCTGTCTTTTCTCTGTGGCCTCCCACTGCAGGTGACAACCTGGCATGTGTCCTTCAGTACTTCCTCCATGCTTGTGTAACCATCTATATCTACAAACTATCTTACATAGACACATATAAAGTTTTCACTGTTTTATAAATATGGGATCATAGTAGTCACATTTCTCCAAGGCTTACTTTTTTACTCAAATATTCCCCGTGAAAATCCTTCCAAGTTCATTGGCAGAGCTGTCCTTTATTCTTTTTTGGTGGCTGTGTAATACTTTGTACTGTGGATCTATCACAATTTATGGAACCATTCTTCTGCTGATGGGTATTTACTTTGTTTACATCTTTGCCACAAAGAATAATGCTACTAAATTGTCCTTTGTAAGTTATACAGTATATTCAAATGCATATTAATTGCAACGAAGTACTCAGAGGTTTAATCCTGCTATGTAAAGTGAACATTTTCCTTATTTCAGGGCATTACATTTCTACCCAAGGATTCCCTCAGGTGCTGCAAATGTGTTCTCTTGGACTATAACACTCTAACCATCCATGTTATATCCTGAGCCATCACTGTTTTTGTTTTTGTTTTTTTCTCCCCCTGTCCTTTGAATATCTTCAAGTTTACAAAGCTCTAAGCTTCCCAAATAAAATTCATTTTTACTTCTCTGATCCCAGTGATTTCCATTATTGAATTCTAATAAAATTTTTGGGTTTGAAAAAGCATCTGAAACAGTAATTTTGAAAAGAAATTGTGGGACTCTGGAAAAGTTTGTATTTTTCATAAAGCAGACCCTTGAGGAAAGGGTAGGATGTTCACCAAAATCTTGGGTGGAAGAGAGGCAAAAACAACAGTTTGAAAGTGCTCTTGAGAATGACCACCCAAGAACAGCAAAGAAATTCACAATTAGAAGTGTGTCCCTTGGCTCATCCATCTCCTCTCCATATGAGGAAATGGGGAAAATGACTTCACAAAAGCCCTTGTTTCTCCAGGGTGGCAGTATTTCCATCAATGCAGACGGCCTTCTTTGCTCATTTACAATGGGTTAAGCTGTAACTCATCACCAGCAAGCTGGTAGAACAATTTGCAGAGGGGTTTTTTTACCTGATTCTATTCCTGGAACAACCGACACCTTTTTACCTGACTCTGTATTCTCCTCGGTTCACTTTAAAGTTTATAGCAGCACTCTCAACAATAGCTAAATTATGGAAAGAGCCTAACTGTCCACCAACTGACGAATGGATAAAGAAATTGTGGTTTATATACACAATGGAATACTATGTGGCAATGAGAAAGAATGAAATACGGCCTTTTGTAGCAACGTGGATGGAACTGGGAGTGTTATGCTAAGTGAAATAAGTCATACAGAGAAGGACAGATTCCATATATTTTCAATCCTATGTGGATCCTGAGAAACTTAACAGAAGACCATGGGAGAGGGGAAGAAAAAAAATAGTTAGGGAGGGAGCCAAAACATAAGAGACTCCTAAAAACTGAGAACAAACTGAGGGTTTATGGGGGGCGGGAGGGAGGGGGTGGGTGGGTGATGGGTATTGAGGAGGGCACCCGTTGGAATGAGCACTGGGTGTTTTATGGAAACCAATTTGACAATAAATTTCATATTAAAAAAATAATAAATTTGCTGTTAATTGTTTCCCAATAACTATATTAAAATCAGCAAATTTGCACCCCCTAAATATTCATTAGTTCCTATTTGCTGAGCAAAAATTTACTGACACCAACTTGCTCTAATCATCTTCAACATTAGTTTTTTCCCTGAGTGGAAGTGATAAAAATGAGTATCAAGATGAAAAAGCATAACCAAGAAGATTAACAGCAGCTGTAGAAGGTTCACAAAGAGAAAGAACCTCATTTTGATTGCCATGAAGGGCAAAGCAGAAAGATTATGGTGTTCCCAAGCACAAAAGCTCTAACGTGGGAAGGAACTTTGCAAAGTTTGAAAAATGATAAAAAGATATGTAGAGCAGGCAAGGGAGAGAGTGATAGAATATGAGGTCAAGGGAGGTAGGGCCTCATAGTCCTGCAGTAAGGAATCTGGATATTTTACTGCAGATTTCGCCAGTAGTCTTTGGAAGGTGCTGCGTGGAGAATGAATTATGATAGTGAAAAAGTGAAAACAGGTAGATAAGCTAGGATGTCAGTGCTATTAATATAAGAGGGAAAAAATGATGTGGCTTAGTTGAGGGTGGTTGCAGGGATGTGAAAAGAATTAGATTACTTTTGGAAATTCTTTGGAGATAGGAAAACTAGAGTTAGTAGATTGGAACTTAGAATGAATAAAAGAGGAGGAAAAGAAGGAACTTGGAAGGAATGTTATTAGAAAACAGATTGACAAGGAAATTTGGGTAAGATGTATGTCAATAGACCTCACTGAATGGGAAAAAAAGTGTGAAGATGTTTGTGTCCCATGTAAATGCTTACTGTAGGGTGGCCACAGCAGGAAAGGATTTTAATAATCAAGTGGATGGAGTGCCCCATTCTGTGGATACCATTAAGACACATCCCTCAGTCACCCTGTCATTGCATAATGAGCTCATGAACAAAGTGGCCATGGTGGCAAAGATGGAAGTTATGCATGGTCTCAGTAACATGGACTTGTACTCATCAAGGCTGACCTGGCTCTGGCCACTGCTGAGCACCTAGTCTTCCAGCAACAAGGACTAACACTGAGCCCTTGATATGGCACCATTACCTGGGGTGATCTGGTAATTACCTGCTAGTAGGCTGATTACATTAGACTGCTTCTCTCATGGAAGAGGTTGTATTTATTGAAATAGACACTTATTATGGTATAGATTTGCATTTCCTGCATGAAATACATCTGCCCAAACTACCATCCATGGAGTTACAGTATACCTTATCCACTGCCAAGGTATTCTACATAATATTGCTTCTGATCAAAGAATTTTCTTCACAGCAAAAGAAGTGTGGCAGTGGGCCAGTCCTCATGCAATTCACTGGTCTCACCATGTTCTCCACCATCCTGAAGGAGCTGGCTTACTAGAAAGGTAAAATGGCTTTTTGAAGATGGAATTGCCATGCCAGCTGGGTAGCAATAGTTTGCAGTGCTGAGGCCAGATTTTTCAGAAGGCTCTATATGCTCTGAATCAGTGTACAATATATGGTGCTGTTTCTCCCATAGCCAGGATTCATGGATCCAGGAATCAAGGGGGTGGAAATGGGAGCATAATGGCTCACTATTACATCTAGTGTCTCACCAGCAAGATTTTTGTTTCCTATTCCTGTGACCTCATGTCCTGCTGACCTACAGTTCTTAGTTACAGAAGAAGGAATGCTTCCACCAGGAGACACTACAATGATCCCATTGAACTGGAAGTTAATTAAGACTGACACCCAGTCACTGTAAGCTTCTTATGACTCTGATTCAACAGGAAAAGAAGGTAGTTACTGTGCTGGCTGGCGTGATTGATCCTAGCTAATACAGATTCTGATGTTGGGCTTCAGCCATTGGGTGAAAAATAGTGTCATTTACCACAGGAAGCACAAGTCTAGAGGTAGGAATGGAATTAAGAATTCTCTCCTGGACATGTTACAACCCGGTAGAAATATCAAGTGTGGATATGTATCTGTAGTCCACAGAGGAGATCAAACTTCTAGATATAGTTCTGCAAGTCATTGAAATACAGGTGATTTTGAAAGCCATGGGACTGGATGGATGACCTAAATAGAGAGGATGACTCAAGACTAAACTCTAGCCCTCCAACATTCTGAGATTGAGTAGAGAAGGAGAACAAACCAGGGACAGATAAAGAAACAGGTAGTGTTGTAGAGAAATGTGGGACACAGAAGTCAAAAAAGGAAAGAGTTTTAGAAAGCAAAAGTGTCATTTGGGGTACCTGGGTGTCTCAGTCGGTTAAGCATCCAACTACAACTAAGGTCATGATTTCACAGTCTATGAGTCTGAGTCCCGTGTCAGACTGTGCTGACAGATCAGAGCCTGGAGCCTGCTTCGGATTCTGTGTTTCCCTCTCTCTCTGCCCCTACTCTCTCTCAAAAATAAATAAACATTAAAACAATTTTTAAAAAAGTGTCACTCAAAGATGGATTCAGATGAGGAAAGAGAAGTGACCTGTGACTGGAGGACACACTGGAGAACATTGAACACCTTGACGTGTTAAGGCTCAGCAGAATGGTGGGGGCAGAAGATGAATTGGAGTGTATTAGTTATCTCTTGCTGCATAACACGTTATCACAAATTGATCAACTTAAAACAATGCACATTTGTTACCTCACAGTTTCCATGGATCAGGAGTCTAGGCACAGGCTGGCTGGGTTTTCTGTCCAGGATCTCACCAAGCTGCAATCAGGTGTCAGCTAGGGCTTTGCTTGTTGGCAGAGTTACATTCCTTGCTATTTTAGATGTGAGACTCAGCTCCTAGAGGTTTCCCACTGTTCCCTACCATGTTGCCTTCTCCACAACATGGACTTTGCTCCTTCTAGGGCAGCAGAAGATTCTGGCCTTGAATCTCTGACTTCAGGAAAGGCCCAGTGCTTGTTTTCCAGACTCCTCATGTTGGGCCAGACCCACCCTGAACAATCTCATCTTTTAATTAATTCAAAATCAAATGATTAGTGACCCAATCACAGGAGTGAAATCGCAACATATTCACAGTCTTACCTGCACTCAGAGGAAGGGACCATGAGGGTGTGTGCACCAGTGCATAGAATTTTGCAAGGCCATACTGGAAATCTGCCTAGGACGAAGAAGAATTGAAGGTTTGGAAAACGCAGATTTAATAAACTGATGATACCTAATGGCACAACTGCTATTTGTTATACATCTGCTCCATCCTGAATACCCTACCAAGCACCTTAACACTCCTTCTTGCTGATCCCTAGAACAACCCTATGGGGCAGGTCCTGTTATTAATCCCATTTTACAGATGAGGACATTGGGATTCAGAGGATTTATTTTTCAACGTTTTATTTATTTTTGGGACAGAGAGAGACAGAGCATGAACGGGGGAGGGACAGAGAGAGAGGGAGACACAGAATCGGAAACAGGCTCCAGGCTCTGAGCCATCAGCCCAGACCCTGACGCGGGGCTCGAACTCACGGACCGCGAGATCGTGACCTGGCTGAAGTCGGACGCTTAACCGACTGCGCCACCCAGGCGCCCCGGGATTCGGAGGATTTAATGACTTCCCAAGGTGAGGCTACTATAAGAGCACTAGGGTTCAAATTAGAGCCATCCTCTACCAAAGTTCCCCTGTATTGTATTCCCTTATTGAAGACCATTATTATAAGTATTAAACGAAGTAAGTCTGTGGCCAGGGCCTCTAGGAATACAGTCACTCCCTACAGGTGACATATAAGATCCTCCAAGTTCAAACATTAGCCTCAACTTTGCTCCACTCTCCTTCTTTGGTCCCCTCTTCATCCTTCATGACTGTACCTCTTGGTTCTCCAACTCCTCCAACAGATGAACATATAAGAAGTGGGGAGGGGAAGAGAAGAGAGAGAAAAAAACCACAAGAGACTATTAATGATAGAAGACAAACTGAGGGTTGATAAAGGGAGGTAGGTGGGGGATGGGCTACATGGGGGATGGGTATTCAGGAGGGCCCTTGTGATAAACACTAGGTGTTGTATGTAAGGGATGAATCACTGAATTCTACTCTTGAAACCAATATTGGCACTGTGTGTTAATTAACTAAAATTTAAATTAAAACAAAACACACAAAACTAAACCTCTCTTCCTAGGGTGGGGGAAGATGGCAGGGGCTGGGTATTGTTTAGTGGGTACAGAGTTTCAGTATGGAAAGATAAAAGAGTCCTAGAGATGGATGGATGCAACAATGTGAATACACTTAATGCACTTCACTGTACACTTAAAAATGGTTAAAATGATAAATTTCATGTTATATATATTTTATCACTGTTTATAAATGAATTAATGAGTGAATGAAGAAAGAAGAGAGAAAGAAAGAAAGAAAGAAAGAAAGAAAGAAAGAAAGAAAGAAACTTTCATCCTTGCCTTCTATACCCTTTCTCAACCAGCCACTTCCTATCTTGTGACATCGCTTACCACTTGCTCACAGTGACCCTCTTGTCCCTGGCTTCACCTCTGAACTTACGAGCCTCCAAGCCTTTTCTTCTGCTCTTCCAACCACCCTGAAGCCAGACACATTCTACTCTAATGACTAATGTATCTCTTTAAGGCTTAGTCTAAGACATCTATTCCATGACAACCTCCTAAACTGTCCCACCTTGAAAAGTGACCTTTCCTTACTTAGAATTGCCTTAGCCTTCATGCAGAGCACTATTTACACTATTGCACATTTGTTTCTGTTTCATCAGGAATCGACTGGTTCCACACATATCTGTATGTACCAGAGAACAGTACAGTAAGAGTGTAAGCTTGCTGAGGGCAAGGATTTATTCCTGAATAATCCACCAATACCTACTCATTGAGTGGTTTGCATATGGCTCTTTCTAGGGAAACCCCAAAATATAGCCATAGTCTCAGCACTCAAAGAACTTTTTAATAAAATTATTGTGGTAAAATATATAAAACAAAATTTACCACTTTAGTCATTTTTAAGTATATAGTTCTGTGACATTAAGTAATTCACCACCATCCATCTTCAGAACTTATTCATCTTCTCAAACTGAAACTCTATACCTATCAATTAATAATCCTGCATCCCTTCTTCCTCATGCTATTTACTGGGTCTGTGAACTTGACTACTCTACCTTATATAAGTGGAATCATACAATACATGTCCTTTTGTGATCAGCTTATTTCATTTAGCATAATGTACTCAAGTTTCATCCATGTTGTAGCATGTGTCAGAATTTCCTTTCTTTTAAAGGACAAATAATATTCCACTGTATGGAAATACATTTCATTTTCTATTTATCCATGAGTGGACATTGGGCTGTTTCTACTTTTTCCTGTTGTGAATGATGCTGCTGTGAATATGTACAAATATCTGTTAGATTCTTTTCCTTTCATTTCTTAGAAGTGGAATATCTGGGGTGCCTGGGTGTCTTAGTTGGTTAAGTATCCAACTCTTGGTCTCAAGGTCATGAGTTCAAGGCTGTGTTGGGCTCTGCACTGGGTGTGAAGCCTACTTAAAAAACAGTGGGTTTTTATGTCATCACTCTTTTTTTTTAATTTTTTTTAACGTTTATTTATTTTTGAGACAGAAAGAGAGCATGAACGGGGGAGGGTCAGAGAGAGAGGGAGACACAGAATCTGAAACAGGCTCCAGGCTCTGAGCAGTCAGCACAGAGCCCGACGTGGGGCTCAAACTCATGGACTGCAAGATCCTGACCTGAGCCGAAGTCGGATGCTTAACCAACTGAGCCACCCAGGTGCTCCTCATCACTCTTTTTTTTTTTTTTTTTAATTTTTTTTTTCAACGTTTATTTATTTTTGGGACAGAGAGAGACAGAGCATGAACAGGGGAGGGGCAGAGAGAGAGAAAGACACAGAATCGGAAACAGGCTCCAGGCTCTGAGCCATCAGCCCAGAGCCTGACGCGGGGCTCGAACTCACGGAGCGCGAGATCGTGACCTGGCTGAAGTCGGACGCTTAACCGATAGCGCCACGCAGGCGCCCCTCATCACTCTTTTTTAATATCAAAAGCTGGTGAGAAATATATATATATATTTAATAATATATATTATAAATTATAATGTATAATTATATATACATATACATATATATATACACACACACATACATATATATCCATTTTAAGTGGAATAGTGGAATTGCTGGATCATATGTTAATACTGTGATTAATTTTTTGAGGTCAAGAATCCTCTATGTACCCAAGGAGACAGAACCAGCATGTGTGAAACCATTCAAGACTAATTAGCAGAAACAGCTTTCTAATTGGGCCCAGAACGTGGTAGTTGTGTAAACCCTGACTCTACCACCAGGAGTGACGGTGAGCAATACCTTAAACTTCATGAACCCATCAATACAGTCCAATCTATATAAAATATTCTTTTTCCTATTCCAAGATTACTATTGCCCTCACATTGAAGCATCTCTAAAATCAGTATGGGTGGTATTTAGTGGTGTACCATACTTAAAAATTTAGCACTTTTTCCTTAGTGAGACATGAAAAAACAATCATTCTTACAAATGGTGGATCCTCAGGCTCCAAATACAGCACCAGGTAGATGAAAACAGATAGTAGAGTAAGCACTCATAACTTTCATTTTCCTTCATTAGGTTGTGCAGTAATGACTATACACATGTAATCGAAGGTCAAGAAAAGAGAGACCATGAAGGGTTTGACCCACTAGGGAAGGTTTCTTAGAAGAGAACGGATTTGAACTGAACCATTAAGGATGGATAAACTAAGAATAAAGGGGAAAGCATTTTATAGAGGAAAGCCTGGTAAATCAAAAGCAAAGACATAGAAATGATTAAATCCTAATTAAGAGTGGGTAGGAAGAAAGAATATTTTCATGGGGGTTGGCTTAATCGAATTCCTTTTTTTTTTTTTTTTTTTAATTTTTTTTCAACGTTTTTATTTATTTTTGGGACAGAGAGAGACAGAGCATGAACGGGCAAGGGGCAGAGAGAGAGGGAGACACAGAATCGGAAACAGGCTCCAGGCTCTGAGCCATCAGCCCAGAGCCCGACGCGGGGCTCGAACCCACGGACCGCGAGATCGTGACCTGGCTGAAGTCGGATGCCCAACTGACTGCGCCACCCAGGCGCCCCCCGAATTCCTTTTTTTATAATATATTTTTAAATTTTTTTAATGTTGTTATTATTTTAATTTTTGAGAGAAAGAGAGACAGAGTGCAAGCGGGGGAGGGGCAGAGGCAGAGGGAGACACAGAATCCAAAGCAGGCTCCAGGCTCTGAGCTGTCAGCACAAAGCCTGACATGGGGCTGGAACCCAGGAATGGTGAAATCATGACCTGAGCTGAAGTTGGATGCTTAACCAACTGAGCCACCCAGGCGCCCCAAAGGTTCAAATTTCTGAAGTGAAATAAGTCAGACAGAGACAGATAAATAATGTATGATCTTTCTTATGCGTGGAATCTAAAAAAAAAAAAAAAGATGAAAATGAGCTCACAGATACTGAAACTAGATTGGTGATTTCCAGAGGTGACAGTTATAGGTGCACGAAATGGATGAAGGGGATCAAAAGGTACAAACTTCCAGTTACAAAATATAGGGCACCTAGGTGGCTCAGTCGGTTGAGTGTCCAACTCTTGATTTTGGCTCAGGTCACAATCCCAAGGTCATGAGATCAAACCCCACCTCAGACTCTGAACTGAGTGTGGGGCCTGCTTGGGTTTCTCCCTTTCTTTCCCTCTGTCCCTCTCCCCCGTTGCTCTCTCTCTCTTTCTAAAATAAAAAGGAAAATAAATAAATAAATAAATAAATAAATAAATAAATAAATTCACAGAGATGTTATGTATAAAATGGTAACTATAGGGGAGTCTGGATGGCTCAGTTGGTTAAGTGTCTGAGTCTCCTCAGCTCAGGTCGCAATCTCCCCATCATGAAATTGAGTCCCATGTTGGGCTCCTTGCTGACGTAGAGCCGGCTTGGCTTCCTCTCTCCCACTCTCTCTCTCTCTCTGCCTCTCCCCATTCTCTCTGTCTCTCTTTCAAAATAAATAAATAAACATTTAAAATTGTTAACTATAGTTAATAATACTGTACTCCACATCTGAAAGTTGCTAAGAGAGTAAACTTAAAAGTTCTTACCACAAGAAAAATAAATGTGTAACTATGTATGGTAGCAGATGTTAACTAGACTTTCATGGTGATCATTTCACACTAAAACAAAATTTCTGAAAAAAGACCTCCTCAGAAATCAGCAGTAAATAAACAAACAGTTCAATTAGAAAATAGCAAGGACTTGAACAGACATTTTACCAAAGAAGATATATGGATGACAAATAAGCACATTAAAAGTTATTCAACATTATTCATCATTACAGAAATGCAAATTAAAACCAAATTAAAACCACAAGTATTTGACATAATACTACACATTAATTAGAACAGGTAAAATTTAAAAAATAATGAAAATACCAAATGCTGGCAAGAAGGTGGATCTCTCAGACATTTCTGGTGGAAATGTAGAATAGTGAAGCACCTCTGGAAACAGCTTTGCAGTTTCCTATAAAATGAAACATACACTCACCATAGGAGCAGCAAATACCCTCACCAGTATTTATCCCAGAAAAATTAAAACATGTTCACACACAAACATGCACAAATGTTCACATCAACTTTGTGATAACCAAATCTGGAACAACCTAAAAGTCCTTGGAAGTATGAATGGCTAAAGTACATCTGTACAATGTAACAATATTTGGCAATAAAAAGGAATGCATAATTCATACACACAACAGCTTGAATCAATCACATAGGCTTTATGCTAAATGATAAAGACCAATATTGGAATATTATATTACATACTACATGATTCCATTTATATCACTTTAAGGAGATGACAAAAGTATAGAGATAAGAAAAAATAATGGTTTCTAGGGAACAAGGATAGGGAGGGTATGAAGGTGATGTGACTATAGAGAGTTAGGGTGAAAGAGTTACTTTGTGGGGCTAAAACAGTTCAGAATGTGCTTATGGTAGTGATTACACAAATCTATACATGAGATAAAAATGGATAGAATTATACACACACACACACGAACATACATAAATGAGTACAGGTAAAAACTGGTGACATCTGCTGAAGATCTGTACACTAGTTAACTGTATAATGTCAATTTCTTGGTTTTGTTATAAACCATATTTATGCAAGATGTTCCTATTGGGGGAAGATAAGAGAAGGGTACTAGGCAACTTCCTTTGGGGCTATAATTATTTCAAAATAAAACTTATTTTTTTTAAGATTTTATTTCTAAATAATCTCTACATTCAATATGGAGCTCGAACTCACAACCCCGAGATCAAGAGTCACATCTTCTACTGCCTGAGCAAGCCAGGCACCCCAAAATAAAATTTTCTGAAAGAAAATATAGAAGTTAATTGCTAGATAATTAAGAATCTATTTAGTATACCAATATCCTTTGAGTCAAGAACTACCTCATGAAAAAGTGATATCTTCTCTGAGATTTCAGAGAAAAGCTTACTCTTCATAAGCCTCATCAACTTGTATTAAAGCAATGCCTTCTCTGAGCTGGTCCAAAGTGTTCCTACCTACCAATCCTAGTAGGAATTTTCTACCTACCACTCCTAGTAGTGGTAGGAGTCATTGACAATAGGCCTTAAGAGGCTAGAAGAAAAGAAAGGCAGGACCTGGAGATGTGTAGGTGGGGATGTGGCTGTGTATGTGCATGTGTAAGTGTGTGTTCATGCATGAATATGTGGGAGCTACCGGAGAGGGAGTTGCTGAGAAAGAGGTTATCAGTTACTTATTTTCCTCAGAGTTGGCTCTAGGTAGGTAATGGTTGGACTGATCCAAGATTCCAAGTTCAGTTCCTTGGGACTAACTTAGTTGTGTTCCAAAGATACAAATGTTCTCTTATCCCACTATACCCAAAGGAGCCTTGGAATAGAATTAAAGTGGATCCATAGTAGTCTTTTGTTAACCCACATTATAGGTGTGTGATCTACTATCATAGGGGAACATTTCTGATGAGATGGAAAATTGGACTTCCAAGTCACATAGGACTAGACTTGAATTCTGGCCTTAAAGCTCACTAGCTGCGGGACCAGAAGCACTTGATTTAACTTCTCTGGCCCAGAGCATTATACTAGTTAAAATAAGTTCATATTTTTAAGAGCACTTTCCATGTGTTAGGCACTATGTAAAACATTCACCTACCTCATAGCTTTCTTGAATAATTTAAATGAGGTTACATTTTTTGTAATTTGTAAATGTTTTTGTAAATTGCCTGGCAGAATACACATATCAAGAAAGCAGTTGAGGGGTGCCTAGGTGGCTCAGTCAGTTAAATGTCAGATTCTTGATGTCAGTTCAAGTGATGATCTCACGGTTCATGAGATGGAGCCCCACATCAAGCTCCACTCTAGGATTCTCTCTCTCCCTCTCTCTCATTGCCTCTCCCCTGCTTGCACTCTCTCTCTCTTTCAAAATAAATAAACCTTTTTCAAAGAAAGCAATTGATAAACGTTGTATTTAAATATTATCACTCTTATTATAGTAACCAAGATGAAAATGGAAGTACACTTCTGAAATGACACAATCTCTGAAAATAACACCAAATGCTGATTTTCATATGGTGAAACAAGTCCAACTAACAATGATAGTCTTTAAGTGTGCTCTGCACTGGACATTAGTCATGACCCCTGAAAATTTCAGCACAAAGAATCCATGCATTTGCTGGCACGTGTCTTGAAGTTGGATTTCTTCTTAAGATACTCAAAAGAATAAGTGGTTCCTTTAGTGTTAGCAACTTAGGAAACACAGAACTATTTCTTTTCATCTAACTATGCAATGATGTATCAGCCAAAGTAAATACAAAGACTATAGTTAAGTAAAAATGCAAGGAACATCAGTAAGATGTAGACTTGAAATAAGTTAAATTACTTAAGTAAGGATTTGGCTGAATTGTGGAGTAAAGTGCCAAAAAAGATCTGATGCTGATGCATGATCTATGGCATAGGAGAAGGGCTGATTTGAAGGAATTTTGTAACATATGCCTGTTAAGTTAGGATTTTAATCCTCTTTAGCAGACTTGGTAAGTATAAATCCAGGGTATACAGACTTCTACTTGTTAATGTTTTTACCTTGCTTTTAGCCTGGGGGGAATCTCCCTTCAAACACTGAGGGTGGTGATGTGTTAGTGAACATGATGGTTATGGTGACGGCAGTGGTGATGGTGATGATAATAGTGATGGTGATGGTGGTGACAATGATGATGGTGATGGTGGTGGTCGTCGTGGTTATGATAGTTCTGGTAGTAGTGGTGGTGGTGATGGTGGTGGTATGTGTGTGTGTTAGTTATAACCAGAACCTTAGATTGAGACAAATGACAAGCTTAACTCTCATTAACATGACCCCAATAAACAACTACAAGAGTAAAATAACAACTTAAACATACAAAATTCAGAGATATTCAAGAAGGTATTCTCCTTCAAATATTCTATCCTTTCTTCTACCTCTTTCATCTTCTTCCCTCGAGTTCAATGAAATCTTTGGATTTCCAAGTTTAATTTTGCATTATAGTTTTTATAAAGCCCAACATATGTTTGCAAAGGCCATTTTCAGCCACTTTGACTTGGGCTTATTTCTCCATCTGGAGGGAAATAAGATAAATGCATAATTACATAAGGACCCCCATTTTCCACTTTGCCCCATGTCACTTTACTCTGTGGAGGCACAGACATGGTTTTTTGGGAGAACGTTTAAAATCAAACACATCTGTTTGAATTCATCTTGCACATAGAGGTTGCAAGCCCCAAATAATGGAAAAACTAATTTGTTTGTGGTTTTCAAAGGAAGTAAAATGACCCAAACCCCTTATATTTCTTAATCCCTAGTGGGACCACTAGGTTGTCGATGTTCCATGAGCATCTTTTCCAAATCAGTTACTTCCATAATTTTGTCTCTTTATCTTCTTCTTCAGCTTTTCCTACATCATAGTTGTCAGGTTTCAAATGTCTGGATACACCTTAAATCTCCGATCCCTACTAAATCTATTGGCAAGTACATGCTTCCCAATTTGTTTTTTAAGTTACATTTTAGACCACCTTAGGCCTAAAGAGAAAACACCTAGAAGGCAGGCAAACCTTAGAAATTCACTGAGAGTGAAAGAAAGAAAGAAAG
>NW_024412467.1:24646613-24827539 GCF_014898765.1 Herpailurus yagouaroundi | reverse complement strand
AATGAGCTTTATTCCTGAGTTGAGGTTTAGTTAACAAATGTTAATGCTCAAAAATATATATTCCAATGGTCTAAAGTGCAAGTACACTGAGGTTTACATATCAAAAGCTTTAAGAAAAACGTTTAAGCTTTTCCTTCTCCACTTTTAGGAAAGACAGAACAAACAAACAAACAAAAAAACCAACAAAAAGCCCAGAGGAAAATTAGGTAATTATTGGGATTTTGTGAGGGGAATTAGCAAGAAAAAAAAAACCCTTTCCAGGAAACTTTCTAGTATCCATACATGATAAGTCCAATTTCTTGTATCTTCTACTGTTCTATTCAAAGTGCTTTATAAAGAGAGCTGCTGCTCGGAACAGGAATCACCAAGGAATCACAGCAATCTTCAAACATGGCAGCAAAAGTGTATTGCTATGTAGCAGATCAAGCTTCATTGATTGATTTAATATATGACTTTTGAATGGCTACAATGTTTCGGGCCAAGGGCTAGTGCTCAGGATAGAGACGTGCTTTTCTTTGTGGGGCTGGTTCTGCATACTGCTAGGCTCTTGTCTGCTGTGAGGTCTAGTTCTAAGGTGACTACTGACAGCTCTATTTTGGTAGAGCTCAGGATGTTTTAAGCTGAAATCATTACTTCCTAAAATACAACTCTTCTTTTGTCTTGCAAGTAACAAAGTTGTATTTAAAGTAGATTAAGAAAAATGGGTTACCATAAGGATACAGAGGGAACCTTGTAGAACCTAAGGACAAGAAGAGGAGTCAAGCCCCATAAGGGACAAGAACAAGGAAATGGAAAGCACATAAAATCAGGGCAGTCCATCTGCACTTTTCCATTGTTCTCTCTGGCAACCCTTGTTCTCTTGTCCCTGATTCTTCTTTTAATTCCTCTGTCTCTCCCTTTCTCTTTCTCTCTCTCTGTTTTCTCTCTTCCATTTTCCTGTTTCTCCATTCAAAGGAATGACTGCTTCTCCAGTCCCAAAATTTTATGTTCTCCCAGTTCAAGTTCCAACTGAGACAATTGAGTAACTCCAGTTGCAATTCTAAATTTTTTAGGAGAGAAAAATTTTATTGATACACTTCATCTCTAAAACTAATTGTTTTACTCTATCTGTAAAATATTACAAAACAGTACCTATCATATAGAATTACTATGAGAACTAAATGAGATGTTGCATATAAGAAATTAGTCACAGTCTAAGCACAGAATATCCTGTAATAAAATGCTATTTATTACGATTTTTCTAAGATTATTTTGAATCAATTGTTTGGCAGTTGCTTGAACACATTTTCTCAAGGAAACATTGTATATGATTGTTGGATTCCCAGTTATATCCAGTCAAAGCTTTAAAACTCAAAGGCCCCCAGGTCCCACCAGCCCATAAAAATGATGCTTCATTACATCAATATTTTATCTACCTCAATGTCCCATTTGTGTAACTGCATAACATTGTAGTTCCAACATATTCTCTTTAAATTCTTCTCTAGTTTATTTTTCTAGAAGATTCCAGATATCTCACCAACATCCCTCTCCTGCTTGTCTAGTCAAGTTCCTGATTTGATGGCTACAAACTATAAATATATTTGTGTCCATAAGAAAGAAATTTGTCATCACACCACCAAGGGCACATACCCTCATGAAGAACACTTCTGCCTTATCAAGGATGACATGTGTCTATGTCCCCACATTACCAATGTTCATTCCATCCCAGATTCAAAATGGCTCTGGTATCCCCTTGGTGCTTACTGCTTCAGAGCCACATGAATTTGAAGATAGATGATAGATAGATAGATAGATAGATAGATGTAGATAGATAGAATAGAATGATTATGGTATAGCTTTAGAATTATATTGTCCAGTTAGACTCCTTTCCATCACAGACTAGCTGTGTGACTGTTGGTAAGTTACTCAAAGAGTTGAGCTTCAGTGTCTTCTGCAAAATAATAATATATCATCACCATAGAGATGTGGTGAAGATTAAATAAGATAATATATTTAAAGCCTTGGAGATTTTTAGCTTCTAGAAATGACAAAATAGTTTATATTAGATTAACTTTCCTGCCAGTATTACTTATAAATTTGGAACAAAAGATAGAATACAACCATTTGCAGGCACTAGAAGGCTAACAAAATAGGCAGAAACTGAAGATTCAACTCTTGGGGGAAAAAAACATATGAGGTGATATCCACATTTATCCAAATTTTTTCCCTTTGAGAACTCCTTCACAGTCTACATGGGGAGTAGAAATCAAGCAAAAACCACAGTTTTATTAGTCTAAAAAGCCAGAGATCATAGTTCGAAACTGCCACAGTGGCTAGAAATTAAGGTAGAAAGAAATCCCACAAAGGAACGAATCACATGGGGGACTAGTTACCTGTCAGAATAAGATTCTAAATGTTTACAGGAATATAATCCAAACTAAAATTTCTATACCATATCATCCAGAGTGCCCAACATACAATAAAAATTACTAGACATTGAAAGAAATAGGAAATATAACCCATAGTCAAAAAAAAAAAAAAAGCAGTTAACAAAGCACATCCACAATTGACCTAAAGTTAGCAAATAATAGATATGTTAAGAAATTTGCAAAAAAAAAGATGAATACACAGATGAACCGTTAAAGGATTTTGGGAGAGAAATAGAAATTCTAAAATAATCAATCAGCCAATCTCCCAGAATAGAAAATTAAATATCTGAAAAATTTAAGAAATGTTCACAATGCAGACTATTTCAAGATCAATGACTTTGAAGACAAGTCATTTCAATAAATATTATCCAAACTGAAGAACTAGAAAATGTGATAAAACAAAACAAAACAAAACACTGAAAAGAGCCAAAATGTGAGATAGTATCAAGAAATCTAACCTAGGGATAATTGGAGCCTCAGAAGGAGAAGAAAAAGAAAATGAGACAAAATATATTTGAAAAATGTTGGACAAATATTTTCCACATTTGATTAAGAACATCAGCTCCCATGAAAAGATGAGCAAAGCCTACTTACAGTTGGATAAATACAAACAAAACCACACCTGAGCATTTCATTGTCAAATTGTTAAAAACTAATGATAAAGAAAAAAATCAGAAGACAGAGAAAAAAGACATATTAACATAGCTAACTTCTCATCAGAAATATTGGAGGCCAACAGAAAGTTGAATGATATCTTTAAGGTGCTGAAATAAAAATGTAAATTCAAATATCTATGCCCACGAAAACATTTTTAAACATGAAAGCAAAATAAAGACATTTTCAGGTTTAAAAAGCTGAATTTTTTCCCCAGCAGTACAAGAATATAGAAAATACTTCAGTTTATTTAACTGAAGAGAAATGACACAAGATAACAAATATGTATCTATAGGAAGGAATAAGAACATTTGAAATCATAAATATGTGAGTGAATATGAAAGACTGTCTTTTAAATTTTCTAAGTTGTAACTGATTAAAGAAAAAATAATGTATTATGGGGTTTATAATATATATGGCAGTAAAATATATGACAATAATAGCACAAAGAGATTAAGTGAAATTATTTTTACTATTCTTACTTTATACTTGAAGTATTATATATTATTTGAAACTAGACTGAAAAGTTAAAGATCTACATTATAATCCATAAATCACCAAAAATATAAAGAGCTACAAAGCTAATAAAGGAGATCAAACAAAATACTAAAAAATACTCAAAAGGGTAAAATAGAGGAACAAAAAAGAACACGGGTGATAAGCAGAAAACAAATAGCAAAGTGCTGGAATTAAATGCAAACATATCAATAATATTACTAAATATAAATGTTCTATGCATCCCAATTAAAAAGCACAGATTGTCACACTGGAGAAGAAGCAAGTACAAAGTACATGCTCTTTATAAGGGTTACATCTAAATATAAGGACACGTTTGAAAGTAAAATGATAGGAAAAGATACATTAAGCAAATAGTACACATAAGAAAACTAGTGTGATTATATTAATACCAGCCATTTTAGATTTCAAGACAAGAAGCAGTGCCAGAAATATAAAGGAGCATTTTATCATAATAAAAGGGTTTATTCATCAAGACAAAAAAATCCAACTGAGCATCTAATAATAGATCCTCAACATACTTGAAGCAAAAATATAGAAGTAAAAAGAGAAATTTTAACTCCACTGTCTAGGTAATTTACAGAACAAGTTAGACAAAAATGTGAGTAGGGATATAGAAGACTTTAATAAAACTATTAGTCACCCTCACTTAATTGTAGTGTTTTATATAAAATGCTACATCCAACAATACACATTTTTAAAAATGCAAATGAAACATTCACCTAAATAGGCCATATGTCATAAAACAAGTTCCAATAAATTTTAAAAGATTGAAATCATAGAGACTTAAGTTAGAAATTAGTAACATTTTGATAGCTAGAAAAATCCCCAAATATTTATAAGGTAACCAACAGTACTTCTAAATAATCCATACATCAAAAAAAGAAATCACAAGGAAATTAGGAAACATATTAAGTTGAATGATAATAAAAACACAAGATATCAACATTTGTGTCAAGTAGATGACTCCAATTCACCAGTTCCTCATATCCTGTAGAGGGCACTGTGGCTGCTTCCCCAACATCTACTACCATTCTCTTAGAAAATACTTGATTTTCCTGTTACCTCACCTCATGCAACCAAGGGTTTTGTATAAAACTGGCTCCCATGAGAGTCCGGGGATGGGGCATAAAGTTTAGAATAAATTAATCAACACTATCCCATCTTTGGTCAGGATAATAGTTTAGACAAGTGCATTTGCCTCAATGTGGGGTCACAAGTAACAATAAATTCAAATTAAAATGACTTAAACAATAAGGAAACTTGTGATATCTCACACCAATAGGTCTAGCTGTAAGTCAATTCCATAGTTGGTTAATTCTGCAACTCAATAGCACTGTCAAGGACTCAATTGTCTTTCAACTTTCAGTTTTGTCATCTTCATTCTTATCAAATTGTGGTTTATCATATGCAGGCAAAACAACTTTCAAAAGAAAGTAAATAATCATTTCTTTCTTGTGAGTCTCCTTTAAGAGTTGAAGAAATCTTTCCTAGCAACCCATCTGTAGATTTCTACTTATTCTGCATTGACCAGAATTACATCAAAGCCAATCCCTAAACCATGACTTGGACCAATGTTGGTTTTCCCCATATAGCTAGGGCCTAGCTCTGTACAAGGACAGAGAATGTGGGAAAACTGAGCCAGATCAGTCTTTTAGTGAGGAAGAAGAGGAGTACCAACTTTTGGGTGGAAACCAATAACTGTTACTATATATGATACCATTAAATATTGCGCCAGGCTGAAACAGCTCAGAAATGTTACCTTTATTTTATTGGGTGGTGTGTCATAGGGCTTTAAAAAGTTGATGTGTGCATTAAGAAAGAGTTTTTATTAGGTGGATATTTGGGGTGGAGAGAGAGGCATCCAGGCTAGGGAACAGTGTGTGTAAATCAACAGAGATTTCAAATAAAAAAACATGTTCAGGGAATTTCAAGTACTATAATTTAGCATGCCCACAGTAAAGAATGCAAGCAGAGAGCAGAAGTATATAAGGCCAGATAGGTAGGCAGGGGCTAGATCATGAAAGGCTCTCAACGCTCTGCTAAGGAGTTTGAACTTTATCCTATGGCAATGAGAGTGCCATGTTGGATGGGTACCTCAGAAAAATCACATTGGTAGTCATGTGGAAGAGGAATGAGTCTGAAGGATGGGTGATCATTGATGAATCCCTCCCAATAGACCAGGAAGGACAGGGGGGATAAAGTATGGGGTGAAGTGGAGTGGACAACTGTATCTAGTAGGGAGAGTCAACAGAACTTAATGGCCAATGAAGTTAGAATGGCCTAGAACTGCCTGACGTGGAAAGCAGAGGTTTCACAGAAAAAGAGGTGAAATTTTATTTTTAACTCTATTTTTATTCTAATAAGATGCATTAAAAGCTTTGGTTTAAGTTTGTGCTCCAGTAAAAGGTTACATCATGACTGGTAGAATTCTCTTAACATCATGGGATTTGGGACAAAACTCTTAACAATATTGTGAAGTATAACTTTCAATATCTTTAATGTCCTCTTCCTATTTTGTGGCATTCTCAGGAATAACCTATGTAACCAGCCAATTACTATTTCTTGAGCATTTATTCAAAATGTCATCTTAAAAAACAGTATTTATCTTACAATACCAATGTCTTAAGTTGGGAGGTACGATACAGTATCTGCAAAGATGATGATGCAAAATTCCTCCTACCTATGATTTTACATTCTATTTCTCCTGTCAAGAGGTGGAGTTTATTTCCTGTCCTCTGGCATTATAACTTGGCATGACCAATAAAATGCAGTAGGAATGGTGTGTGAAGTCTGAAGACTAGAGGCCTTGCTCTCTTGGCGTTCTGAGCTATTGTGTGTTAAGAAGTATGACAAATCTACTGGAAAGACCACATAGAAAGACAAAGGCTCATCCAACCCCCAAGCTGTTCTAGCTGTCTCACTAGATATGTTAGCCCTGGAAGTCAGACAAACTTGGATCATTCAACCCAGTCAATCCTCCAGATGACTGCTACTAATGAATAACCCCAGGTGAGACCAGCAGAAGTACTATCCAGCAGAGCCAGGACCATATTACAGAATTGTAGGTATATAAATATTATTTTAAGCTACTAAATTTTGGGATGGTCTATTATGCAGTGATAAATAACTGATAAAGGAATTAAATAAAATTAATTTTAAATGTAGCTAAGATTTTAAGGACTAAGTACAAATCTAGTCAGTTTTCTTTCCTAAAGAGAATCAAAAAGAGGACTATATGTATACAAATGAATGAACCCATTAGCCAGCAATAATCTATTAATTGCCAAGTATAGGATGGTTACTACATAGACACAAAAAATAGAAGACATAGAACTTGCAACTTAGTAAAGGAAACCAAATTCATACAAGAAGACAACACACAATATAATAATTTGTGATGGTGAAATCTAGGCATTGAGGCAAGTCAATGTGGTATATAACTCAGGAAGCTACCCCATGGTGTTTCAACTAGGTAATCCGGGAAGACACAAGCCTATTAGAGACTTGACGGATGAGACTTGAGGGTCTATTTATTTAAACCATGCAAAAGTCAGATATGGACTGTGCGGTCCTTTGTAAATGAAACTGTGGTGGATACTGATTCCCACAGAAATGACTAAGATAAATGGTTTGGAAGGTTTTTGTCATTTTTTCCTGGAAAGTTTCTTCCTCTACATATGAGTTTATCAAAAGTTAATGATTCTTATAAAGAAGTTTAAGCTTGAAGAAAGTAAGTGCATAAGTAACCTGTAGCTAGACTCATAGTTCCAGAGAATGAGCCAAGGACCATGAACAAATATATCTCATTGAACAGAGCCTCTTCCTGATTTCAAAACATAAAGCTACAATTATTAAAGTGAAAAAGACAGAAATTGAGACAGTATAAAATTAATGTAAGGATTCAGATGGATCAATAAAACAGAATAGAAAGTCAAGAAATAAACTCTTATATTTTGGGACAAAGTTGCCAAAGTAATTCAATGATGAAAGGATACTTTTTCAACAAATATTACTGGGACAATTAGATATGCATATATGGAAAGAAAGAAAGAAAGAAAGAAAGAAAGAAAGAAAGAAAGAAAGAAAAAGAAAGAAAGAGAAAGAAAGAAAGAAAACCCTTATCTCATACCATACACAAAAATCAACTCAAAATGGATTATTGACCTAAATGTAAAAGTTAAAACTATAAAACTTCTAGAAAGAAACATAGGAGAAATTCTTTGTGACCTGGAGTTAGGCAAAGACTACTTAGATATGACACCAAAAGTCCAATCACAATATTTTCATATATCAGACTTTGTAAAAATTAATAACTTTTACCTTTCAAAAGGTACCATTAAGAATAAAGAAGATATGGGGCGCCTGGGTGGCTCACTCAGTTAAGTGTCTGACTTGGCTCAGGTCATGATCTCACAGTTCATGGGTTCGAGCCCTGTGTCAGGCTCTGTGCTGACAGCATAGATCCTGGAGCCTGCTACGAGCTCTATGTCTCCCTCTCTCTCTCCTCCCCTCTGCAGCTCATGCTCTGTCTCTCTCAGAAATAAGTAAACATTAAAAAAAAATAAAATAAAAAATAAAGAAGAGATTTATATATGAATATTACTCAGCCTTCAAAAAGAATAAAATCTTGCCATTTGCAACAACGTGGATGGAGCTAGAGTGTATTATGCTAAGTGAAACAAGTCAGAGAAAGACAAATACCATATGATTTCACTCATATGTAGAATTTAAGAAACAAAACAGATGAATGTATGGGAAGAAGAAATAAATAGAGAGTGAGGCAAACCATAAGAGACTCTTAAATATAAAGAACAAACTAAAGGTTGATGGAGGGGAGGTGGGCAGGGAGATGAGCTAAATGGGTGATGGATATTAAGGAGTGCACTTGTTATGATGAGTACTGGGTGTTATATATAAGTGATGAACCACTAAATTCTACTTCTGAAACCAATGTTACACTATATGTTAACTAACTACAATTTAAATAAAAACTTGGAACAAAAACAAACAAAAAGATGCTGTTAAGAAAATGAAAATATAAGCCACAGACTGGGAGAAAAGAATTGCAAACATATACATAATAAACGACGTCTATCTAGAATAAATAAAGAACACTTACAACTCAATAACAAGAATACAAACAACTCAATTTTAAAATGGGTAAAATATTTCAGTAGATATTTTACCAAAGAAGAAATACAAGTAGCTAATAAACCCATGAAAAGACCTGCAAGCCCACTAAAATGACTATAATTTTAAAAGAAGAGCCAATTCCATGGATCCATACTACAACTTAGATGAATCTCAAAAACTTAGGCTAAGAGAAAAAAAATCCAGACAGTGTGATGCTCTTTATATGAAATGTCTAAAAATGGTGAATGTATAGAGTCAGAAAGATTACCAGTCATCTAGGGCTGGGGTGAGAGCAAGCACTGACTGTAGATGGGCACATGGGGACTTTTGGGAGTGATGAAAACATTCCAAAACTGGATTATAGCAACAGCTGCACAACTTCATAACTACAAAAGCAAAACAAAACATTTAATTGTACACTTGCAAAAGGTGAATTTTAAGGTAGATAAATTATAACTTAATAATGCCCATTAAAAAAAAAAAGGATAAAAATGATGGTAAAGAGGGAAAAAAAAGAAACTTTCTAAGTAACAGATACATGAAATTTCATGAGATAGCCCATGTAAAAAGTGAACTGTGGACGTTTATGCCAGGTGTGAACATAGCGGCAATAATGATGATATGGGGTGCTGTGATTGAAGAAATCAAGTTTTTTTTTTTTTTTAATTTTTTTTTCAATGTTTATTTATTTTTGGGACAGAGAGAGACAGAGCATGAACGGGGGAAGGGCAGAGAGAGAGGGAGACACAGAATCGGAAACAGGCTCCAGGCTCCGAGCCATCAGCCCAGAGCCTGACGCGGGGCTCGAACTCACGGACCGCGAGATCGTGACCTGGCTGAAGTCGGACGCTTAACCGACTGCGCCACCCAGGCGCCCCAGAAATCAAGTTTTTAAATGTATCAAATTAAGGTAAATTTAGCAACCAGAAGAATTTAGGTTAAAATTTTAACAGCTGTTAAATCTTAAAGAGTTTTTTAAAAATATCCCTATCATGCAACTACTGTCATCTTAAAATGGTTTTAACTTCATCTTGACTTCTCAGCTTTCAGAGAGTATAAAAGAAGTGAGAGCCAACCAGATCTGTTTTCTTGCTTTAAGGTTTTAGAGTTCCTCAGCCATCATCAGAAACATTTTACAAACAGATGGTTTGAAATATGTCACTTTTTCCTCCTCTTTGCATTTATTTCCATTTTACAGATTTCTAAGTTACTAGTGTATTTGGTGTGGTTTTTTTTTTATGTTTGTTAGTCATTTTCACTTCCTGCTCAGCTAGTCTGGGATCCAGTCTAATTGCAGAGGAACCTCATGAAGCTTTCTTGGGATGGTGGTCATTCGGAAAAGCAGGAGAAAGTAGTCCAGGGCAGGGAAAAGGCAGGAAGCTGACAGGGAGATTCCCAAGCCCAATTCCCAACCCTTTTTCTGGGGTCTGGCCACTGTCTTTCCCTGGGAAATTTATTTTTGTCTCCAGAATTTCCTCCTCAATCCTTCTACTTGAGACACTCAATGATAACTGACAGAGGAACTTCAGTTGAATCCTTCACCTTCTCACAAATGGAACAAGCATCTAAGTACAAGGAAAATAAATTGTTAGTGCCTATATATCACTTTTAAAATAAAATAACAAACTGCATGCTTCCAACTATATGACATTCTGGAAAAGGCAAAACTATGGAGACAGTAAAAAGATCAGTGGTGTCTAGGGTTGGAGGATGGTGGGATGAATAGGTGGAGCAGAGGATTTTCAGGGCAGTGAAACTACTCTGTATGATATTATAATGAAGGATACATGTTATGATACATTTGTCCAAATCCATAGAATATACAAATGCCAACAATGAACTCTAATGTGAACTATGGTCTTTGAGTGATCACGATGTGTCAATGTAGGTTCAATGATTTTATCAAATGTACCACATGGTAGGGGATGTTCATAGTGGGGAATGCTGTATATAGGCAAGGCAAGGGGAATATAGGAAATTTCTGTGTTTTCTTCTGAATTTTGTTATAAGAAAAACTGAGCAAAACTGCCCTAAAATTATTCTTAACTCCTCTAAAAAATAAAGCACATTAACAACTTTTTTAATAAAGGGAAAGAGCAGAATTGATAAGTGGACTAAATACCAAAATCTTGGTGTTATCATTTTGCTCCTAAATGGCAGTCACCAGAATTGTGAGGTCATTCTCTTTAAATTTTTTTTTAATGTTTTTTATTTATTTTTGGGAGAGAGAGAGAGAGCAAATGGGAGAGGGGCAGAGAGAGAGAGGGAGACAAGAATTCGAAGCAGGCTCCAGGCTCCAAGCTGTCAGCACAGAGCCTGACGTGGGGCCCAAACCCACAAGCCATGAGATCACAACCTGAGCTGAAACTGGACGCTCAACCTACTGAGCCACACAGGCGCCCCATATGAGGTCATTCTCTTGATCTCATCTGAAAAGCAGGTGCTCAAAGATGGTGGCCATTGTTGCTATTATTTGGGATTAGTCTTCACTGACTTCTTTGCCTATTGCATACAACATCAGCCTACTCCACAGATGCACTGGGCCACCTCAAGCCTGCACATCATCTTTGGAATTCAAGAAGTATCTAGACCTATAAATAACCCACCATTGATACATTTGTTTCCCAACACCTATGCCCAAAATTCCTCCTAGATCCTAAAACAGACCTTCTATTCTTCCTGCCAATGAGTTAGACTAGCAGAAGCAAAAAAAAAAGTACAGCCACTTTGGAACAATGGTGTTAAGACAGCTATTGATAAGAAAATGTGAAATTATTTTATTCTGCTTTCTTCTGCTTTATTTTGCTTTCTTGTTTGTGTGTGAAATACTATATGACTTATTTATTCTGCTTTATTCTGCTTTCTTGTTTGTGTGTGAAATACTATATGACAATATAAATTCTGGACAATAGAATTTAGATTTTTCTCTCCCTGCATTTTTATCAAGATTGCAAGCAGGTCACCAAGCCCACATGCTTCCTTGCCTGAGAGAGGTCCATATCACAAAGCTGAATGGGGTTTCCTGAAGACAACTTCTCTTCTTGCCTTTGTGTGAACCTACTCTGGATGGTCAATTCAAGAATTACAGGGGTGGCCTGTAATAAAAAAAAAAAAGGAAGAAACTAGAAGACCTGGTCCATGGGGTGCAGCATCTACCTAGCACCAACCAGCCAACTGGGGCTTGTCAGGATGCTCAGCTGTCCCTTCATCTAGCTGCTGGTTAATGGCTCATCTTTTACTGTAGAGAGGTCTTAATTAAAACAAGAGCTAAATTTCATGTAAGCCAACCAAACATATTTGTGAGCTGCATCCAGTCCCAAAGCCCAGTTTGTGACCCTTGGTCTAAATTCATTGAAGAGATTATGGACCATGTCCTGGAAGAGTAGGGGAGAGAGAGTCCCCAACACCAAAAATGGACCAGGTTCTCCCCATGGCCATGTTTCAGGATGGTGGCAGGTCCTTCTGAGATGGCTGCATGATATACCTAAGGATGACACATGCTCTTGGTCCCTGGAGATATTCCCATGTTTTGATAGCAACAAGGCCACTAGATTCCCAGGGCCAATGGCCCTCTGATGCTGACCAGAACAGTTTCTCTGCTACTTCGCGGCTATGTAAAATCCTATCATCTTTGCAAAATCTTTGGTGGTAGTCCCATTAATGACTGAGATGGGTTTTCCACCAGTTCAGCAGAATAAGGGCCTAAGGTCAAATTTAATTCAATTTGAAAGGAATGAATAAAAGTAACATTTTACTAGCTGCATTTATATTGTTAGTTCATACTTGATACACAAAAATAAAGCTCCCAATAGACATTCCTGATCTTGTATCCCTTTATACCTGTGATCTGAACCCACTCTCATCTCAACTCCCTAGAAGTGGGGCAGGGCGGCCTAAGGGGCTGGGAGGGTAGAACAATAGCTTTTTCATTCATTATACTGTAATTATGTCTTTTTTAAGCTGATAGCTTAATTTCTTTTCCAAGTCACCACAATATGTTCCCAGTCATTGCTGGAACTGGGGAGTAAAGGTCATCTTTTATTACAAAGTATATTAGTGTATAGCTATAACAAAAGTATATTTGTTTATAATATACTAGTATATTATGTGTTATACAGCTATAACAAAAATACCACAGACTGGGTGGCAGAAACAGCAGAAATTTATTGTCTCACAGTTCTAGAGGCTAGAAATTTGAGATCAAGGTGTGGCAGGGTTGGTTTCTACTGAGGACTCTCCTTGGCTTATCGGTGAACATCTTCTGCTTTGTGTCTTCCCTCTGTATGTATCTGTGCCTTAACCTCCTTATCTTATAAAGACAATAGTCATATTGGATTCAGGTCCCTCATTGTAACTTAATTACCACTTTAAGGATCCTATCTCAAACACAGTCACATCTGAGTTACTGGGGGTTGGGAGACTTCAACAAATGGAAGGTGGGGGATGAGGGACACCATTTAGCCCATATTACAAAGAGAGGATTCATGTTATCCAAGATCCTGAAAGTCTGTCACTTCACCTAAATACAGATCTAATCATATCAAAACCCACACTAGCTAAGTATTTCAAAGTTTTAGGCTCCTGAACTTGCTCCCCAGACTTCTGCACCATGGAGGGGCCTCTTAAAAACTTATGGCATATTCAAAACAAAACTCATTCTAGTTTTCCCAGTGTGTTTTTTATAGTTCTAAGGCTGATCTTATCAAAGGGCTTTGTCAGCATAAAGCCTCCTGGATTTACATACAGGACTCTTGAGAAAGCCACATGGTGTCAAAGAGAAGCTGGACTGTAGCCTCCTCTTTTGGTAACCAAATTGATATATAATACCCTTTATAGTCTTGTTTTTCAGCTTAAATTGTATATTCCCCAAGTCCCTGGCTGAATAAATAAATTGAATTAGATGTGGGGGTGTTTGATTTTGAATAATGCTGGCTCTTGTCTGTGAAATTCTAGATGGCTTTGTCTGGGACCTAGACCCCTTGTTCTTGCTCAGCAATAATGGTTTGATTCTCACATTAAAATTATTAGTTTGATAAAGGGCCAAAAAGTGAAGACTCAAGAATCTGAAATGACCCAATTTTTTAAACAAGGCCCAGGCAAAGCCAACTGTCTGTGGGAGATGGGAAAGGGCAGTCTGTGGCTTCTATTTTTGTGGTATCCCCAAGGAACAAACATTTCTTTCATGTATACTTTGATGTGAAAATAAAAGTGTACTTATATATCACTGATACTTTAGCATGAACATTTTGTAGGGAACCTCTGCCCAGGTATTTCCAAACTTTGATTCTGTTACAAGTCAAGGATAAAATGACCAACACAGTCAAGGAATCCTGGGAAGGAACTCAGCCTTTCTCCCATGATCTGCATATTAAGCCCACCACATCAGCCCAGAGGATAAGCCCTTTTGCAGCAAAGTCTCACCAAACATAGAACTCCTTAGACCATCCTTATACCACCAGAAGCCATTGTGAGAGCAGAGCCTGAGACAGAATCTCCAGGAAACAAGAAGGATGTCTTTCCTGTGAACTGAAGGCCTGAGGCTCTTCTGGGTCCCTACTAATGCATTTATGTGAATTAAGGTGGGGTCTTGAGGAAGGGACAGAAAATATGCTCAGGCAAAGGGCCAGGATTGAGTGAGTGCCTTTTGTTTGCAGGTTGAACAATGCTTTGTGAGGGCAATGTGGACAACAAAAACATCTGTGTCTCCTGGCCTATTCACCTGGGCCCTGGCTCTAATCTTTATCAGACAGACTCATTTTGAGAGGAGGGACAGAAGCAACAGAGTACAGGGTAAGTGGGCAAAGAATGAAGTGAGGAAGCCTTGAGCTTCCCACCTCCCCAGAGCCTTCTAGCCAGGTGTCATTTTTCTTTAATGTTCCTTCCTTCCTTCCTTGGATTAGCCACAGCCCCTGCCCACAGGCAACTTCAAAATACTATAGACCTGAACTCAAATCCTAACTCTACCATTTACTAGTTGTGCCATCTTGGACAGCATGCAATATATTCACTTTCTTCATCCTTAAAACTGGACTCATCAAAACTTCCTCCCAGTATTATTGTATAGATTACATAAAACACTAAAAGAGACCAGGTCCTGGAGTTCTTTTTTTGTCTTTAATTATTTTTATTTTTTATTTAAACTCAAGTTAGTTAACATATAGTGTAGTCTTGGTTTCAATAGTAGAACCCAGTGATTTATCATTTACATAGGACACCAAGTGCTCATCCTGAAAAATGCCCTCCTTAATGCTCATCCTCCATTTAACCCATCCCCCCACACACCTCTCCACTAGAAACCCTTAGTTTGTTCTCTGTATTTAAGAGTCTCTTATGGTTTTCCTCCCTCTGTTTTTATCTTATTATTCCTTCGCTTCCCCTTTGTTCATCTGTTGTTTCTTAAATTCCATATGTGAGTGAAATCATATGATATTTGTCTTTCTCTGACTGACTTATTTCACTTAGCATAATATCTTCTCCTTCCATTCACATTGTTGTAAAAGGCAAGATTTCATTCTTTTTCATTACAGAGTGTTATTCCATTGTATATATAAACCACATCTTTATCCATTCATCAGTCAATGGACATTTGGGTTCTTTCCATAATTTGGTGATTGTTGATAGCACTGCTATAAACATTGGGGTGCATGTGCCGTTTCAAATCAGCATTTTTGTATTCTTTGGATAAACATCTAGTAGTGCAATTGGTGAGTAGTAGGGTGGTTCTATTTAATTTTTTGAGGAAACTTCACATTGTTTTCCAGAGTGGCTGCACCAGTTTGCATTCCCACCAACAGTGCAAAGGGTTTCACTTTCTCTGCATTTTTGCCAATATCTATTGTTTCCTGAGTTGTTAATTTTAGCCATTTTGAGAGATGTGAGGTGGTGTCTCATTGTGGTTTTGATTCGTATATCCCTGATGATGAGTGATGTTGAACATCTTTTTATATGTCTGTTAGCCATCTGGATGTCTTGTTTGGAAAAGAGTCTGTTCATGTCTTCTGCCCATTTCCTCACTCAATTATCTGTTTCTTGGGTGTTGAGTTTGGTAAGTTCTTTATAGATTTTGGATACTAACCCTGTATCTGATATGTCATTTGAAAATATCTTCTCCCATTCCATTGGTTGCCTTTCAGTTTTGTTGATTGTATCCACTGTGCAGAAGCCTTTTATCTTAATGAGGTCCCAATAGTTCATTTTTGCTTTTATTTCCCTTTCCTTCCAAAACATTTCAAGTAAGAAGTTGAGGCAGACAACGTAAAAGAGGTTGCTGCCTGTTTTCTCCTGTAGAATTTTCATGGTTTCCTGTCTCACATTTAGGTCTTTCATCTATTGTGAATTTATTTTTGTGTATGGTATAAGAAAGTAGTCTAGTTTTATTCTTCTGCATATTGCTGTCCAGTTTTCCAACACCATTTACTGAAGACACTCTCTTTTTACCATTCAATACTCTTTCTTGCTTTGTTGAAGATTAGTTGGCCATATATCTGTGGATCCATTTCTGGGTTCTCTATTCTGTTCCATTGATCTATGTGTCTGTTTTGTGCCAGTACCATACTGTCTTGATGATTAACAGCTTTGCAATACATCTTGAAGTCCGGAATTGTGATGCCTCTAACTTTGGTTTTCTTTACCAACGTTACTTTGGCATTTGGGGTCTTTTCCTGTTCCATACAAGTCTTAGAATTGCTTGTTCTAGCTGTGAAGAATGTTGGTTTTATTTTTTAAAGTTTTTTATTGTTTATTTATTTTTGAGAGAAAGAGATGGAACTCAAGTAGGAGAGGGGCAAGGAGAGAGAGGGAGACACAAAATCTGAAGCAGGCTCCTGGTTCCCAGCTGTCAGCATAGAGTCTTATGTGGGGCTTGGACCCACAAACTGTGAAATCATGACCTGACCTGAAGTCAGACACTTAACTGGCTGAGCCACCCAGACACCCCAATGCTGGTGTTATTTTGATAGAGATTGCATTGAATGTGTAGATTGCTTTGGGTAGTATTGACATTTTAACAATATTTGTCTTCTAATCCATAAGCTTGGAATGTTTTTTCCATTTCTTTATGTCTTCTTTCTTTTACCTCTTTGGTTAGGTTTATTCCAGGGTATCTTATGGTTTTTCGTGCAATTGTAAATGGGATTGGTTCCTTGATTTCTCTTTCTGCTGCTTCTTTATTGGTGTATAGAAATGCAACCTATTTCTGTACATTTATTTTGTATCCTGTGACTTTGCTGAATTAATGTATCAGCTCTAACAGGTTTTTTTGGTGGAATCTTTTGAGTTTTCCATGTACAGTATCACGTTGTCTGTGAAGAGTGAAAGTTTGACTTCTTCCTGGCCTATTTGGATGCTTTTATTTCTCTTTCTTGTCTGATTGCTGAGACTAAGACTTTCAGTACTATGTTGGACAACAATCGTGAGAGTGGACATCCCTGTCATTTTCCTGATCTCAGGGAGAAAGCTCACAGTCTTTCCCAATTAAGAATGATATGAGCTGTGGGCCTTTCAAATATGGCTTTTATGATGTTGAAGTATGTTCCTTCTATTCTTACTTTCTTGAGAGTTTTGGTCAAGAAAGGATGCTGTATTTTGCCAAATGCTTTTTCTGCATCTCTTGAAAGGATCACATGATTCTTATCCTTTCTTTTGTTAATGTGGCGTATCATGTTGATTGATTTGCAAATATTGAACCAGCCCTGCAGCCAATGAATAAATCCCACTTGATCCTGGTGAATTCTTTGATGTACTGTTGATCGATTTGCTAGTATCTTGTTGAGAATTTCTGCATCCAGTTTCATTAGGGATATTGGCCTGTAATTCTCCTTTTTAGTAGAGTCTTTTTCTGGTTTTGGGAATCAAGGTAATGCTGGATTCATAGAATGAGCTTGGAAGCTTTCCTTCCATTTCTATTTTTGGAACAGTTTAAGGAGATTAGGTATTAACTCTTATTTAAATATCCGGTAGAATTCCCATAGGAAGCCATCTGGCCCAGAACTGTTATTTGTTGGGAGATATTTGATAACCAATTCAATTTTTTTGCTGATTATGGGCCTGAACAAATTTACTATATCTTCCTGTTTGAGTTTTGGTAATGTGTGAGTATCCAGGAATTTGTCCATTTCTTCCCAATTGTCCAGTTAGTTGGCATATACTTTTTCATAGCATTCTCATAATTCTTTGTATTTCTGTGGTGTTGGTTGTGATCGCTCCTCTTCCATTCATGATTTTATTTATTTAGGTCCACTGTCTTTTCTTTTTAAGAAGTCTGGATAGGGGTTTATCAGTTTATTTATTCTTTTAAAACAACAGGTCTTAGTTTCATTGATCTACTGGGGGTTTTGGGGGAGGGATTCTATATCATTTATTTCTGCTCTAATCTTTATTATTTCTCTTCTGCTGACCTTGGGCTTTATTTGCTACTCTTTTTCTAGCTCCATTAGGTGTAAAGTTAGGTTGTGTATTTGGGACCTTTCTTACTTCTTGACATAGGCCTGAATTGCAATATATTTCTCTCTTAGGACAGCTTTTGCTGCATCCCAAAGTGTTTGGACTGTCGTGTTTTCATTTTTATTTGCTTCCATGTGTATTTTAATTTCTTCTTTAATTTCCTGGTTAACCTATTCATTCTTTAGTAGGACTTCTTTAACCTCCATGTATTTGAGGGCTTTCCAATTTTTTTTGTGGTTGATTTCAAATTTCATAGCATTGTGATCTGAAAATATGCATGGTATGATCTCAATCTTTTTGTACCTGTTGAGGGCTGATTTGTGACCCAATACGTGATCTATTCTGGAGAATATTCCATATGCACTCGAAAAGAATGTGTATTCTGATGCTTTAGGATGAAATGTTCTGAATATATCTATTAAGTCCATCTGGTCTAATGTTTCATTCAGAACCTCTGTTTCCTTGTTGATTTTCTGCTTAGATGATTTGTCCATTGTTGTAAGTGGAGTATTTATTTATTTGTTTATTTAATGTTTATTTTTTGAGAGAGAGAGAAATAATGATGTAGGAAGGGGCAGAGACAGAGGGAGACACAGAACCTGAAGAAGACTCCAGGCTCTGAGCTGTCAGCACAGAGCCCAAAACAGGGCTCAAACCCATGCACCATGAGATCATGACCTGAGTTGAAGTCGGACACTTAACTGACGGAGCCACCCAGGTACCTCGCTGTAAGTGGAGTTTTAAAGTCTCCTAAAATTATGGTATTATTATCTATAACTTTGCTTATGTTTGTGATTAATTGATTTATATATTTGGGTGCCTCCAAGTTAGAGCAAAAATATTTATAATTATTAGCTCTTCTTGTTGGATAGACCCTTTAATTATGATACGGTACCCTTCTTCAGCTCTTGTTACAGTCTTTGTTTTAAAATCTAGTTCGTCTGATATAAGTATGGCTACTCTGGCTTTCTTTTGATGTCCAATAGCTTAATGAATCTCTTGTAAGCAGCATATATATAGGTCACTTTTTTTATCCAGTCTGATACCCTATGTCTTGATTGGGGCATTTAGTACATTTACATTCAGAGTGATTATTGAAAGATATGAATTTATTGCCACGGTGTTATCTGTTGATTTTGTGTTTCTGCTGATGTTCTCTGGTCCTCTGTAATCTTTGCTGCTTTCCACTCACAGAGTTCTCCTTAGATTTCTTGCAGGGCTGGTTTAGTGGTCACAACCTCCTTTAGTTTTTATTTGTCTGGGAAAGTGTTTATCGCTCCTTCTATTCTGAATGACAGCCTTGCTGGATAAATGATTCTTGGCTGCATATTTTTCTATTCAGCACATTGAATATTTCCTGCCACTCCTTTCTGGCCTGCCAAGTTTCAGGGGACAGGTCTGCTACTAACTTTATGTGTCTACTCTTGTAAGTTAAGAACCTTTTGTCCATAGCTGCTTTCAGAATTCTCTCTTTATCTTTGTATTTTGCCACTGTCACTATGATATGCCATGGTGTTGACCTGTTTTTGTTGATTTTGAAGGCAGTTCTCTGTGTCTCTTGGACTTGGATGCCTGTTTCCTTCCACAGATTAGGGAAGTTCTCAGCTATAATTTGTTCAAATAAATCTTCTGCCACTTTTTCTTGCTTTTCGTATTCTGAGACTCCTATGATACAGAGATTGCTTTGTGTCATGGAATCACTTCTAATTCTCTACTCATGATCTAGTAACTTCCTTTCCCTCTTTCATTCAGTTTTATTACTTCCCGTAATTTAATCTATTTCACCTATTCTCTCTGCTTCTTCAGCACTTGCTGTCACTGTATCTAGTTTATCTTGCATCTCAGCTATAGCATTTTTATACTCATATTGACTAGTTCTTAGGTCTTTGATCTCTGAAGCAAGGGTTTCTCTGGTGTCTTCTTCTGTGTTTTTTTCAAGCCCAGATATTAGTCTTATGACTGTTATTTCTTGTTCCAATATATTGTTTATATCTGTTTTGAGCAAGTCTCTGGCTGTGATTTCTTCTTGACCTTTCTTTTGGGGATAATTCCTCCATGTTGTCATTTTGGCTAAGTTGTTATCTTTTGCATGTTTTAAAAGCTTGTTATGTGTCCTGCAGTTGCAAGTACTGCTATATTAAAAAGGGATCATACACTATCCAGGGCCTGGCACTCGATGAAGTGTTTCTGGTGTATGTTGTGTGCACTCTGATGTTGAATTTTGGCTGCTCTATCCCACTAGTCAGTCCTCTATAGAGCTTCTCCTTGCTTGCAGGGGCAGAATTTTTAGAACCTTAACTAGGTGTGCTTTGATTTGTTTGTTGAAGTAACTCTGGAAAAAATGAAAAAGGGGGACTCTTGATCCCAAAAAAAGAGAATAAGGAAATGGGAAAAAATAAAACCAAACATAGAATCCAAAGCCTATAAGGCTAATTCCAAGGAAACATAAAAAAAGAAAAAAAAAGAAAAGAAAAGAAAGAAGAAAAAAGCAGAAGAGGCAAGGAAACAGAAAAGAATAAAAAAAACTGATTAAAAAAAAGATAAAAAGAAATGACAAAATAATCAGAAACTGTGAGCCTGATTCCAAAAGAAAAAAAGAAGAGGGAGGGGGTAAAGGGGGGAAAAACGAGAACTTTCAGTTGGTGCCTAGTTGTCTGTTGTGCTGGTCTACAGGAGAGGCTGTCTGCCTTGGGTCAGACTCAGTCTTCCCCCAGTAAATAAGCAGTTGCCAAGCACAGAGGGACAGGGTTTCATGTAAGCAGGTCTCACCATGAAGTCCCACCATGTTGGTGTTGGGCAGAAAATGGTGTCACCACAATCTCCCCTTCCTGGACCAGGGATCTCAACCCATGCTGTTCAGGAAGCCCTCACAGAACTTAGCTTTCCCTGCTCCAAAAATCTCCTTTGCCTTCTCCTTGGCACATGGCTGGGATTCAAACCCCAAAGTCTTAAAGGATGTAGCACAGTGCAGATCTCCTCTCCTCTTCCAGAGTAGATGCTTTCCACCCTGCTGATGAAAGGTCTTTGGCACCTGTAGGGACTTTTGTCCTTGTGGAGGCAATAAACCCTCTTCCCAAAGTACTCCAGGAAAGGGACTGTTTTCTCCCAGTGTACCTCTGAGATTGCTACACCATGTTATGCCCTCTGGGGCCAGCTACCTCCTCCCCAAGAGCACACAACCTGGCTCCACTCCAGAGAAAGTCATGCACTTTCAAAACCTCAGAGTTTCAGCTCCAAAGGCTGTTTGCAAAAAAGAACTGGCACAGTCCAAACTTCTTATTCCCAGGACATGGTACAGAGAGGTTTTTCTTCTTGTGCTAACTCTAAGCCACACCTTCACAACTTCTCTCTTTCTCTCCCTTTTGTCTCTCCACAGAAAGTGTTATCTCCCCCAATTCACATCCATGCACCTTGCTCCTGCAAAGTTGTCTCCCTCCAACTGTGGAGATACTTCTGCTCTGGAATTCTTAAAATTGTACTTTCTGAGGCTGCAGGTACAGCTCCTCATTTTAAGAGAAAGATAAGCTCATTGGAAAACTAAAGCAAATGCCTTGAATAGCAAACTCATCTTGTCTCTCCTGGAAGAGCTTCAAGAACCTGGCCCACCTGAGGGCACTGCCCTAATGGCCATGCCTCATCACAGAGTGCCCAGAGACCCTCTTGCCTCTTTCCCACTGCCTCTTGAGAAATCTCATGTGGCCACTGACCTCTGTCTGAGTATAAGATACACAAATGAGGAGCACTTTTGCAAAAGAGAGGGAGGAAGTTGTTCCTACACCATGCTGGTATCCCAGAGATGAGCACGGGGGTTCTAAATGTGGTGGCCCTAGAATTGGAGATTCTTAATTTTTTTGGAGGGGGCGGGGAAGTCAGCCAAAACAATAGAACCCTAACTTGTTCTACAAATGAAGGTCAAGTTTCCCAAGGTGATATTCTGGGAACTGAAGTGATTCAGAGCAAGTCTCCCCAAAATGTGCTACTTTGGCTTGTGGACTATTCTGAGGTAAAGGCAGTCAAGAACCTCTGGTTCAAGAAAACCTTTTATTCCTTCCTTAATTGCATAGAAAAATCTAATTGCAGTTCTTTCCAAGAATTAAAGTTATTACCAGAGGTAAATGTTATCAGGCTGACACATTTGTATGGCAGGGCAAACATCTAATTATCAAACATCTGCTCTCCTTATTGTCCTGTGAATTATCCTCCTCCGCTCTAAAATCCCTGTAGACTATCCGATTCCTTAGCTCAGGATCGCAAATATATCTCATTTTACCTTTCTGTTTTGGAACTTCTCATATATGTGGGGTTCCTTTACATAAAAAAAACCTAAATTTGATTTTCTTCTATTGATATCTTAAGTCAATTTAATTCTTAGATCAACCAGAAGAGCCTTTGCAATGTAGAGAAAAATTTGTTCTTGCCAACAGAACCCTAGGAAAACAGCTTAAACTTAAATTGGTTCTCATGTCCCAGTCTGTGAGCTCCCTCAAGAGAGAGATTATGGGATACTAATGTTTGTAGCTATAGAGTCTAGCCATGTCTGGCACATAGTAACACAGTATTGGTGACAGACAAAATAAAAATGTTTGTTGAATCAATGCAACAATAGATACAAACATATATAAGTCTCAGCTTATTGGATTTCATTTATCTCAGTAATTTTAACAACCCTGATAGGTTTTTGCAGGCTGGTTAACACCAAAGCCTTGATTTTCTCATTAAATGGGGCTAAAACATGCCTAAATTTTAGGACTGACTTCAGAATTCAATCCACAAGAATTGTGTTTTTCTAATTAAGGACTCACCCCATTTGTGGGTCACAAAATCAAATTAGTGGGCTGTGACTAGCATTATTTTATAGCAATATAGAGGTAAAAAAATAAATGGACATAACAGAAAATATGATTGAGAATATCATAGTAGGTCATAAGGAGGTAAAGAAAGTATTATTTTGTGCAACTTTTATGTCAGTTATGCATATGGGTGAAAACTAATTTGGAATATAAAATATATTTCCTAAGGTACATTATGGTAAAAGATGTTTAAAAGTCACTGTACCAGAGTAGGCTCATCAGGCGGCTCTGAGAGAAGAGGGAATATGTGGCACACATTAGTTTGTGCAGCCCAGTTTTGCCCTGGGTGTAGCAGTGCAGTTTTCCCCAGGTCTGTAAAGTGGCTATGGTTGTGTTGCAGAACCCTCTGGGATGCTTTATTTTATCACATTGCAAAGGTTTTGCCTAGAGAACAAATTTCTAAATGAAAAGTCCAGACTCAGGCAAGTCTGACATTTATTATTTTAAGGGAAAGAAATCACAATTAGGACTAAATTGATCCCTTCTCAAGGGACACATAAACACATGCTCCAGAACCTTTTAGAAGGAATTGAAAGGCAGGGCCTGTAGTTCCCATGTGAAGTCTTGGACCCAAAGACTTTATTTTAGGAGGAGAAAAGCTGAGGCTTGGAATTATAGAATCATGAACCCTTGGAGTAAGAAAGTACCTTAAAAGTCAACTGACCAGCCATATATGAGACCTCTTCGCCAGGTCACTTTCAGAGAAAGGGAATCTTCCTTCCTCTACGGAAAGCCCATTCCATTCCGACCAACTCTAATTGTTCAAATGTTATCCCTTTTTTTTCCATCTTAGTATTTTATTATTTATTTGTGTATTTATTTACTTTCTTATTTACTTCTTTATTCAAGTATAATTAACATACAGTGTTATATTACTTTCAGGTGTACAATAGAACCCAACAATTGCATACATTACTCAGTGCACACCAGGATAACTATACTCTTTTTTGTTGTTTTGTTTGTGGTTTTTTATGTGTGTGCATTTTTATTTTTTTCTTCCAAGTTTTTATGTAAATTCCAGATAATTAACATACAGTGCAATATTAGTTTCAGATGTAGAATTTAGTGATTCAACACTTACATATAACACCCAGTACTCATCACAAGTGTTCTCTTTAATATCCATCACCTACTTAACACCCCTCTGGTAACCATCAGTTTGCTCTCTATAGTTAAGAGTCTGCTTTTTTGGCACCTGTCTGGCTCAGTGGATAGAGCATGTAACTATTGATCTTGGGGTTGTGGGTTCGGGCCCCATGTTGTGTGTAGAGATTACTTAAAAATAAAATATTTTAGGGGTGCCTGGGTGGCTCAGTCAGTTAAGCATCCAACTTCAGCTCAGGTCATGATCTCACAGTTTGTGAGTTCGAGCTCTGTCAGCACAGAGCCTGAAGCCTCCTTCAGATTCTGTGTTTCCCTCTCTCTCTGCCCCTCCCCAGCTCGTGCTATGTCTCTCTGTGTCTCAAAAATAAAGGTTTGTTAAACAAAATTTTAATAAATAAGTAAAATCATTTTTAAAAAGTCTGTTTCTTAGTTTTCCTCTCTTTTTACTCCCCTGTGTTTGTTTTGTTTCTTAAGTTCCACATATGAGTGAAATCATATGGTATTTGTCTTTCTTTGATGCGATAAGTGTACTCTTAATCCCCTTTACCTATTTCCCCCATCCCTCCATCCACATTCCCTCTGGCAACCACTAGTTTGTTCTCTATATTTTAGAGTCTGGTTTGTCTCTTTTTTTCTTTGTTTTTTAAACTCACATAAAAGTGAAATCATACGATGTTTGTCTTTCTCTGACTGACTTATTTCACTTAGAATTATACCCTGTAGGTCCATCCATGTTGTTGCAAATGGCAATATCTCGTCCTTTTTTATGGCTGAGTAATATTGCACTGTGTGTGTGTTTGTGTGTGTGTGTGTGTGCTATATACATGCCATATATATATATATATATATATATATATATATATATATATATATATGCTACATCTTTATTCATTCTTCTGTGGATGGAACTGGGGTTGTTTTTGTATCTTAGTTATTATAAATAATGCTGCAATAAACATAGGAGTGTATATACCCTTTCAAATTAGTGTTTTGTTTTCTTTGAGTAAATACCTAGTAGTAGAATGGCTAGATCATATGGTAATTTTATGTTTAATTTTTGAGGAAACTCCATACTGTTTTCCACAGTGGCTTCACCAGCTTGCATTCCCACCAACAGTGCACAAGGGTTCCTTTTTCTCTGCATCCTCACTGGCACTTGATATTTCTTGTGTTTTTTATTTTAGCCATTCTGACTGGTATAGAGTGATATCTCATTGTTATTTTGATTTGCATTTCTCTGATGATGAGTGATGTTAGGCATCTTTTCATGCTGCTCATCTGAATGTCTGTTGACCATCTGTATATCTTCTTTGGAAAAATGTCTATTCAGATCTTGTGCCCATTTTTTTAATTAAAAACTTTTTTATTTTATTTTATTTTTTAATATGAAGTTTATTGTCAAATTGGATTCCATACAACACCCAGTGCTCATCCCAACAGGTGACCTCCTCAATGTCCATCACCCACTTTCCTCTCCCTCTAACCCTCCATCAACCCTCAGTTCATTCTGAGTTTTTAAGAATCTTTTATGGTTTGGCTCCCTCCTTCTCTAACTTTTTTTTTCCTTCCCCTCCCCCACGATCTTCTGTTAAGTTTCTCAGGATCCACATAAGAGTGAAAACGTATGGTATCTGTCTTTCTCTGTATGATTTATTTCACTTAGCATAACACTCTCCAGTTCCATCCACGTTGCTACAAAGGGCCATATTTCATTCTTTCTCATTGCCACGTAGTATTCCATTGTGTATATAAACCACATCTTCTTTATCCATTCATTTAAGCTCTTTCCATAATTTGGCTATTGTTGAAAGTGCTGCTATAAACATTGGGGTACAAGTGCCCCTATGCATCAGCACTCCTGTATCCCTTGGATAAATTCCTAGCAGTGCTATTGCTGGGTCATAGGGTAGATCTGTTTTTAAGTTTTTGAGGATCTTCCACACTGTTTTAAAGAGCGGCTGCACCAGTTTGCATTCCCACCAACAGTGTAAGAGGGTCCTCCTTTCTCCACATCCTCTCCAGCATCTATAGCCTCCTGATTTGTTCATTTTAGCCACTCTGACTGGCGTGAGGTGGTATCTGAGTGTAGTTTTGATTTGTATTTCCCTGATGAGGAGCAACATTGATCATCTATTCTTGTGCCTGTTCGCCCTCTGGATGTCTTCTTTAGAGAAGTGTCTATTCATATTTTCTGCCCATTTCTTCACTGGATTATTTGTTTTTCAGGTGTGGAGTTTAGTGAGCTCTTTATAGATTTTGGATACTAGCCCTTTGTCTGATATGCCATTTGCAAATATCTTTTCCCATTCTGTTGGTTGCCTTTTAATTTTGTGGATTGTTTCCTTTGCAGTGAAGAAGCTTTTTATCTTTATGAGGTCCCAGTAGTTCATTTTTGCTTTTAATTCCCTTGCCTTTGGAGATGTGTCAAGTAAGAAATTGCTGTGGCTGTGGTCAGAGAGGTTTTTTCCTGCTTTCTCCTCTAGGGTTTTGATGGTTTCCTGTCTCACATTCAGGTCCTTTATCCATTTTAGTTTATTTTTGTAAATGGTGTCAGAAAGTGGTCTAGTTTCATCCTTCTGCATGTTGCTGCCCAGTTATCCCAGGACCATTTGTTAAAGAGACTGTCTTTTTTCCATTGGATATTCTTTCCTGCTTTGTCAAAGATTAGTTGAACATACATTTGTGGGTCCAATTCTGGGGTTTCTATTCTATTCCATTGGTCTATGTATCTGTTTCTGTGCCAATACCATGCTGTCTTGATGATTACAGCTTTGTAGTAGAGGCTAAAGTCTGGGGTTGTGATGTCTCCCGCTTTGGTATTCTTCTTCAAAATTACTTTGGCTATTCGGGGCCTTTTGTGGTTCCATATGAATTTTAGGATTGCTTGTTCTAGCTTCGAGAAAAATGCTGGTGCAACTTTGATTGGGATTGCATTGAAGGTGTAGATAGCTTTAGGTAGCTTTGACATTTTGACAATATTTATTCTTCCAATCCATGAGCATGGAATGCTTTTCCATTTCTTTGTATCTTCTTCAATTTCCTTCATAAGCTTTCTAGAGCTTTCAGCATACAGATCTTTTATATCTTTGGTTAAGTTTATTCCTAGGTATTTATGTTTCTTGGTGCAATTGTGAATGGGATCAGTTTCTTTATTTGTCTTTCTGTTGCTTCATTATTAGTGTAAAAGAATGCAACTGATTTCTGTACATTGATTTTGTATCCTGCGACTTTGCTGAATTCATGTATCAGTTCTAGCAGACTTTTGGTGGAGTCTATCTGGTTTTCCATGTGTAATATCATGTCATCTGCAAAAAGTGAAAGCTTGACTTCCTCTTTGCCAATTTTGGTGTATTTGATTTCCTTTTGTCTGATTGCTGATGCAAGCACTTCCAACACTATGTTAAAAAACAGCGGTGAGAGTGGACATCCCTGTCATGTTCCTGATCTCAGGGGGAAAGCTCTCAGTTTTTCCTCATTGAGGATGGTATTAGCTGTCGGCTTTTCATAAATGGATTTTATGAGGCTTAAGTGTGTTCCTTCTGTCCCGACTGTCTCAAGGGTTTTTATTAAGAAAGGATGCTGAATTTTGTCAAAAGCTTTTTCTGCATCGATTGGCAGGATCATATGGTTCTTATCTTTTCTTTTATTAATGTGATGTGTCACATGGATTAATTTGTGTATATTGAACCAGCCTTGCAGCCCAGGAATGAATTCCACTTGATCATGATGAATAATTCTTTTTATATGCTGTTGAATTCAATTTGGTAGTATCTTGTTGAGAACTTTTGCATCTGTATTCATCAGGCCTGTAGTTCTCTTTTTTTTGCTGGGTCTTTGTCTGGTTTAGGAATCAAAGTAATGCTGACTTCATAGAATTAGTCTAGAAGTTTTTCTTCTCTTTCTATTTTTTGGAACAGGTATTATCTGCGTTAAATGTCTGGTAGATTTCCCCAGGAAGCCATGTGCTCCTGGACTCTTATTTGTTAGGAGATTTTTGATAACTGATCAGTTTCTTTGCTGATTTTGGGTCCACTTTTTAATCAGATTGTTTGTTTTGAGTTGTGAAATTTCTTTATGTTGATATTTGGGATATCAACCTCTTCTTAAATATATCATTTGCAAATATTCTCCCATTCGGTAGGTTGTCTTTTTATTTTGTTGATGGTTTCCTTCCTTGCACAAAAGGAATTTATTTTGGTATAGTCCTAATAGTTTAATTTTGTTTTTATTTCCCTTGCCAAAGGAGGCATATCTAGAAAAACATCTTTACAGCTGATGTCAAAGAGATTACTGCCTATGTTTTCTTCTAGGAATATTATGGTTTCAAGTCTCACATTTAGGTTTTTAATCCATTTAAATTTATCTATGTATATGGTATAAGAACATGGTCCTTTTTCATTGTTTTGTATGTAGCGAACAAGTTTTTCCAACGCCATTTATGGAAAAGACTGTCTTTTTCCCATTCTTGCTTCCTTTGTCATAGATTGATTGACCATAAAAATGCAGGCTTATTTCTGGACTCTCTATTTTGTTCCATTGACCTGTGTGTCTATTTTTGTGTCAGTACCATATTGTTTTGATTACTACAGATATGTAGTATATCTTGAAATCTGGTATTGTGATACCTCCAGTTTTGTCCTTTTTCAAGATTACTTTATCTATTTGGGGTCTTTTGTGGTTCAGTACAAATTTTAGTATTATTTGTTCTAGTTTTGTGAAAAAATGATGTTGGTATATTGATAAGTATTGCATTAAATCTGTAGATTTAATTTTAATGTACTACTTTGGGTAGTATAGACATTTTAATAATATTGCTTCTCCCAATTCATGAACATAAAATATCTTTCCATTTGTTTGTGTCATGTTTTACAGTTTTCAGAGCACTGGTCTTTTACCTCTCTGGTTAAGTTTATTCCTAAGTACTTTATTCCTTTTGAATCAATTGTAAATGGAGTTGTTTTCCTAATTTCCCTTTCTGCTACTTCATTAATAGTATTTAGACATGCAACATATGTATGTATATTAATTCTGTATCTTGTGACTCTACTGAATTCATTTATCAGTTCTAGTCATTTTTGGAGTCTTTAGTGTTTTCTATATAGAGTATCAAGCCATCTGAAAATAGTGAAAGTTTTACTTATTCTTTACAAATGGATGCCTTTTTCCTTACACTTGTTTTACAAATGGATTTCATTTTCTTGTCTGATTGCTGTGGCTGGGACTTCTAGTACTCTGTTGAATAAAAGTGGGGAGGGTACACATCTTTGTCTTGTGCCTGAGCTTAGAGGAAAGCTCTAAGTTTTTCACCAAATATTTTTCTCTCCAATACAAAACCACCCTGCCACTTTTAATTACTGATCCCAAAAGCCAAAAGAGAAAAGAATTTTGCTCCCCTATGAAGTTCCTCAACTGATGAATTCTAAAAAAACTTATTGACTAAAAAAACTTGATAGCCAAGTAACCACTTGGGCAACTCTCTAAATTCTACCCAATTCAAATCATCTTGAGGGACTTGATTAGAATTCAAGTTCTCCTTTAGCCCAGATTATCTTTGTCATTGGTTTGATTTTACATAAAACAAAATGAATCACAGAGGCAAGCTATTTTATCAATGTAAGGAAACCTTTAAGAGGAGCTTTATCAGTATTATCAACATCCAGCTTCAGTCTCCCTTATGAAGAATTGAAATTCTGAGATCTGAGCAGAGAAGGGCTATAACAAGAGAACATAACTCCAGGTAGGGAGGGGAGCCAGCTGACTTGTGTCCTCTTCCCCTTGTGGGCTCCATATTGATTTCTTTTGTAGAAACTTCCTTTGGCCTCCAAACAGGCACCACTCCTCCATTACTTACTTACACATGCTCAAAACGTTTTTCCTTGGGAACTCTGAGCACAGCTGAAATGCACTGGAATTTACAGTCACCTTAACTGCACAAGAACAAAAGAGAAATAAACTTGAGGCATTGCTGTTGGCACCATGGAGTCTCAGAGTTCTCAGGCCTGCCTGAGACCCTTCCCTCCAAGATGAGAGCACATGCTCTAGCTTCTGCTGGAATCCTAAGTAAGGAAAACCTTTAAGATTCCGTCTTGAGTTCCAGGTTTTCCCATCCTAGACCCTGACCCACTTCTCCTCCCTTTCTCCCTTGTTTGATTTACTCTTCATTGAGCCTTAGCCAAGCAGGATCTGGGTCTTATCACACTGATAATCTTGGGATCCCAGTATTGACCCAGCAACCCTATCTCTCCCTGTTAATCCTCCATAGAAAGCAGAAGACTGCTTTTTCCAGATTATAAAAAACAAAACCAAACCTGCTTGAGTTATTATGCCCACTCTGAGGAACTCCATTAGGCTCTCAGTTATTTTTCTAAATATAGATAAATTAGTATACATCAGGAACAGTAAATAATCACACACTTCCTTACTCAGAGGCTACCACTACTACCACCACTACCCCAGAGACTACTCCAGCATTTCCTCCAGCCCATCCCCACCAGCTAAAGATCATCAGATCACCCCAATTACTTATGTGGAGACTTTATTTGATCCCTTGTGTTGTGTCCCAGAGACCCAGACATTCTGATGTTGGGAAAGACTGGCTGTCTTTTTTTTCCACGTGGACTCTTCCCTACCACCTCCTCAACAGTATATAAGCCACCAGATCCAGGAATAACCAAATGGCAGAGCCTGCATAAAATATAGTTTTAGTTATTCACTCAGCCACAAAAACAATACAAAGCACATTCTGCCACTGACTCATTGTGAGATATTTTTTATGAATTGTCAAATCATTTATTATATGTTTCCTAGATGTAGATATTATTCCTAGAATCTTAGTTTTGGAAAGATCTCAGAGGCCCTTTGATTCAATACTATCTTTTTACAAGGTAGGAACTAAAGCCTAGATGGCCCTAAACCATTCAGTGTATTACTAATATAACAAGGGCTGGTACACCTCCAGCCTTGACATGTAGTCTCATGATCTTCCTGATGTACTTTCCACATGGGGCAGTTGAAAATAAGACCACAAATTCTTCATCCCTTCCCCTATCAAAAGATAAGCCTGCTCTCCTCATCCTTTACAATTGGGTAAACTCATGGCTGCTCTGATCAGTAGAATGTAGTGGAAGTGATGTCATGTTCTGATATTAGGTTATAAAAGGCTATGTAACATTCCTTTTGCATGCTGGAACACCCATCCTTAGATCCCTGACCCTTAGTGTAAGAAGTCTAAATACCCTAAGGCTTCAGATGTGGGAGACCGTGAGTACCTATTCCAGTCCTCAGACCCAGCACAGCACAGCCTTCTTGCCATCCCCACATGGCATCAGACATGTAATTCTTGGACTGTCACACCAGCGCATTACCAGCTGAATACCACCAAATGGACCTCAGCAATTCCACGTGGAGCAGAAGAATTGCCAAACTGAGACCTGCTTAAATTATTGGCCCACAAAGCTGGAGTTTATTTAAAAAAAATTTATGTTACTTTAAGTCAGTAGGGTTTGGAGTCGTTTTTTGTGCAGCGGTAAACAACTAGAACACTGCTGACCTACATTAGTTTGCTAGGGCTGCTATAACAAAGTACCTCAAGTACCACTAGGTGGCTTAACAATTTCTTTTTAACAACAGAAATTTATTTCTCAGCTCTGGAGGTTTAAAGTCTGAAATCACGGTGTCAGAAGGGCTGTTTTCTTCTGAGGTCTCTCTCCTTGGCTTGTAGATGTCATCTCCTCCCTGTGTCTTCACATGGCCTTCCCGTCTGTGTCCTAATCTCCTCTTCTTATACGGACAGCAGCCACATTGCTTAGGGTCTACCTTCATAACCTATTTAACCTTAATTAACCCTTTAAAGACTCTATCTCCAAATAAATTCACAATCTGAGGTACTGGAGATTAAACTTCAACATATGAACGAGGAGGGCACAATTCAACCCATTACACTTCTAAAAGTGTTCTGGTCACCAATTCTGATATGGGGCCTTCTCCCCACTCCTCCAAGAATTATATGGACACTAGCTGGGTGTCCTACAATTCAACTCAATTCTAATACTATCTATCCAGAGATAGCATCAGATTCTACAGGTTAAGGGTTCAGTCCCTAAAGATGCCTCCCCTCCCCAACATTGGATGCCAATTGTAAGCTCAGATTGTTACCTGTGCTTCTGACCTACCAGCTACAGATGAGAAATCCCAAGACCCCCCTCCTTTCGTTCAGGTCAGACATAGTCAAGCCTACGCTGCCACCTGTGCTTCAGAGGTTCCAATGACCATATCCTTCGGTTTGATTAATTTGTTAGAGCAGCTCACTGAACTGAGAAAAACTGTTTACTCACCAAATTACTAGTTTATTACAAAGGATATTAGAAAATGCAGATCAACAGTCCGAAGAAGAGATACAAAGGGCAAGATCCTCAACAAAGAAGTTTCTGTCCTAATGGAGTTTGGGACAGGCCATAGCGGCACCTGGAAGTGTGCTTCCCCAAACTGGAAGCTCTCTGAACCCCATATACAACTCAGGACCAACCAGATGGAAGAAATGCATAGGGAAAAGTATGAGCAAAAGTCACAGGGCTTTCATGCTCTCCTAGCACACCACTTCACCCCCCATCTCTACATGTTCACCAACTCAGAAGCACTCCAAACCCTGTCCTTTTGGGGGATAATGGAGGCTTCATTTCATGGGATGATTAAATCATTGGCCAATTGTGATTGATTCAACCTCCAGCCCCTCTCCCCTTCTCATAAATCAGAGTGGAACTGGAAGTTCCAACACTTTACTCATGGTTAGCTCCCCTGGCAACTAGCCCGCATCCTTAGATGCTTTACAAAATCACCTCCCTCACATAAACCCAGTTGTGTTGGAAAGGGGCTTGTTATGAATAACAAGATACCCATTTTACTTTGATGATTCTAAAATGATTTCAGGAACTGAGGACAAGAAGCCAAATATTATAACAAAAGATGCTCCCATTGCTCTTATTGATTAGGAAATTCCAAGGGTTTTAGGAGCTGTAATCCAGCAGTCATGGTCAAAGACCAAATAGATAGTTCTTATTATAAATCACAATATCATAACCTCCTTAAAAGGAAGAATAGTCTGTATACAATTCACACGTCAAGCACTTAGTTCTCACTGCTCTAATAAGAACACTGGCTTAATACATATCCTTGCCTAGATCACTCAGTAATAATATGTCTTAAACTGAAGTTGAAATAATATACATGGACAAGAGAGAAAATCAGTTATGATTTTGGGGAACCAGGGCCTGCCTCCCATGATGGTGAGAATAGAAAAAGCCTCATAACCATGATAAAAACTTGTCAAGGAAGCTGGATTCCTTGGTCACATCTGTGCTTTGTGGCCCCAGGGCCACTGAGATAGAAAGCCAGTCCACTTCAGCAGGATACTATGGGAGAGAACTATTGGGGCTTTTTTTAGGCACCAACATAAATAGCTCCCCTGTGAGCCTGACTCCAGCAATCAGGCTGTTAGGTTAGGCATGAGTCCCACCTGCTGCAAACACAAACAGGACACTCAGTGTTCCATTAAGGAACTTGTATTTTATTCACCACTCAACCAGCCCTTGTCGTTAATTACGTGTGATGCTATGCCTGGGAGCAGGGTGGGCAGCAGATTGGTATACTAACCTTTCACCTCTCCAGTGCCTGGATTCAGGCCCCAGCTCCTAACTTCATATGCAAACATGGACTTGGCAAGCAGAACCTGAGTCTGGTTAATGTAGAGCAAGAAAATCAATGGCAAGCAGCTCTCTTGGCCCAGGCTTCAGGACACAGCCCAAACCCAGATTGTAGGGGTGTCTGGGATTAGCTGTGAGGAATTCTACAGCAGTCTGCAGGAAGGCAGCCTTTCCTTGGAGTAGGAATGCAGACCAGTGTTCATGTCAACAGAACTGAATTCCTCCCTCCCCCAGCTCTTTTTTTGTAAAAGCTCTGCTTTCTCTGTCAGACCACCTCACTGCAACCTCTCTACCTACCCAGTTGTTTTCAATAATGAACCCTCCTCAGGTGGCCCCTTTGTCTCTGAGCTTTCTGCCATGCCTTCTCCATGCTACCGAACTCTTCAAAAAGAAGTGAACTTATTGACTCTACTCTCAACTCCATTTTCCATGCCATGGCCTTGGGCTCCTCCTGCCATATTGCAAGTCCCACTATGGGGGACTAGAGACTTCCTAGTCACAGCTGTGGTTTGGATTGTTGAGGTCTTCAAGGCTGCCTCATTCAAAGTAGACAAGATCCAGGGGAACCTGGGTGGTTTAGTCGGTTTAGCTTCCCACTTCAGCTCAGGCCATGATTTCATGGTTTATGAGTTCAAGCCCCATGTCAGGCTCTGTGCTGAACGCTCAGAGCCTGGAGCTTGCTTCAGATTCTGTGTCTCCCTCTCTCTCTGCCCCTCCCCAGCTCATGCTCACACTTTGTCTCTGTCAAAAATAAATAAACTTAAAAAAATTTTAAAAATAAAAGTTTTTCATTTAATACATTAAGGGTTTTTCTCCACCATAGTCTCTTCTTCAGAAGGAGGAAGCTATCCACCAACACCACCCACCCTCAAAAGGTAAGTATTAGTATTACAAGTGATAAATAATCATCGCAGCAGCTCATATCTGCATATTCTTGCTATCTCATGTGACCCTTACAGTTACCTGGGACTTATCAGAACAGAAGTTCTCTCCTCATTTTACAGAGTATTTGGATACTCCAAAGTCATTAAGCTAGATGTGAGGTGGCCAGCATGAAACAGAGAAGGTACATAATCTAGTATTCTGACCCTAAAACATGCCACCAGAGGGCTATAAGTCATATGACTTTCACAGCCTGCCAACCCTGAGCATCTCTGCTTCTTGTTTCTTCCTGTGGGAGTCTGCCTATCCTATATGCTTCCCTCCCTCTCAGAGTATTCACACCCCAATATGACTCAGACTTAGCAGAAAACAGAGGGAGGGGGGCAAACAGCAGGGATGTCATCATGACATAACATGAAGTCATGTGTAAATCAAGTTAACTGTGATCATTGTCAATTTATGAATAGCTCCAAATTGACTCTTCATGAATTGACTATGAAAAGTGAGGTGGGCCTATGAAATGTTTCCTTTTGCCAGCTGAAATAATGTTTAGCTTCCTACTAGAGGGCATTTGAAAAACATTGCAGGAAGGATCTTCCTTCCTGGTTCCAGTATGCTCTCTAGTTAGGTTCCTGCAACACACATAGTTCCTACAACACCAGAAGCCCCTCCACCATGGCTAGGAGCTCCACTCCAGCCCCCATTTTGGCAGTGGACTTCTGTTGAGATGTCCCATTTTGAACAGCTTTCTCTGGCTGCTAGAGTAGATTTCCAGTCAGTTCTGATGGATAGATGTCCAGAAAGTTCTATATGTGTGGCTCTGTCATTTAAGGAGTCATGTCCATGGCCTTTCTAACAAGGTTTGGCCCTCAGGTCAGAGACTAGAAGCCATTTTACAGGTACTGTATCTCATCCCTAGGGGTGTTGGCCCCTCCTTGTAATTCTGTTATTCTTTAGAATTCTCTTCACTTCTAACTAGCTAATCCTTCATGACTCTAATCCCCTGTTATAATTAATAATTCTTTATATTAAACATTCCCTGTTCTTTTTTTAATATGAAATTTATTGTCAAATTGGTTTCCATACAACACCCAGTGCTTATCCCAACAGGTGACCTCCTCAATGCCCATCACCCACTTTCCCCTCCCTCCAACCCTCCATCAACCCTCAGTTTATTCTGAGTTTTTAAGAGTCTCTTATATTTTGGATCCTTCCCTCTCTAACTTTTTTCTCCTTCCCCTCCCCCATGGGTTTCTGTTAAATTTCTCAGGATCCACATAAGAGTGAAAACATATGGTATCTGCCCCTGACTGAATTAGTTCACTTAGCATAACAAGCTCCAGTTCCATCCACGTTGCTACAAAAGGCCAGATCTCATTCTTTCTCATTGCCACATAGTATTCCATTGTGTATATAAACCACAATTTCTCTATCCATTCATCAGTTGGTGGACATTTAGGCTCTTCCCATAATTTGACTATTGTTGAAAGTGCTGCTATAAACATTGGGGTACAAGTGCCCCTATGCATCAGCACTCCTGTATCCCTTGGATAAATTCCTAGCAGTGCTATTGCTGGGTCATAGGGTATATCTGTTTTTAAGTTTTTGAGGAACCTCCACACTGTTTTCCAGAGTGGCTGCAGCAGTTTGTATTCCCACCAACAGTGCAAGAGGGTTCCCGTTTCTCCACATCCTCTCCAGCATCTGTAGTCTCCCGATTTGTTCATTTTAGCCATTCTGACTGGCATGACGTGGTATCTGAGTGTGGTTTTGATTTATATTTCCCTGATGAAGAGCGATGTTGAGCATCTTTTCATGTGCCTGTTGGTCATCTGGATGTCTTCTTTAGAGAAGTGTCTATTCATGTTTTCTGCCCATTTCTTCACTGGATTATTTGTTTTTCAAGTGTGGAGTTGGTGAGCTGTTTATAGATTTTGGATACCAGCCCTTTGTCTGATATGCCATTTGCAAATATCTTTTCCCATTCCGTTGGTTGCCTTTTAGTTTTATTGATTGTTTCCTTTGCAGTGCAGAAGGTTTTTATCTTCATGAGGTCCCAATAGTTCATTTTTGCTTTTCATTCCCTTGCCTTTGAAGATGTGTCGAGTAAGAAATTGCTTTGGGTGAGGTCAGAGAGGTTTTTTCCTGCTTTCTCCTCTAGGGTTTTGATGGTTTCCTGTCTCACATTCAGGTCTTTTATCCATTTTGAGTGTATTTTTGTGAATGGTGTAAGAAAGTGGTCTGAGAGCTTTCCCCCTGAGATCAGGAACATGACGGGGATGTCCACTCTCACCGCTGTTGTTTAACACAGTGTTGGAAGTTCTAGCATCAGCAATCAGACAACAAAAGGAAATCAAATACACCAAAATTGGCAAAGATGAAGTCAAGCTTTCACTTTTTGCAGATGACATGATATTATACATGGAAAACCCGATAGACTCCACCAAAAGTCTGCTAGAACTGATACATGAATTCAGCAAAGTCGCAGGATACAAAATTAATGTACAGAAATCAGTTGCATTCTTTTATACTAATAATGAAGCAACAAAATGACAAATAAAGAAACTGATCCCATTCACAATTGCACCAAGAAGCATAAAATACCTAGGAATAAACTAACCAAAGATGTAAAAGATTTGTATGCTGAAAGCTCTAGAAAGCTTATGAAGGAAATTGAAGATACAAAGAAGTGGAAAAAACCTTCCATGCTCATGGATTGGAAGAATAAATATTGTTAAAATTTCAATACTCCCCAAAGCTATCTACACATTCAATGCAATCCCAATCAAAATTGCACCAGCATTTTTCTCGAAGCTAGAACAAGCAATCCTAAAATTTGTATGGAACCACAAAAGACCCCAAATAGCCAAAGTAATATTGAAGAAGAAGACCAAAGCAGGAGGCATCACCATCCCAGACTTTAGCCTCTACCACAAAGCTGTAATCATCAAGACAGCATGGTATTGGCACAAAAACAGACAATGGAATAGAATAGAGATCCCAGAATTGGACCCACAAATGTATGTTCAACTAATCTTTGACAAAGCAGGAAAGAATATCCAATGGAAAAAAGACAGTCTCTTTAACAAATGGTGCTGGGAGAACTGGACAGCAACATGCAGAAGAATAAACTTTCCCTGTTCAAATTACTAAGTGGTTTCTGTCTCCTGATTAAATCCTGGCTAATAAATATATTGCCTAAGCAGCTACTATTTGTCACCTGAAAAACAACATTGGCTTTCTAGATCTGGAGGAGGCAGACCAAGCCAGTTAAGAACGTGGAAATCATGCCATATCAGGGTTAATTATGTAGAGTCAAGGGCAGTGTCAGGAAATGTTGGTCAATGCTATTTGCTGCCTTCAAATTCCTAATGAGCTGGCTGTGGAAATGGACTTGGGCTTGTTGTGTTGGACTCAGAAGACAGGGAGAGACAGTACAAATGGGGAGAGCTCTAGGGGTTGAGAGGGGGCAGATTCCAACTCAATATAAGTAAGAACCTTCTAATCACAATAGCTGTTTAGACATGAAATGTATTTCTCCCACAAGGCCTGAGTCTGCTCTAAAACATGTGCTGAACAAAGGAAGGTATAGTCTGGACAGTCACTTGGGGAAACATTACAGAAGGGTTTGAAGTACAATGGAGAGGATTTCTAACAATTTCTAAGAGATTTTAACAAATAAAATGTAGAGCAGAGCATTGCAAAGTAAGGAACAGCTCAATAATAAAATTAGATATCTTTGACCTAAAGCCTGGGTTTCCATGTCATTCTAACATGGTTATAACTAATAAAGTCATTGTTAAAAAAGTTTCTTTCCAGTTTTTAATGTTTGGTATATGACATATCTACCTGTATAAAAGCAATGTATAAATAATAGCACTAAAAACACAGTTATGTTGAAACTCTAAATATATTTAACTATATGATCAAAATACATTTTCAACTATATATTATAGAGTTCTGTAATTTTAATTTTCAATTTGATCATAAAAACTCATTTGCTATTTTTTTTAATCTTAGGAACCCAAGGGCTGTTTAACTTAGACACTTATGATGTATTAAAGTTACTGTGAGACTATTTAAATAGTTAGCATTAAGTGCACATTTATGGTTCTATAAATGTCTTCTTCAACTGTCTAAGATTTAGTTCTCCTGGAAATTTAGCTGAGAAATTCAAACCTAGTTTCATCATTATTTCCCAATCAAGAAGCAATGCTTTAATCTTCATTGATGTAAGTTATGAGCCTGACCATTACACAAAAAAGGTCTGACCCATCAATCTGGTAATTTAACAAATATTTATTACTTGTCTTTTGCCAGACACTCTGAATACCTTGATGAGAAAGACATGTATAGCTGCTGCCCTTACAGAGTAAAGAAATCACATTTCATTATATAAGTGGCACACAGTACTCTGAAAGTTCATGGGGCATGGGGTAACCTGAGCTAAGGCTTGTGGGGAAAGGCAGGTCAAGCAAAGACTCACCGATAAAGGGACATTTAGGCTGAGTCCTCAAGTTTGGGGGCAAGAGGCAAGCAGGTGGTAAAGAAGATGAGTATTTTTCTAGAGGAAGGAAACATTACATACTGGCTATGTAAGACCATGGCAGGTTGAAGAATCTGAAAACTACCCAGACCTGACATAGCATGAAGCCAGAGTTGGGGAGGGGTACATGGAGGAAGACAGGAACCTGATCCCCAGGGGTCGCACAAGCCATGTTATAGATGTGGAACATTACTCTTTATTTTACTTTTTATCCTATCCATCTTTATTCTTGAATTTAGTGCCATAATCCACTAAAGTGTGTGTGTGTGTGTGTGTGTGTGTGTGTGTGTTACACATACATGTGCACATATGCATGAGTGTGTATGTTTACTGGGTCTAGATGTGACAAGTATTTCTTACCATTCATCTTAGTCAAAAAATGTGTAAAATGGTGCTGAGTATTGTCAGTACACTGGGAACCACTGGAGACTTTTAAGTCACAATGATATGACCAGATTACATTTTAGAAGTTCCACACTGGCTGCAGAGAAGAAAACTGAAGAGTGAGGAGTAAGACTAGAAGCAAGAGGAAGGCAACTGCACCTGAGAGAATTATTGTTGCCTTCGATCTGGGTAGTGCCAACGGGAATGGAGAGAAGTAGATAAATCTTAGAAATGTTTAGGGAAAAAAACACACTAAGACTTGCTAACAGATTAAATGTGCAAAGTGAGATAATGGAAGGAGTGGAGTCTACCTCCCAGGATTCTGGCCTGAACAACAGTTTGTACATTGAGGATATTTTCTACAAAAAGGAATCATGGAGAGGAAGTGCATTGGCCTGGGGAATTTAGCTTCCTTTGGGAAATGTCAAGTTTGAAGTTTCTGTAGGACACCAGTTTGAAGAGGTTGAGTAAGTGATTGGAGACATGGGTCTGGAGTTTAGGAGATAGGTCAGCACTAGAAATAAAGATTGATTCTGATGTTTGTTCAGTAGAGATTTCTTGAGCCCCTACATTGTACCAGGTACTGTACATGAAGTTCTAGACTTTCATTAATAAAAAGACATTATCGGGGTGCCTGGGTGGCTCAGTTGGTTAAGCGTCCAACTTTGGCCTGAGTCATGATCTCATGGTCAGTGAGTCTGAGTCTTGCATCAGTCTCTGTGCTGATAGCTCAGAGCCTGGAGCCTGGTTTGGATTCTGTGTCTCCCTCACTCTCTGCCCCTCCCCACCTTGTGTGCTCTGTCTCTCTCACTCTCTTTCAAAAATAAATAAATAAACATTAAAAAAAATAAACAGACATTATCACTGCTCCCTTGGAACTTAGACCAATCGCCATTTAAGTGAAATTATAAGTCATGGATGTGGATACATTTACTGAGGGTAAGAATTTTAAATAAGACGAATGGGTTTAGAACTTCAACATCCAAGATTGAAATACAAGAAGAGTAGTTGGCAGCAGAGGCCAAAACAGAGAAAAACTAATAGCATCTTCTGCCCTAAAGGAAGAATTACAAAGAAGAGGATACGAGGGTCAGAGTCAATGCAAATCAAACTGATATGACACAGAGATGTTTCCTGCTGGGCTCTGGTACTAGACTCTCTTACTCCCCACAAATGCTGTTAGAATGAGTAAAGGAATAAAGGCCCTATGACTTCTATGATGGAAATTTGCTTACAAAATACTAGTTATCATCGTCATCATCATCATCATCATCATCATCCTAGTAATGTCAAAGATCAATGCCAGGAACCACAGTAGCAAAAATTTAAAGTGTCACCACCCAGAATTACCTTCATATCAGAGATTAGAAACAGGACACAGGATTTACCATAAATAACACATATAAGAAAGTAAAATGTGAAAAAAGAGGAAACTGAAAAATAAAGCAGAAGCATGTTTCCTGGCATTCCTAGTAAGCTGTAGGTGTTTATTTGTTGATGTGTTTATTTATTTGCTAATCTCTGTATGAAGATGTACAGAATGCAGTTGGTGCTTTTCTGATATTGAATAGCCTCACTCTTTCCTGATTGTTGGCAAGTCTCACTAATACAGGGAAGTTATCAAAAGCTTCATGCCAAAGAGTTTACCTTCCAGAGCTTTGACTTCTGAGGTGGTCCACTGTGAGATGGAATCCTATATCCCAAGGATGAAAGACTGTGAAGCATTGTAGAAATGTAAAGTGTCATTACTGTCATTGAGAAATGGCAACAAATTGCAGTGTGGAGCCTGGACTGCATCCTGGAACAGAAGCGGAAAAGGACATTAATAGAAAAACAAGTAAGTCTGTAAATCTGTACTTTAGCTAACAGTATTAGATGGATGCTAAATCCCTGGTTTTGATCATTATAATATGGATGTGTCAGATAGTAACATAAGGGGAAGCAGAATGAGGGGTACCCAGGAATTCTCTTTACTTTTTTTTTGCAATTTTATTCTAAATCTAAAATTATTTCAGAATAAGCAGCTTCTGCTCTAATTCAAACAAATATTTAAAACCACTCAGTAAAGGACCACCTGGGTGGCTCAGTCAGTTAAGTGTCCAACTTCAGTTCACGTCATGATCTCACAGTTCATGAGTTTGAGCCTCGCATAGGGCTCTGTGCTGACAGCTCAAAGTCTGGAGCCTGCTTCGGATTCTGTGTCTCCTCTCTTTGCCCCTCCCCCACTCATGCTTGCTCATTCTCTCTCTTTCAAAAATAAACACTAAAAAAATTTTTTTAATAAAATAAAATAAAACCATGCAGTAAAGCCCTAATTACTGAAGACTGAATCCTCAAAGCAAGCTTCAGAGACTGCATTTCTCAGAATGTTTTCTACGAGGTTTTCTTTATTTTGGTTCTTGTGATAAGCTTAGGTGAGAATAACTTTACATCTATGACAAGAGCATTTAAGTCTTAGAAATATTTGGACACTTTAATTGACTTTGTTTCTTCAGGTTTTTCTGAACCTAAGCATAAGAAATCACCTCATTTAGATCCACTGCTCTCCACACATAAGCTTATAACAGCAAGCAAGCAGCTTCAGTTGCTCCTGAAAAGAATGTGAACCTATCTCTTTTTATTTTATTGTTTTAAATATAATGCCTATTAATCCAATAAAATATTTTTGTATATTTGTTTTTTAATATATTATCAAGCTATCCTCTGCATTTAGCCCTTTTCTATCAACTTTCAAATGGTCGGTTTAGTGTATAAACCATCTCAACTCACAAAGTATTTATAAATGAAGAGACCCACACCCATGTAACACCCATCCCCATGTACTACTAATTCACTTGGCAAAAACATGTTACTGAAACAATGCACGGTGTGCAAAACATTGGATTATCTCTTATTGTGGTGATATCTTAAACAATGAAATCTGACGATATCATCAGGAAACACTTGCCCTTCTGTCCCAATTCACTCTATTATTTGTAAATGCACTAAGTGTTATAAGTGGAAGAGTTTGCCAAAATCAGCAAAGTCAGTTTAAAAAAAAAAGAAGCCTGGATATTTGGCTCTGAAAATCTTTTCTGGCTGGATCCTTACATCTCTTTACCAACTCAGAACTTGAATGATAACCGCAGAGGATCTGTGTGAAACCTGATGTCTGGGGATTCCAGGAGCAACAGTGGAGCCCCTCAGCAGCAGGGAGGCCCTTTTATCTAATCTCTCTTAATGTAAATGCAGTTGGTCAGTGCATAATATACTTCAACATCTCATTTAGATACAGAAAGACGAATTCCACAGGAAAAAGCATTATTCAGAGTGGCTTTGATTTAACAAGAATGGTTTCATTAAACAAGCGTTAACCCACCCATCTAAAGGACAATTTGCTCAAAGAAACCACCAATAATGGAATGTTCCATTCAAAACACTAATGAAGTAAGAGAGAGGACTGTGTCATCTGGAACTGTGAATGTGCAGAGGGCATGTGCTGCCCAAAGACCACGCCTTCCATTTGAATCCCTGAGCAGTGCTGACGGATGTGGCATTGATGTATCAGCAGGTCCAAGCCAGAAATGAAGGCGGCCTCCATGGAGGATATCAACTGACCTGTAAACTGTAACATGTGGTTTTCTTTACAAGGCTTTCCGCTGCTGAATTCTAGGTTTTCTACTTCACAGAAACTGTGCTGCATATTTTCCAGAGCACACGGGGTGGGCTAATCTTGTCCATTCACCAAAAACATGGAGTTTATTTTTCACTGAGACTCAGAAGAAAGAATCATTCTTAGCAAGGCCATCTCTAACAGCATAGCATCCCTTAATGTACAGGTAAAGTGTTTCATGATGGTGGGGAAAAACACCAATGAAGAAAGTGTTACAAACTGAAAGATGGAATTGTGTTTAAGCATGTTATGGAGAAGCTATTAAAGCCAATAATTCATTTTTGAGTCCCCGAAAGAATTTAGTTCTGCTAGCCCTATAAAGACAGTCCTTTTAGAGTACAAGTGTGTTGCATTTGTCGAAAAATAGTATTCACTAACTACATCATCAGAAATGGAAAAATAGGGCACTAACTTCATCATATCCCCTCCCAGAGTGTGGAAGAACAACATTACCTGGCTACTTTGGATCAGACTTGGGGCACAGAGAGACCAAAACGTCTCAGGCAGTGCTGGGACAGCAGGGGGCGATATTAGCTCGTGCTGGTGGACTCCCCGAGCCACCTGCCGGCTGCTAAGGGAGTTCTGATCCTCAGAAGCCCCCATGACCTGGAAATGAGCAGACAGAACAGCTAGAACAGAAAAGTGGGCACAGACAGTGTCCTAAAAGGGTAGGGGAGATTTCCCTTCTGTTCAGACATGAAGCAGGGAACAAATGAGGATGCATTTTATTTCCCCTGATTAGTTTGCATTTGCTCAGATTGAACAGAGAAGAAAGACGAAAGTCATAGTTATCTAGGACAGAAACAGGTCACTCAGCAGTCCAAGGTCACATGTAGATAGCATCAGAGTGGTTAGAAACATGAGATTTAGGGACAAAGAGGGAATTGGCTTCACCTCAAACATCTGTTCCAACTCCCTTGCCTGCCAGAACCATAACTATTATCTCTTATTTAATTTTATTTTTTTATGGATCTGGAATTCTGGTCTCCCAGAATTTTATTTTATTTTAATTTAATTAAATGTCTCCATCACTGCCTGCCAGATAAAATTATGTTTAATGGGATGGGACACAAGATGAGTGCCTTAATGTTTGAGGATGGTCTCATCCACGACTCCTGTTTTTTGCACCCTTCATCCAGTCCATCAGTAAATATTGTCAGTTCTATCTTCAAAATATCCAAATTCGGCCACCACTTACCAGTGCCACTGCTACTGCCCTGATATGGTACCATAATCTTCTCTCACCTGAACTACTACAAAAGCTTCTTAATTGGTCTCCCTGGATCCTTCCTTGTCCTTTTCAATCTAATCCACACAGCAGAAACAGTGATTTTGTTAAAATGCGTGTCAGTTCATGTCACCTTACTGCTCAAAACTCTCTAATGGCTTCTCATATTACTGAGTAAAAGCCAAAGTCTTAAAAGGCCCTACATAATCTGATCTTGTTACCTCTCTAACCTCCTCTCTTATTATTGTCCCTTTTGCTCAGTCCACCCCAACCATTCTGTCCATGCTACTCCTTGAACTTTCCAGACATGGTCCTACCTGAAGGCCTTTGTACTTGTTGTTCTTTCTGCCTATAAGACTCTTCCACAACATATTCTCATGGCTTATTCCTCACTTCTTTCGGATCTTAGGTGCCCCCACAAACCTTATTTACACTCATTCCCTAGCTTTATTCTACTTCAGAGCATTTGTCACCATCTAACATGCTACATATTTCACTTATATATTGTTTAATACCTGTTTCCCTCAATCAGAATGTGAGGACCAAGAGGACAGGGATTTTTTTGTTTATTTTGTTCAGTGATATATCATCAGAGCCTAGAACTTGTTGGTACTCAACAACACAGTTGGTACTCAACAAATCACTGATACATTCACTCGTGGGATGAATGAATATTGACTAGATCAGGTAGGATAGAAGAACACTAAAAGAGGAGTAAGAGACACTGAGAAGCCACTGGTCATGCCAGGCATGCTATTTCTTAATCTATTGTTTAAGGGTGTTCAGAAAGTTCCTGAGCACAGTGTTTTTCACCCATCAGACTACTCATTTGAAGCTCACGGGATCACGTCAGTGGGCTGTGACCATCAATATAAAAAATTTTTCTTATGAGCACTGGGTGTTGTATGGAAACCAATTTGACAATAAATCTCATATTAAAAAAATTATTTCTTGAAAAATAAAATAAAAATTTTGAAAATTAGTGCAAATTACATAAAATAATGACAAATATTATTTTATGAACTGTTTCTAGTGCCTGTGTAAACATATGTGCTAGATTATTGCAATGTAGAATGGATTGTTCATAATGCTCAAATAACTTTGAAAATCTTGTTATAGATAATATTCCCTAAGGGGCTAAAATAATCCTGTTTTATCAGTTATGCAGAAAAAAATCTTCCACAACCTTTTTGAAACTCTCATTACATGCATGTCAGGGTGCTTATAAGTCCAACAGTTTTCTGAGGCTCTGTTCATTTTCCTTACTCTTTTTCTCTGTGTTCTTCGGATTGCATAATTTCTGTCTATCCTCAAAGTTTGCTGGTTGTTTCTTCTACCAGCTCAAATCTACTCTTTAACCTCTCTAGTGAACTTTCATTTTTGTTTGTTATGCTTTTCAACTCCAGAATTCCCATTTGGTTCTTTTTTATAATCTCTATCCCTTTAGTGATATTCTGTTTATGAGTCATTTTATCATACCCTCCTTTAATTCTTGAAATAGGATTTCCTTAGTTCTTTTTTTTTTTTAATTTTTTTTTCAACGTTTTAATTTATTTTTGGGACAGAGTGAGACAGAGCATGAACGGGGGAGGGGCAGAGAGAGAGGGAGACACAGAATTGGAAACAGGCTCCAGGCTCTGAGCCATCAGCCCAGAGCCTGACGCGGGGCTCGAACTCACGGACCACGAGATCGTGACCTGGCTGAAGCCGGACGCTTAACCGACTGTGCCACCCAGGCGCCCCAAATTTCTTTAGTTCTTTGAACATATTTGTAATCCCTGCTTTGAAGTATTTACCTACCTAATCCAACATCTAGGCCTCCTCCAAGGGGCTTCTATTGCCTGCTTTGTTTGTTTGTTTGTTTGTGTTTGTTTTTGTTTTTCTGTATATCAGCCACACTTTCCTGTTCCTTTGTGTAGCTTAGAATTTTTTGATGAAACTTGGACATTTAGCTAGTATATTGTAGTAACTCTGAAACTGAGCCCCCATTTTGATTTTCATTAATTTGTTAACTTTTTTTATTTGGCTGGGCTAATTCTGAAAAATATATTTCCTTTTCAGGGCACAGGCACTGATGTCCCTCCTCAGAAATTTTTGCTTGCTTATGTCTTTTAACTTGACTTTGTAGAGGTCACCTGGGTCTGCATAAACCACTTATTGGTCAACAGTTGTGCTTAAGGCCCTTAGCCACTTAGATTTTTATCCTTTGGTTCTGTATGTGGCTTGGAGATGCTTTCACAGTTCAGGGAATTTATGATATTGCCCTATCTTCAGTCAGGACTAGTAGTCAACTGTTCTCTTTCCTGAGAAGGTACAGCCTTGGGTATGCACAGTCTTCTAGACAACCAGGAATAAATTTTATTATATTTTTATATCTGGCTTCCCAGGAGTCACTGCCTTTAGCCAGTGTCTTGTCAGATGTTGTGCTTAAGTTCCTTCCTAATGGGTCTCTTTGTGGCATAGGTAATGTTTTGGGGCTCATCCTACAGCCCAGAGGGATACCTCTACTCTAAGGGCAGGTTCTGAAAGGGATGGTGACCCCTGGTCTTCTCAGCATGCTTCTCCCTGTATGGAAGCTCCACTCTTGAAGAAGCTGGAATGGGACAATGAGGCCCCAGTTACACATGGATGATATCTCCATCCCTATATCCTGTAGGGAAGAGAACCCAGTCCTCCAGCCATGCCCAAATGGAGTAACATGTGTACAACACAGGCTGAGGGGAATGAGAAGTGTAAATGACCTGTCCCTCCTGGGATGAACTAGGGGAGTGAGCCCCCATCCTCTTTGCTTCACTTGCCATCACAGAGTAGAGCTGACATCACACAGAGCTAGGGGTGAGGTGAGGGTGAAGAGAGCGTCATGGCTCAAACGCCACTGACTCTTGCTATTCTTGTGAAGATATAGTAGATTTTCTCAAAAATTCTTCCTTTGCTATGTGCCCTTCGAACAATAACTAAAGGCTTTAAATGGTTATTGGGCTATGTTTTATCTTTTTGAATAATTTTCACCAGTTAAATCTTTGCTGAGGACAGAGTTTTCTTAGTTCCTTACACAGCCATTCTGGAAGTCCTGCCTCTGAACCTTTTGCATAATCTACACCAAGGCCTTCATCTAGGAAGGAAGCTTTATGAAATTCAAAGACTCACATTCATGGGGCCATCCTGTCACCTTTCAGCAGGTACACAGAGAATGGAGTCCCAGCAAACTAAGATTTCTCAAGTCTGACCTCACTCAAAGGAGGACCAGTGGAGAATAGGGAGGGATGTAGTTTGCAGAGCCCTTGCTGGAGTTATGGAGGTAATTCAGTTCAAGACAAGAAGTATTTGCTGGTAGAGTTCTTACATTTCAGTTCTCATGAATTATCTGTAACTATCCACCAGAATGCGAGGACCAAGAGGGCAGGGATTTTTGTTTATTTTATCCAGGGCTGTATCCTCACACCCTAAAATAGTGCCTGTTACACAGCAAGACACTCATTTACTGGATGTAGTTTATGGCCACCATCCAGCTGTGATTGGGACAAGATGGTGATAAGGCCAGGATTCTTCAAGAGTATCTTGAACTCCAGAGACATAGCTGTTCAGCCCACTCTCTGATCCTGTCATCTATCATAGTCCCCAGCTGTAGCCTAAGATGGCTCCCACCTGACCCCAAGGCAAGTTGGACCAAATACCAAGGCTGTAATCATATATGTCACCAAAATCTGGCAGAGTTGCTGCTTAAGAAAGATGCTTCTTCACCCTCTGTCATTCTTATCTCAGTGTCCTGTCTTTAAGATGAGAAAAAATAGGTGGATACTTCTGCTTCCATCCCAGGAGACAAGGGAACATGAACATGTCCATCATGTTCTTAAATATAATCATTGGGAACATTGGGTTCACATGTACTGGGTGAATTGAGGAAAGGCTCTTTATGGCACGTTCATTTAAGCACCACTGCTACCCCATAAAATAAGGAATACCATTCCATTTTTGAGACAAGGAAATGAGCTTAGAGGGGAAGTAATTTTAATGTCAGTGACCAGCAAGTGATAGACCCAGGATTGGAAGCTGTCTGCAAAGGTATATCAAGTATATCTGACTGCAAAGCTCATGTTCTTTCTACTATATGCACTATATCTTCCAGTAAGAAAAATGTTATCTAAAGTGTCCTGAGAGGTCTTCAGAGCTGGAAGGGGTCCAATAGGTAATCCAGAAGAAACCCCTCTCTTTTTGCATCAAATTATATAAAGTCTTCATTTCAACTGAATTAAGACTGTATTCTGTTCACTGAAAAAAAATGACTCTTTGTATGATCCAAGGTGGTCACAGTGGTTCTTGCATCTTACTGCAGTTAGCAGTAGCCCTTTGTAGCCCCTCTTTCAGCCCCAGCACACCTTTAATCATCATATGGCCCTATCTCATGAACTTATTTTTACAAATGTTAATTATATAGTATCTCCTTATTACTGATGCACAAAAGTACTCATCAGAAGCACCACTTCACACCTATCAGAATGGCTAAAATTAACAACCCAAGAGACAACAGGTGTTGATGAAGATGCAGAGAAAGGGAAACCTCTTGCACTGTTGATAGGAATGAAAACTGCTGCAGCCCCTCTGGAGAACAGAATGGAAGTTCCTCAAAAAACTAAAAATAGAACTGCCTTATGATCCAGCAGTTGCACTACTAAGCACCCAAAGGATACAAATATATAGATTCAAAGGAGTAAATGAACCCCAATGTTTGTAGCAGCATTATCAACAATAACCAAACTATGGAGGAAGCCCATATACCCACTAATTAATGGACAAAGAAGATGTGGCATATGTACATATACATACAATGGAATATTACTCAGCCATCAAAAGGAATGAAATCTTGCCATTTACAATGATATGGATGGTAGTAGACAGTATTATGCTAAGTGAAATATGTCAGTCAGAGAAAGATTAATACCTATGATTTCACTCATGTGGAATTTAAGAAACAAAACAGATGAACATATGGGAAGGGGGGGGAAGAGGAGAGAGGGAAACAAACCTCAGACTTTTTTTTAATATATATATATATATATATATATATGAAATTTATTGTCAAATTGGTTTCCATACAACACCCAGTGCTCATCCCAAAAGGTGCCCTCCTCACTACCCAGACTTTTAATAATAGAAAACAAACTGGGGCACCTGGGTGGCTCAATCAGTTAAGCATCCGACTTCAGCTCAGGTCATGGTCTCGCAGTTTGTGGGTTCAAGCCCCGCATCAGGCTCTGCTGACAGCTCAGGGCTGATAGAGGGAGGTGGGTGGAGAATGGACTGGATGGGTGATGGATATTAAGGAGGGCACTTGTGATGAGCACTGGGTGTTGCATGTAAGTGATGAATCACTGGGCTCTATTTCTGAAACCAATATTGCACTGTATGTTAACCTAAAATTTAAATAAAAGGTTAGGTAAAAGAATCCCCTGACATTAATTGTTATCATTTAGTACTATCACTAGAAGGTGGGAAGCTGTTCTTTTTAATTCAGATAAGTAGAATCTAAATGTCTGATTCCCTTTTGCTCAAAGCTCTCCTGAAGCAAAGGTATTTCCTTTTTTATGTTTACTTTATTTTTGAGACACAAAGAGAGAGTTTGAGCAGGGAAGGGGCAGAGACAGACAGAGACACAGAATCTGAAGCAGGCTCTAGGCTCTGAGCTGTCAGCACAGAGCCCAACCTGGGGCTCAAACTCACGAACCGCGAGATCATGACCCAGGCCAAAGTAGGACACTTAACTGACTGAGCCAACCAAGTGCCCAGAAACAAAGGTATTTCTAATTGAACACTGATATGGCAATTCCTCTAGTCAAAGATGGTTTTGTATTTTTTCAACATCAGTTAAATTATTTCAACATCTATGAAATACATTTTGCCAAAAACAAACTTCTGGAAGGCTTCTGAGTTCTGAGTTCTGATGGAGCAGGAGAGGGTCTACCAGTTTGGCTTTCTATGATCCTAGGGGACAGCCCTTCAGCTGAGGGAAGAAGATTCACTCCTTCTGCAGTCATATAGGGGCCCACCAGCTTCATGGCACAGATGTGGCAGGAACACATTTACATGCTCAGGTCTGGTGCTTTGTCCAGAAGCAAAGGCTTCTAACTGTATATACCATACTTAATTAAGTAGGAGTTTTATGAGGTGGATGGCAATACCCCAGGGGCTAACTCAACGCCATGGGATTTACTGAGCTCTAACTGCAAACTGAAAGCCCCCAGCATGCACACAACAGAGTCTATATTACAAGAAAGTTAATGTTGCATAAGAACTCTTTTGAGGGAAAGCAAAGTATCCATTCTCTAGTCAGGGTCACTGCTCCATGACACCAGCACTTCTAACAGGAATTCAGGATGCACACCCACAGGAGACATGCAGAAGATGGGAGAGCAGAGACCCAAAAGCATGGTTGAACCTGCCCAATGATCAAAGGCAGCAACAGGTAACAGGGTTCTGAAAGGTTAGTCTACCTTTATCAGAAACACCAAAAGCAATGGAATTTTAGTTCAATCATTTTCTAGGGATAAGACAGGCCAAGCAGGGTGTGATAAGAAGACCAGAGTAGTTGCCTGTTCCAAACTTGACCCCTCCATTGGCAGGATAAACAGAAGGAAGCAGGAATGAGTGATGCAGTCAACTGAAGAGGGGCAACTCACTCCAGGATCACCCATATCTAGCTTTGGGGAACATGCCTGAATGTGGATTTTAAGACATACAAAATGCTCTGCTGAAAATAAAAAGAAACACACTATAGACTTATAAGTCCACAGATTTTAGCCCATAAATGAGTCAGAAAGTCCATTAGTTTTGGGGAGCATCTACCTTTTGAGATTTTATACTTCCTCTTACATGCCATTGCCCTGGATAGCCCTGCAAGACCATGGAAGGAAGAGTAAACTTGAAGCAAGCATTTGTTTTCTTGGAACATTTATTAAAATAAGAAGATTTGGGGGGTACCTGGGTAGCTCAGTCTGTTAAGTGTCCAATTCTTAATTTCTGCTCAGGTCATGATCTCAGGGTTTGTGAGAATGAGCCCCACATCAGGTTCTACACTGATAGCTCAGAGACTGCTTGGGATTTTCTCTCTCCCTCTCTCTCTCTGTCCCTTCCCTGTTTGCTTTGCTCGCTCACTCCCTCTTTCTCTCTAAAAATAAATAAATAAAATTTTTAAAAATATAAGATTTTGTGCATTCTTTTTATTAACTCATAATTGCAACCTGATTCAAGGCAAACACATAAAAACCACAGGACCATAACAGACACATGAAACGATGCTCAATGTCACTCCTCATCAGGGAAATATAAATCAAAACCATACTGAGATACCGCCTCGCGCCAGTCAGAGTGGCAAAAATGAACAAATCAGGAGACTATAGATGCTGGAGAGGATGTGGAGAAACGGGAACCCTCTTGCACTCTTGGTGGGAATGCAAACTGCTGCAGCCACTCTGGAAAACAGTGTGGAGGTTCCTCAAAAAATTAAAAATTGATCTACCCTATGACCCAGCAATAGCACTGCTAGGAATTTATCCAAGGGATACAGGAGTGCTGATGCATAGGGGCACATGTACCCCAATGTTTATAGCAGCACTTTCAACAATAGTCAAATTACGGAAAAAGCCTAAATGTCCATCAACTGATGAATGGATAAAGAAGATGTGGTTTAGATACACGATGGAATACTACTTGCAGTGAGAAAGAATCAAATCTGGCCACTTGCAGCAACATGGATGGAACTAGAAGGTATTATGCTAAGTGAAATAATTCAGTCAGAGAAAGACAGATACCATATGTTTTCACTCATAGGTAGACCTTAAGAAACTTAACAGAAGACCATGGGGGAGAGGAAAATGGGGGGAAAGTTACAGAGAGGAAGGGAGGCAAAACATAAGAGACTCTTGGATACAGAGAACAAACAGGGTTGATGCAGAGTCTGGGAGAGGGGAAAGTGGGTGATGGGCATTGAGGAGGGCACTTGTTGGGATGAGCACTGGGTGTTGTATGGAAACAAATTTGTCAATAAATTATATTAATAAAAAATATTCAGTAAAGGCAAACTATTACTAAAATTTTTTGCTGTAAAATTAGGTTGAGGTGAGATAAAGAACAAAATCATTAAAATAGAGAAGGAGTCTATATTGGAATTTCTTCACTACTGAATTAAGTTCCTTCTTCACTTTAAAGAAGCTGAAACTGGAAATCAATCAATAAATGTACTGAGTGTTATTTATTAAAGAAAGATGTCGTGGAACTCCAACTTCTAATGATGACACTCAAAGAAAAGATTTTGGCCCTCTATCAAAAGATGTGAATAAATTAATGTTTTGAGTTTAAAAAAAAAAAACAACACAGGACCAGTATGTAAGGAAAAGATTCTTACAAAAGCTCATACACTTAAGCCCATGTATCACGGCAGAGATTCTCAAGACCCTTCTGGGAACAACAGTGTATAGAAGGTTGACCATCCATCCTAGTTTCCCTGAGGCAGTTTGATTGTATCCCATTGTCCCAGGATAATCATTAATATTGTCCCTTTCATTTTGAAAATCATCTTAGTTTGGACAATAAATTATGCAGTGATCCAGAACTGGGAATCAATCCTGTAGCTCAGACAGCTTCTCATCCTTCAAGTTAAAGTTCCTACAACTACCACAGAACTAGTGTCTTCTGCTGGCCTTGGTTCCACAGGGGGCAGTGGTGATCAACAATGCACACCTAAGCTAGAAATCAGTGCTCCCCTGGGTAGGCAGTATGCTTCTGCACTGATGGCCATGCTTCCTTTGGCCAAGTTCATCTTTGTGTATTAATCTATCCCAGGCCCAGTTCTAGATTGATGGCATAATGGTGACAACAGGAAGTATTTCTCCAGTTGTGGTATGAAGGTGTTCCATGAAAGGGAAGTATATGCAAAACAGTCTCCAAAAGCAGAAGAAAATGTAAGACCAATGCAAAAGGATGAAAAGTCCAACTTGACAAGAAACGGTTTGTTGAGGGAACTTACAGACCGAAGCATGTCTTGATCCACCTCAAGATGAGTAGATCTCTGCAACCCCACCTTCCATCAACCTGCTTTTTTTTTTTTTTTTTTTTTTATAGCCCTAGAGACTACCCAGGAGGAAATGTTTGGGAATCATAGTCATATCTCCAAAGCAAATCAAGAAACTTATGCCCCAAGGGTGTTAAGGGTGTGATTAAACAAAAGGGAAAAAATGTGGGTGGGGGAGAGGAATTGTGCTCAAGAAGGTTTCAGATCACAATGCAGACATAATGGTAGATTTGTCCAAGATGGCATTAGACTGGATCACAAAGGTCAAGACTGCTCTTTTCCAGACGAGGCAAAGAATCCTTCTTAAATTTAAAACAGTTCTTTGCCTCTCCATTTAGTTGCCATGGAAGCCAAACCCAAAGATTTTCTTTCTCATGGGATTTCATAAGACTTCAGACATCTTGAAGAGAGATTTTTGGAATCAAGTTCCCCAGAAATTCTGAAGAACTGAGTATGGCTCATATGGAAGATGAAAAACCTCACTGGCCATGACCTTACAGGGTCTCCCCTCCACTGTAATGTAGGCACCAAGCAACACATTGCCTTCTTAGTTATTACAAAGACCTCCAACTTTTCTGCAAAGTTTCTCTGGAACATGAATTATACAAACAAATTAGTTTTCAATTTTCTCTACCAAACGGTAGGATTTACCGCTGATCATACTCACTGAACTACCAGGCTGGCTATGAAATGGGGACACATATATTCCCAAGCTCTAGTTTACTTCTCAATCTTTATTGGCTGAGGCAATGAATGGGTCAGGTATTAGAATTAGACTGAACAGTATTTGGGTCCTAGCTCTGTGACCTTGGGTATCTTAACTTCTCCAAACATTCATAAAATGATCATAGTAGATAATAAAATAAACTGTTCTAGTAGAAAATAAAATAAACAGATAATAAAATAAACTGTTATAACAGAGAGAGCAACAAAATTCAGGAGCTTAGAAAACAAAGGAGTTGACTGCTCTCTCATATAATAGTCCAAAGTGAATGTTCCAGTTTGGCAGGTGGCTCTGACCTATGCAGTTATCCAGGAACCCAGGCTGAGAATATCTCCACCATCTTTAGCACATGGCATCCAAGGCAGCTGTGGTCATCATCATTTTTGTCAGTAAAGAGGGGATAGAGAGCATGGCTGATAGACACCATTGTCTCATGCGCCCCAGTCTAAAAGTTACCCATGTTATTTCTGTTAACGCTCTATGGGATGAACTTAATTAACTTGACCCATGTACTGCAAAGAGGGCTGGGAGAGGTAGCATCCAGCTGATGTCTAAATCCCAGATAAAATTTATTGCTATGAATGAAGGGAAGCATGGAGTTTGGTTATGACTAACATTTTCCATCTCAATGGTAATATGGTAATACTACGTCCTTCTTAGGGTTGTTGCTACAAGTGAGTTTGATTAAATGTGCCCATTACCTGTCAGTATTCAAGAAATGGCAGTTATTCCTACTTCTAATATGCTCTTGTCTGGTCTTACATCCATAAACACCATCTATATGCTGGTGATTTCCAAAATTACTAACTCCAAATTTTTCCTTGAATTCCAGATCCAAATATCCAACTGACATTTTGTCATATCCACTTGGATATTTTTTAGATATCTTATGATCCTGACATCAATTTTTCTCCCCCAAACCAAGCAATTCTCCAACACTAGCTGGACGCACTATAATTCAACTAATTTCTGAAAATATCTTCCTGGAAATAGTGTCAGATCCCACAGGTTAAGGGCTCAGTCCCACAGACTGCCCTCTCTTCCCACTTTAGATGCCCATGGTGAGTCCAAGTTGTCACTTGGGCTTCTGATCAACTGACTGTAGGTTGGAGGTTCCCATGACCCCTTCCTTGGATTTGATTAATTTGCTAGAGAAGTTCGCAGAACTAAGAGAAACATTTTACTTACTTGGTTACCCATTTATTACAAAGTGTATAACTCAGGAACATCCTGATGGAGGAGATGTATAGGACAAGGTATAGAGAAAGGGAGCAGAACTTCCATGCCCTCTCCAGGTAGCACCTCTCTCCTTGAATCTCCACATGTTCACTAACCTGGCAGCTCTCCAAACTTTGTCCTTTTGGGGTTTTAGGGAGGCCTCATTACATAGACATTACTGATTAAAAAAAAGAAGCAGTTGCTTTTTTCCTGAATATGTTCCTTCCCCAGTTGCCACCATTTCAGCAAGTGGTACCACACAGTTGCCCAAATCAAAAACAATGAGTCTCGTTCCCTCCTCACCCTCATATTCAATCTTCCCTATTCTGTGTCTCAAATCCATTCACTTTTCTCCCTGTCCACTAAGCCATTGTCATGTGTTTGCAACAGCCTGCCCTTTGGTCGCCTGTCTCTACTCTTGCTGCTGTACAATCTTCTTTTTTTTTACTTAAATTTTTATTAGTTGATATACAGTGTAATATTGGTTTCCAAAATAGAACCCAGTGACTCATCACTTACATATGACACCCAGTGCTCATCACAAGTTCCCTTCTTAATATCCATCATTTATCTAACTCATCTCCCACCTACCTCCCTCCATTCTCAGTTTGTTCTCTATCATTAAGAGTCTCTTGAGGTTTGTTTCCCTTTCTTCTCTTTGTCCCGCCACTTCCCATATGTTCATCTATATTGTTTCTTAAATTCCATATATGAGTGAAATCCCATATTTGTCTTTCTCTTATTGACTTATTTCACTTAGCATAATACATTCTAGCTCCATTCATGTCATTCAAATGGCAAGATTTCATTCTTTTGATGGCTGAGTAATATTCCATTACATATGTATATGTGTATACGTATATACACACACACACCCATATATATATGTATATATACACATATATATATTTATGTGTGTATATATATATATATATATATAATCACATCTTCTTTATCCATTCATTGGTCGACAGGCATTTGGGCCCTTTCCATCATTTGGCTATTGTTGATAGTGCTACTATAAACAATGGGGTGCGTGTACCCCTTTGAATCTGTATTTTCTTATCTTTTGGGTAAATACCTAGTAATATTTGCAATTGCACTTGCTGGATAAGAGGGTAGTTCTATTTTTACTTTTTTGAGGAACTTCCATACTGTTCTCCAGAGTGACTGCAGCAGTTTGCATTCCCATGAGCAGTGCAAAAGGATTCCCCTTTCTCCACATCCTTGCCAACACCTATGGCCTCTTGTGTTGTTAATTTTAGTCATTCTAGCAGGTGTGAAGTGATATCTCATCATCGTTTTGACTTGTATTTCCCCGATGGTGAGTGATGTGGAGCATCAGACACAACATAGAGAATAACAAAAAAATACATAAAATTCATCATTTTGACCTGTTTAGGTATACTATTCATTGGCATTAAGAACACTCACAAGGACACCTGGGTAGCTCAGTTGGTTGGGCATCCAACTTTGGCTCAGGTCGTGATCTCATGGTTCATGAGTTCAAGCCCCACATCAAGCTCTCTGCTGTCAGTGCAGAACCTGCTTCAGATCCTCTATCCCCCCCTCTCTCTCTGCCCCTCTCCCACTCACTCTCAAAACTAAATAAACATTTTTAAAAAAGAACATTCACATTACTGCACAACCATGTCTTGCTTATTCATTTTGCTTTTTCATATATCTCCTTCTTCACATAGCTCCTCAATGCAGAGACCTTGCCTATGTTGCTTAACACAATATCCTTAACATCTAGTCCAAAGTTAGTCTCATTGCAAACAACAGTAAGTATTTGTTGAATAAATAAGTCTTCTATTACTCTCCTACTAGTATTATCTCTATTTCTATTTATACCATTTCTACTGTTTATTGAGATTCTATTATATGCCAAGTGCTGTGCTAGGTATTTTAAATACATTAATACCCTCAGGGCATCTGGGTGGCTCAGTCTCTTGATTTCAGTTTGGGTCATGATCCTGGGGTCATGGAATCAAGCCCTGAGTAGACCTCTGCACTGAATGTGGAGCCTGTTTAGGATTATCTCACTCTCTCACTCTTTCTCTGCCTCTCTCCCCTGCTTGCTGTCTCTCTCTCTCTCTAAAATAAAAAATAAGATTTTAAATACATTAATACTCTCAAAAATCTGAAAATCAGGTATTAGTGTGCTCATTCCATATACGAAAAATTTGTCTCAAGTTAAGAGATGTGTTCAAGCTCACACAATATAACATAGAATTAGGACCACAATGCAGATCTTCACAACTTCAGAGTTCACGACCTTTCCTGATACCACAGGAAAATTGTCTTTCTTCTATTCCATGCAAAAGGAAACTATCTCAGTGAAATAGCAGGAAGGTTACTTTCAAACTTCTTATTTCAGAAAGGTCTAACAAATAAATACTCTTGCTTATGAGGACAGCTTGGTGCCTCCCCCATGGCTGTTTTGTCCTCCTTGTCTTCTCCCCAACTACTCTTCACATCCTCTCCCTCTAGCTCAAGCCCAGTTGCCTCCTCCAAGAAGCCCACCTGGCTCATGGGTTTGCTCTCAGTCCATGGTTCTTTATCTCTCTTGGAGTCCCAGAGCCCTAATGGTCTGTTCAGCTTGCCTGGCATCATCTCGTCCTGCCTACTTGCCACATAGGTGAACTTCATCCCTATGCCTAGATTATAGCTCTAAAAAGAGGAGAAACTCTTTGATGCAAAGCCAAACAGAGATTAAAAAGCAGAAGTAACAGATAAGATTTGCATCGCTAACTTCTCTAACACACCCACAAAATCCTAGAACTTCTTTAGTGGTATCTTTACAGTGGAATATTATTTGGCCTTAAAAAGGGAGGAAATTCTGACACATGCTAAAACATGGGTGAAACTTGAGGACATTTTGTTCAGTGAAATAAGCCAGTTACAAAAGGACAAAAGCTGGATGATTCCAGTTAAATGCAGTCCCTGTAGTCAAATTCATAGAGATAGAAAATAGAATGGTTGTTCCCAGTAGGGGAGGGAAAGGGGAATTACTGTTTAATGGGTATAGGGTTCCAGTTTTGCAAGATAAAGAGTTCTGAGACAGATCGCTGTGATGGTGCACAACAATGTGAATGCACTTGTTGTCAGTAAACTGTACACTTGAAAATGGTAAAAATGGTAAATTTTATTCTATGCATATTTTACCCTACATATATATATATATACTAAAAATATAAAATAAATAAAATAAAATAAAATAAAATAAAATAAAATAAAATAAAATAAAAAGTTTTCCTCAGAGAACAGGGCCCAACTGTCTGAGATGCCTTCCCTCCCTGCCTGTCATAATTTCAGGGTCTGAGCCAGAAGCATAAGGGTCCACTTCTGTTGGGTCTTGCAAATTTAAGGCCTAAAGGGCCTAACTGACTCCCCTGTGGGGCTCTAGAGAGTCCCTTCTCAGGGCCACGGACTCTCAGCCATGTTCTCTCAGGCCACACTACACCCCTCCAGGAGCATGGCCCTCTCAGCAGAGGAGCTTACACTGCATGCATTTCAGAGGGCCAGCCCCACACTCTCTCCTTCAGGAACAAATGAAACGTGTTATTTCCCAAGATTATAAGCTCTAGGAGGAGATCTGCACTTCCTCTTCTCCCAGTATCTTCCATATCAGGAATTGCACACTCAGGCTTATTGGTTTGTGAGTGCAGATGGGGAAACAGTCGTTGTTTACTTCTTTCTCTTGCTTTTGACCTGTCCTGCTGCTAATTTATAACTGGGAATCCTCCTTTCCCCTGCTCCCACCCAGGCCCATTTCTCTGCCAATTCCACTCAGTTATTTCTGGGAACCTCCAGGGGGTGTCTCATGTGAAAAAGAAAAAAGGAATCCTCTAGATGGCCAGGCCAGGGTGTTCCCAGGCCCACCCTGGTAGCTGCCAGCACCACAGACACCATCTCTCTGAAGGGCCTCTTTGCTGTAAGTCATCCTTGTGCTGGGCTACAATGGTAGCATGGCTGTCCATAGGAAAGTCCAGCACACAAGACAAGCATTGTTAAGTCCTGGCATTAAGTGGCCATATAAAACTATTTTCTCTAAAATATTTAATGTTAACTTATGAAAAACCCAGAAAATATGTTTAAAGCCATGCCAGATTTTGGGAGAAATATTTTTTTAATGTTTATTTATTTGTAAGAGAGAAAGAAAGAGTGCACAAGCTGGGAAGGGACAGAGACAGAGGGGGACAGAGGATACAAAGCAGGCTCCATGCTGACAGCTGAGAGCCCACATAGGCTCAAACTCACAAACCACAAGATCGTGACCTGAGCCGAAGTAGTTTGCTTAACCAACTGAGCCACCCAGGCACCCAGCCACACACTCCAGATTTCTAAATCTTACAGGAGGGTGTGAAAATCCCTAAACTAAGTAGCTTTTTCCTTTCACTTGTCCTGAGTCCTCATTCTCCTTCCTGTGCAAATACAGTAGAAGAAGGAAACTGCTGAGGGATCTGTGGCTAATCAAGCCAATGTGAGACTAAAGTCAAGAACAAAGAGCTCCAGAAACCCAGGGCCATACCATAGTCCTACAATACTAGGGAACACCAGCATGAAGCCACTCCTTTCCAGCAAGCCAGCACTGCCACATGGTCTGAAACTGTGGTCTGGGGAGAAAAGAACCTGCAACACATGTGGAGTTTTTTGTTTGTTTGTTTTGAGAGAGAGTGGTGTGAGCTGAGGAGGGGCAGAAAGAGAGGGGGAGAGAGAGAGAGAAATGAAGCAGGCTCCACACTGTCAGGGCAGAGCCTGACACAGGGCTCGAACTCACGAACCGTGAGATAATGACCTGATCTTATATCAAGAATCAGTCGCTTAACCCACTGAGCCACCCAGGCACCTCAACACATGCAGAGTTTAAAGTCAAAGGTGGCTATGCCACAACATGGAGAAACCTTCAGAACATTATACCCAGTGAAATACGCCAGACACAAAAAGGCAAAAACTGGATGATTCTGCTTACAGGAGGTACGTAGAGTCATCAAATAGAAATTCAAAGTAGAGAGAAAGCAGAATGGTGGTTTCCAGGACCTAGAAGGAGGGGGTAATGAGGAGTTGTTGTTAAAGGGGTACGGAGTTCCAGTTTTGATGAGAAGGGTACTGGAGATAGATGGTGTGATGGCTACACAGCAATGTGACTATACTTAATGCCACTGAATTGTGTCTTAAAAAATGGTTAAAATGGTAAATTTTATGTTATGTGTGTTTTACCACAATAACAACACTTTCAGGTGGCTGATTCCCAATCTCTCCCGCCCCATTTCAGAGAAACAGAAGGGTCAAGATAAGGGAGGGGTGGCTCTCTACTGCCTGGCCCTGTTGCCTTCCAGACCTTGGGCACCAGAGCTCTTTCTAGCCATGTTCATAGGCCTCTTTCTGGACCCACCAGGTCTTCCATCTGGGAGAACAGTTGTGGGGAGAGCCAGCATGTGGACAGGGGAACGTGGTGCACAGCATCTTGACCCTTTCTCCATTTTCCTCCAGTTTACTGCTCTTACCTACAGGGTGAGTGCTTGCATGCATTGTTTAATTTTCACACTCTGCAGAACACTTCACCTACATCCTCAATCTTCAGGACAACCCTGATCCCCAGGACCTGCAGGAAGAAGGAGTAAAAAGAGCAATGCATCACGTGGGGACACCTGAGTCAATGGCCCAGCTCACAGGTCCCCGTGTTGCCTTAGGCAAGTCCCACAGCCTCTTTGAACCTCAGTTTCCTCATTGGTAAAATGAAGGCAATTGGACATGATAATCCCCAAGAGCCCTCTAAGCACCAGGCTTCTGAGAAATGGCCTGGCACAGCATGCCCCGATTAGCACACATGAAACCAGAGAGAAAGAGTCTCAGAGGAGGAGGAAGGCTGGCCCAGCACACACTTCTTAGAAAAGGACACAGTTAGAAGCAAGAGCATCCATGACCTTCTGAAATGCAAAAAAGGCCCAGGGTTCTGCAACTCTTTGTTCTTTCATAGAACACCTCGCTCTCCCCAGGAAGAATATTTAGGGAGTAGGCTAAATACTCCAGCCCTGGCCTGCTTCCTCGGCTGCTGATCTGATTCTGGAGGGCCTAATCTACAGCAACTCCCATGGGTCATCCCAGCCAGCCCCTCAGGGATCATGTGGGCCCAACCCACCCCTCTTTGCCTTACTTTTCAGCTTTGTAGGTGAAGGAGCAGGCCCACAGGAACTTTGCCTGCACCACCTCTGCTACTTCAGCTTGACCTGCAGAGCTGCTGTCAAACCGTGCAGCCCTCCAGTCCACAGAGCCGCCTGCCCTGGAACTGCTCTGCCTTTAATTAGGCAGCAGTTTTATGAGGTGGACGTGAGTGCCAGGTTTATGGAGCCCTCCCTCTGACCCAGGCCCAGCTGATTCTCCCAGGGATGCCCCCAGCCCTGGAGACAGGTGCCCTAAGGGCTTTCCTAGCCTGGCCTGAATCTCTGGGCTGACACTGGCACAATGAACACCTAAATGAGCTCACAGGGAAGAGGAGAGAACATGAGGATGGGTGTACCCAGAAGCAAGCCCATGGAAATGGGCATTTGGAAGCCCCAGAACTCTAATTCTCCATGCCATTTACCCATCATGAAACGAACACTTAGAAACTGGAAACCTATGAATAGAATAATTCTGTTGTAAAGCTTTAAGGACTTTGTCATGGCTGGGCCCAAAATTCACCGTGGTTTCTAAATTAACAGCAGCCATCTTCATTTACCAGCAGGATAAAGAAGGGAATTCATTTTCTTAGAAGCTTCAAGCCTGTCGCCCTGCTCACAACCAGTCCAAGCAGCCATTCCAAATACTGCCTTCAGCCCATGCCAAACTTAGATCAACTGCAGACTCCTAGCTTTCTGAGGAGAAAATGGAAGTATGTGTGCCATGGATAGTATTGCATGTGTACACGTACTTGTATGAGGGTATTTACATACACCCCAAATGAGCATGCATACATGTTTATCTGTGCACACCTGCTAAGGCTTTGGGAGGCTCTCCACACTCACAGGATGGAAAAACCATCACATTTATTATCTGCCCTTGTGCGGTATTTAAAATACAACTTTGAATGTGTGCACATTTTTTAATGTTATTGGACCACTTGGGTTTTTTTTTTTTGGTTTTTTTTTTGGTTTTTTTTTTTTTAACCAGGCTGACTTTGAGCCAGACTGCATCTGTCTGCATTGAAAGGGACCATTCTTTCCCTCAAACTCCCAGCCCTGGCCCCGTCCTCACACACCCTCCTTCCAGTGAAACCTGAGCATTTCCTTTCCCGTAAGGCTCAGCCAGCCCAGCTTCTTCTCAAAGCCTGTGCTCAGCTCAGAGGCCAAGCCCTGCTGCTCAAGCAGACCCACGTGACTCTTGAACTGTGAACCCAAGTCCCAGGGTGGGAAACCGTTTGTCAACAGCCCCCATATTTACGACCACAAGGCCAGGCCTCTCTCTGGTGCAAAACTAGTGTTCAGACCAACCAATCATGTGAAAGAGTTCCTAGATCTGTTCCTAGATCCTCCAAAAATCTCTCTTCAGCTTTGGAGAACATGATTTCTCCTCCATTTGTGTCTTCTGTCTGGATGATCATTCTAATTTGGGGATTCCAGTAAGAAGAGGGCCACTTGCTCAAGACACCCACTTGGAGAAGCATCCTTGAAAGTTTCCAGAATTTTTTGCAGTTCTCATCACTGTGATCCTAAGCTGGAGATATCCCTTTTGTAGATGGATTAGTCCTCTGTCTTCTCTGAGAGACACCATGGACTGTATTTTCTAAAATACACTTTTTCAATCTTTCATTTTCACTTTTAAACACTTTAGCATCATATATAACCCAAAATACAACTTTGTCAGCCCCATTTTCATCTATTTATATACTTTTCAATCCTGACCATATGAATGAGTATTTTATCAAGTTTCAACCAGACATCCAATATTTTCACTTAATTTATTATTTAAAGCCACTTCCATTTGTGATACAGTCTACACAACTATAATTTCTACTGCTTGAACACTATTCCATTCAGCAAACACTGGGACTTAGTCTGTCATCCCCCTATTCCTGGACATGTAGACGCACAATGGTGTAGACCAGTTATTTCGTCCATTGATTTCCTTGGGATGAATTTCTATGAGTGAAACATTAGTGTATCCACTGGTATAATCATTTCCAGGACTCAGGGTATTCCATCTTGTGTTCTGAAAATCTTTTAACAACTTACAATGTCACTTTAGAGGAAGTATAACTTTTTTAATTGCAACTTTGCCAGGAATTAAATCAGTTTTTTCTGACTTAGAAGCTAAAAGTTGATAAACTCAAAGGTTATTTTAATTTACATTTCTTTTATGACTAGTGAAGTCATCATCCACCCCACCCCACCACACCACAACCCCAAACTCTGAGCATTTTTAAAATAGCTTAAGGCTATACATTCATTCTACCTTCTTTAGATTCCATTCAAAGGAAAAGATGCAAATGAGACCCAAAGGGAGAAAGAGAGTGGAGAGCATCAGAATAGCCTGTATATGTTGCCTTTCATGTACAAATCACACACCTAGATCTTGCCAACTAGAAGAGAATGGGAGATTGAGCTAGGAGATGGGAGTGCAAAGAAAAAAAATCCAGGCAGAGGGACAGTTACTGGCCAATTCTCTCCCTTTTGTGGTAAAGTTTGGCTTTTGTGTTGACCACTGCTGCCTCCCTGAGGCCTGTTCTCTTCTATGGGACTGTGAAGGTGCACTCAGTTTAGTTACATTTCCTAACTCCATGACCCCAAACATAAGCTCTCTCTATACAGGTGGTTTGTCTTCAAAGACAATACTTCAACACACACTCTCCGGTACCTTTCCAGTAGCAGTGATAGGCATGCAAAGTCTTTTTTTTCCCCAGACTTTATTGAGATATAATTGACATATAACATTGTGTAAGTTTCAGATGCACAATGTGTTGATTTGATACAGTTATACATTGCTGTGTGATTGCCACCATAGCATTAGCTAATGCCTTCATCCCATCACACCATTTTTTTCTATGGTGAGAACATTTCAAATCAACTGCCTTAGCAACTTTCAAGTATATAATACAGTATTTTTAGTTGTATTCACAACACTGTGTATTAGATCCCCAGAACCTGTTCATCTGATAAGTGGTTTACTCTTTGACTAACATCTGCTCACTTCCCTGAAACCCAATGCTTAAGTAACCACCATTCTACTCTCTGTTTCTACAAGGTCACCTTTTTCAAGTTCCAGATAGGAGATCATACAGTATTTGTCTTTCTCTGTGACTTCTTTTGCTTAGTGATAACGCCTTTAGGTCCAAACATTGTTGTTGTCAATGACAGGATTTCCTTCTTTCTCATGGTTGAATACTATTTCATTCTTAATGTATACCACATTCTTATCCATTCATCCATTGGCAGGCACTTAGGTTATTTCCATATCTTGGCTGTTGTAAATAATGCTTCAATGAACATGGGAGTGCAGACACAGTTTCAGGATCCTGTATTCATTTCCTTTGGATATATACCTATAAGTGGGATTGCTAAATCATACGGTAGTTCTATTTTTAATTTTTTGAGGAATCTCCATACTGTTTTCCATGGTGGCTGCAGCAGTTTACATTCCTTCCAACAGTGGCCGAGGTCTCCCTTTTCTCCACATCCTCATCAACATTTGTTCTCTCTTATCTTTTTGATAATAGCTATTCTTGTCTACAGACATACCACCCTGAACACGCCCGATCTCTTCTGATAATAGCTATTCTTAGAGGTGTGAGGTTATAGCTCTTTGTGGTTTTTATTTGTATTTCCCTGATGATCAGTGGTTCTGAGCACCTTTTCATGTGCCTGTTGAGGATTTGCATGTCTTCTTCATTGACAATTTGTATGTCTTCTTTGGAAAGTCTTTCTCCTCAGGACCATGGGCTGAAGCTTCCAACATTAAGCCAAATTAGCAGCCAGGAGCGATGCTTTTTTAAATCCAGGCCACTTTGGGAATCTGACAGAAACACAGATTACAGCCTCACAAATTCATGATACATACCTACCCTATCAGAGGTCTCAGAGTTTCTGTAGCATCCATTAACTCGAGGTTAAGAATTAAGTCCATCCAGAGCCACCAGACACTTGTGCAGGGAAGTTCTATCTTGAGCTGGTGAAGACATTGGTGCTTGACCATAGACTCTTCCTCAGGCCATCAGAGGCATGTTATTGTCTTACGAAGAAGTTAAGGGACAGTTTGGGATGACAAGAAAGAGAAACTTGGGGAGAAACTGAGGGCAAGATATCTGGGTATTTGCCATATTTCCTAGATGTTGGGCATCTAAGGAGATTTCCAATTTCAAGGATCAGGGCCTTATCTTGATTCAGACATTCAATACTCTTATTCTGATATTAAACAGCTCTCTGCCCAAAAGCTTTCCCACCGTCCTGGAAAGTTACTTCCCTTTATAAACCATGAGATGTGGCTCCTGAGATAATCTCATTCCTGAACTCTTTGAAGCTTATCTGTCTCCCGACTAGATTGTCCAGGCCTGAAAAACAACAGCATCTCTTACTTCTCTTATTTATAGCATGTCTCACATGGTAAAAATGTTAAATGAATGAATGGCTTTAGCTAGAACAAACCTAATCCTAACCCTCCTTGGGTAAGCAGGAAAGGACTGGGCCTTTATTAAAACAAACTTCTGTGAGGAACCTAGTCCAGTCTTTCTATGTGGATATTGTGGGGGGCATTAATTTTTATTTGGTTTCAGGGTTGCCATTTGTTTTTACTACACCTTCTAATATTCACATCATTATCTGTACCCTGTGCTTTGCTTCTGCTGTACCCAGTTAGTATGACAGCCTACTCTATGTTTACCAAACCCTCCACAAATTTTCAAGATATTTTGCACATATATAATATAGACATGTATATAGTTTTTCTTTTTCACATATGATAGCATGGTATTACTTGCTCTTTTCACTTAGCATATTTTTTTTTCATGGTAATCTTTTTTCTTTTTTATTAAGTTTCAATTTTAATTCCAGTATAGTTAACATTCAGCGTTATATTAGTTTCAAGTGTACAGTGTTCTTCATGATAAGTGTGGTTTTAATCCCCATCACCTATTTCACCCATCCTTCCATCCATCTCTTTTCTGGTAACCATCAGTTTATTCTCTATAGTTAAATGTGTATTTTTTTGGTTCTTTATCTCTCTTTTTTTTTTACTTTTGTTCATTTGTTTCATTTCTTGAATTCCACATATTAGTGAAATCATATGGTATTTGTCTTTCTTTGACTGACTAGTTTAACTTAGCATTATACTCTCTAGCTCCATCCATGTCATTGCAAATGACAATATTTCATTCTCTTGTATGGTTGAATAACATTCCATTATATATATATGTATACACATATATACAAAGAAGATCTGGCATATATCTATATCTATATATCTATATATAGATAGATAGATAGATAGATAGATAGATAGATATATGCCAGATATATATATATATATATATATATATATATATATATATATATATATGTTTTTATTCTGTTTCATTGATTTATGTGTTTATTTTTGTTCCACTACCATTTTGACTAGTGTAGCCTTGTAATATAACTTGAAGTCTGGAATTATGATGCTTCCAGTTTTGGATACTTGGACTGCTTCTGTAAGTTGATTATTATAAGTAATGCTGCAATAAACATAGGGGTGCATGTATTCCTTTGAATTGGTGTTTTGAGTTTTTTGGATAAATACCCAGTGCTATCTTTATTTAGGGTAATTATATTTCTAATTCGTTGAGGAAACTCTATTGTCTTCTAGGGTGGCCACACCAGATTCCCAACACTGTATGAGGGTTCTTTTGTCTCCACAACCTCACCAACACTTGTTGTTTCTTGTGTTTTTTATTTTAGCCATTCTGACAGTGGTAAGGTGCTATCTCATTATAGTTTTGATTTGCATTTCCCTGATGATGAGTTATGTTGAGCATCTTTTCATGTGTCTGTTGGCATGTGTATGTCTTCTTTGGAGAAATTCTCTTCATGTCTTCTATCTTTTTTTAAATTATCTTAGAGAGAGAGAGAATTGGGGACAGGGGCAGAGGGAGAGAAAGAAATTCTTAAGCAGAGGCTTAAGCCTAACAAGGGTCTCAATCCCATGACCCTGGGATCATAACCCAAACAGAAACCAAGAGTCAGATGCTCAACAAACTGAGCCATTTGGATTCCCTACTTCTGTCCATGTGTTTTGGGTTTTTTTTGTCCATGTGTTAATTGGATTATTTATGGGAGGGTTGATGTGTAGTTGTATAAGTCCTTTATATATGTTGGATACTATCCCTTTATCAGATATGTCATTTGCAAATATCTTCTCCCATGCGGTACGTTGTCTTTCAGTTTTGTTGTTTCCTTTGCTGTGCAGAAGCTTTTTATTTTCATGTAATCTTAATAGATTATTTTTGCTTTTGTTTCCCTTGCCTCAGGAGACCTATCTAGAAAGAAGTTGCTATAGCCAATGTCAGAGAAATTAATGCCTGTGCTGTCTTCTAGAATTCTTATGGTTTTACATTTCCCATTTAGGTCCTTAATCCATTTTGAGTTTATTTTTGCATAAGGTGTAAGAAAATGGTCCAATTTTACTCTTTTGCATGCTGCTGTCCAGTTTCCCAACACCATTTGTTGAGGAATCTATCTTTTCCTATTGCATATTCTTTCCTCCTTTGTCAAAGATTAACTGACAGCATAATTGTGAGTTTATCTCTGAGTTTTTTATTCTGTTTCATTGATTTATGTGTTTATTTTTGTTCCACTACCATTTTGACTAGTGTAGCCTTGTAATATAACTTGAAGTCTGGAATTATGATGCTTCCAGTTTTGCTTTTCTTTTTCAAGATTGCTTTGGCTATTTGGGGTCTTTTGTGGTTCCATTCAAATTTTAGGATTGTTTGTTCCAGTTCTGTGAAAACTCCTGTTGGCATTTTGATAAGGATTGCATTAAATGTGTAGATTGCTTTAAGTAGTATAGACATTTTAACAATATTCATTCTTCTAATCCAGGAGCATGGAATGTCTTTCCATTTCTTTCTGTTGTCTTCAATTTCTTTCATCAGTGTTTTATACTTTTCAGGTTACAGATCTTTCATTTCTTTGGTTAAATTTATTCCTAAGTACTTTATTGTTTTTGATGCAATTGTAAATGGGATTCTTAACTTCTTTTTCTGCTGCTTCATTATTAGCATATAGAAATGCAACAGATTTTTCTACATTGATTTTGTATCCTAAGATTTTACTGAATTCATTTATCATTTCTAGTAGTTTTTTGGTGGAGTCCTTGGGGTTTTCTGTGTATAGTATCATGTCATCTGCAAATAGTGGATGTTTTACTTCTTCTTCCTTACCAACTTAGATGCCTTTTATTTCTTTTTCTTATCTGATTGCTGTGGCTAGGACTTCCAGTACTGTATTGAATAAATGTGGTGAGAGTGGACATCCTTGTCTTGTTCCTGATTCTTATCCTTTCTCTTATTGATGTGATATATCACATTGATTGATTTGCGAATATTGAACCACCTTTCATTCTGAAAATAAATCCCACTTGATCATGGTGAATGATGTTTTAAAATGTATTGTTGAATTCTATTTGCTAGTATTTTGTTGAGGATTTTTGCATCTATGTTCATCACAGATATTGGCCTGTACTTCTCTTTTTTAGTGATGTCCTTATTTGGTTTTGGTATCAGGGTAATGCTTGCCCCATATAATGAATTAAGAAGTTTTCTTTCCTCTTCTGTTCTTTGGAATAATTTGAGAAGAATAGGTACTAACTGTTCTTTAAATGTTTGGCAGAACTCACCTGTGAAGCTGTCTGGTCCTGGACTTTTGCTCATTGAGAACTTTTTTATTACTATTTCAACTTAATTGATGGTAATATGTCTGTTCAAATTTTCTATTTATTCCTGATTCAGTTTTGGTAGGTTATTTGCTAGGAATTTATTCATTTCATCCAGGTTATCAAATTTGTTGACATGTATTTTTCATAAGATTCTCTTACAATCCTTTGTATTTCTGTGGTGTCAATTGTTATTTCTCCTCTTTCATTTCTGATTTTATTTATTTGAATTCTATCTATCTATCTACCATCTATCTATCTATCATCTATCTCTTGTCTGGCCAGATGTTTATTAATTTTATTGATCTTTTCAAAAAACCAGCTCCTGGTTTCATTGATCTGTTCTGTTGAGGGTTTTGTTTGTTAGTTGGTTGGTTTAGTTTCTATATCATTTATTTCTACTCTAATCTTTATTATTTTATTCTTTCCAAACAATTTTGGACATTGTTTTTCTTTTTCTAGCTCCTTTAGGTGTAAGTTTAGGTTGTTTATTTGAGATTTTTCTTGCTTCTTGAGGTAGGCTTGTAGTATTCTAAATTTCCCTCTTAGGACTTCTTTTGCTGCATGACAAAGATTATGGGCCACTTTATTTTCATTTTTATTTGTCTCTATGTGATTTTTGGTTTCTTCTTTGATTTCTTGGTTGACCTATTCATTGTTTAGTAACATATTTAGGAGCATGTTGTTTAACCTCCATATATTTGTGTTCTTTCCAACCTTTTTCTTTTAGTTGATTTCTAGTTTTATAACAGTATGGTGTTATTGTCAGAAGAGATGCATGGTATGACTTTGATCTGTTATTATTTGTTAAGACTTGTTTTGTGACTTAATATATGATCTATCCTGGGGACTGTTTCTTGTACACCTGAAAAGATTGTGTATTCTCCTGTTTTAGGATAAACTGTTCCGAATGTGTCTGTTAAATCCATCTGGTCTAACATGTCATTCAAAGCCACTGTTTCCTTGTTGATTTTTCTGTCTGGATTATCTGTCCACTGATGGAAGAGTGTTAAATTCTCCTACTATTATTATATTGCTATCAATTAGTACATATATACATATATATGTATATATATATATTTATATTTATATTTATTCATTTTAGACAGAGAATCAGGAAAAAGGGATGAATTTAGTTAGATTTTCCCCCACTTCCTATTTTTTAATGTATTTCTTTAAATTCAAGTTAGTTAATATACAGTGTAGTATTGGTTTCAGGAGTAGAACCCAGTGATTCATCACTTATGTATAACACCCATTGCTCATCCCAACAAGTGCCCTCCTTAGTGCCCATCACCCATTTAGCCTATTCTCTCACCCACCTCCCCTCTAGCAGCCCTCAGTTTGCTCTCTGTCTTTAAAAGTCTCTTATGGTTTGCTTCCCTCTCTGTTTTTATCTTATTTTTCCTTCCTTTCCCCTGTGCTCATCTGTTTTGTTTTTTGAATTCCACATATGAGTGAAATCATATGAAATGTGTCTTTCTCTGACTGACTCATTTCACTTTGCATAACCACTCTCACTCCATCCATGTTGTTGCAAATGGCAAGATTTTATTCTTTTTGATCACTGAGTAATATTCCATTGTATATACATATACCACCTCTTCTTTATCCATTTATCAGTGAATGGATATTCAGGCTCTTTCCATAATTTGGCTATTGTTGATAGCACTGCCATAAACATTAAGGTGCCTGTGCCCCCTTTGAATCTGCATTTTTGTATCCTTTGGATAAATACCTAGTAGTGCAATTGTGGGGTCATAAGGTAGCTCTATTTTTAAATTTTTTGAGGAACCTCCATGGAACCACCCAAACACATAAAACAGTTAATGACAAATACAAAGGAACTATTTTTAGACACCTGTAAGAATGGCTAAAAATAGTTCCTTTATATTTGTCATTAACTGTTTTATGTGTTTGGGTGGTTCCATATTGTATGCATATTTACAGTTGTTATTTCTTCTTGTTGGATTGTCCCCTTTATTATTATATAATGTCCTTCTTTGTTTCTTATTATAGTCTTTGTTTTAAAGTCTATTTTGTCTGATATAAGTATTGCTACACAAGCTTTTGTTTTACACCCATTTGCATGAAAAATGTTTTCCCAGACTCTCACTTTCAATCTGCAGGTGTCTTTAGGTATGAAATGAGTCACTTGTAGGCAGCATAAATGGCTCTTGTTTTTTATCCACTCTGTCACCCTATCTTTTATTGGAGCATTTAGTCTATTTACATTCAAAGTAATTATTTATAGATATATATTTATTGTCATTTTTTACTTGTTTTGTGGTTGTTTTGTGGTTATTCTCAGTTTCTTTCTTCTTTTCTTCTTTTCATGGTTCACTGGCTTCCTTTAGTGATATATTTGGATTACTTTCTTTCTATTCTTTGCATATCTGTTACCGGTTTTTAATTTGTGTTTACCATTAGGTTTGTATACAACATCTTCTGCATATAACAATCTATAGTAAGTTGATGGTCACTTAAGCTTGAACCCATTCTTTACTCTTCTCCCATGTTTTAGGTATATGGTGTCATATTTTACACTTTTTTATTTTGTAGATTCTTTGACTGATTTTTACAAACATACTGATTTTTACTACTTTTTTGTTTCCTACATTTGATACCCTACTTATGGCCTTTCCTTTCTACGCAGAGTTCACTTTAAAATTTCTTGTATGGGTAGTTTAGTGGCCATGAACTCCTTTAGTTTTTGTTTGTCTGAGAAACTCCTTATCCCTCTTATTCTAAATGATTGCCTTGTTGGATAGAGTATTCTTGGCTGCAGATTTTTTTCCTTTCAGCACTTGGAATATATCATGTCTTCCATTCAGGCCTACAAAATTTCTGCCAAAAACTCTGCTGATAGCCTTAAGGGGTTTCCCTTATATATAACTGTCTTCTTTTCTCTTGCTACTTTTAAAATTCTTTCTTTTTTTACTTTTTATGATTTTAATTACTATGTGTCTTGGTGTGGACCTCCTTGGTCGATTTTGTTGGGGGACGTCTGTACTTCTTGTTCTGGATTTGTGTTTCTTTCACAGATCCAGGAAGTTCTCAGTTATTATTTCTTCACCCCCTTTTCTCTCTCTTCTTCTGGGATCCCTATAATGTGAATGTTATTATGCTTGATGGAGTTACTGAGTTCCCTAAGTCTTTCCTCATTTTACATAATTTTTTCTCTCACCTGTTCAGCCTGATTATTTTCCATCACTCTGTCTTCCAAGTCGTTATTTTGTTCCTCTGCTTCCTCTAGCATGCTATGTATTCCATCTCGTGTATTTTAATTTCACTTATTGAGTTCTTCATCTTTGATTGGTTCTTTTTTATCTCTTTGTTAAAGGTATCACTCTCTTCTCAAATGCAGTGAGTATCTTTATGATCATTACTTTAAATTCTCTATCAGGCATATTACTTAATCCATTTCACTTAGGTCTCTTGCTGTGGTTTTGTCCTATTCTTTCATTTGGGGACATATTCTTCGTCTCTTCATTTTGTCTAACTTTGTGTCTCTTTATCTGTGTTAGGAAAGTCAGTGATGTCTCCTGCTCTTGAAAGTAGTGGGCAGGGCACACAATTTTAACAAGGTGGTGTTGTTCCTCTTGCACAGGGGACGCACAGCCACTGCAGAGACTGGGCCAGCTGGGGCTGCTCTGCAAAGCACACATAGGTAAGGATGCAGTATTAACAAGCTGTGCACATACCCTTCCACGGGGGTGGGTGTGTCCTCACCACTATGACTCACCCCATGAGTTGTGGTGTTGGCAAAGTTTATGCTGGCCATCTGGTAAAGGGAACTTACAGTACCAGGACTGAGACAAATGACTGGGAAGGATGGACCCACCAAAGTTCAGGGGGCAGGGCTTGGTGTAAACAAGTTAGGTAGCAAGTGTCAGAGTGTCAATGTTGTGCTGATAGCTGCAGGTGGATGTGTGTTTATTCTGAGAGACAGGGGAGGGAGATGTCACCTGCCAGCTACTTGGTTCCTGGAAGAGTCTCCCTCTGAGATGTATAAATAACTCTCCCTCGTAGGGCACCAGGGTGGCTCAGTTGGTTCAGCACCCAACTCTTGATTTTGGCTTAGGTCATGATCTCACAGTTCATGGGTTTGAGCCCCACATCAGGCTCCACAATGACAGTGCAGAGCCTGCTTTGGATTCTCTCTCTCTCTCTCTCCCTCTCCCTCTGCCCCTCATGGATGCTCTCTCTCTCTCTCAAAATAAATAAATAAATAAAATAAAAACATAAAAACATAACTCTCCCTCCTTCATGCCTAGGGGTTTTCCAAGCTGCTGCTTCTATACTATATCTCCACAGGTCGTTTGTTGTGCTATCTGTTTAAGAGTGAGGACTCGGTTAGGAGAGGGAAGATGGTGGCATAGGAGGACGCTGGGCTCACCACGCGTCCTGCTGATCACTTAGATTCCACCTACACCTGCCTAAATAACCCAGAAAACCACCAGAGGATTAGCAGAACTGAGTTGCCGGAGCCAAGCGCAGACGAGAGGCCCACGGAAGAGGATAGGAAGGGCGGCGAGGCGGTGCGTGCTCCACGGACTGGCGGGAGGGAGCCGGGGCAGAGGGGCGGCTCGCCGGCCAAGCAGAGCCCCCGAGTCTGGCTTGCAAAAAGCGGAGGTGCCTGACGGACTGTGTTCCAACAGCAAGCGCGACTTAGCGTCTGGGAGGTCATAAGTTAACAGCTCTGCTCAGAAAGCGGGAAGGCTGGAGGACAAAGGGAAGGAGAGCTGCTGAGCCCCCGGATGACAGAGCTCAGTTTGGTGGGGAACAAAGGCGCTCGCCAGCGCCATCTCCCCCACCCATCCCCCAGCCAAAATCCCAAAGAGAACCAGTTCCTGGAACTTGCTTGCTCCGCGCAAACACCCAACTCTGCGCTTCTGCGGAGCCAAACCTCCGGCAGCGGATCTGACTCCCTCCTGCTGCCACAGGGCCCTTCCTGAAGTGGATCACCTAAGGAGAAGCAAGCTAAGCCTGCCCCTCCTGCCCCTGTGCACCTTGCCTACCCACCCCAGCTAAGACGCCAGATCCCCAGCATCACAAGCCTGGCAGTGTGCAAGTAGCCCAGACAGGCCACCCCACCCCACAGTGAATCCCGCCCCTAGGAGAGGGGAAGAGAAGGCACACACCAGTCTGACTGTGGCCCCAGGGGTGGGCTGGGGGCAGACATCAGGTCTGACTGTGGCTCCACCCACCAACTCCAGTTATACACCACAGCACAGGGGAAGTGCCTGCAGGTCTTCACCACGCCAGGGACTATCCAAAATGACCAAGCGGAAGAATTCCCCTCAGAAGAATCTCCAGGAAATAACAACAGCTAATGAGCTGATCAAAAAGGATTTAAATAATATAACAGAAAGTGAATTTAGAATAATAGTCATAAAATTAATCGCTGGGCTGGAAAACAGTATAGCTGACAGCAGAGAATCTCTTGCTACAGAGATCAAGGGACTAAGGAACAGTCACGAGGAGCTGAAAAGCGCTTTAAACGAAATGCATAACAAAATGGAAACCACCACGGCTCGGATTGAAGAGGCAGAGGAGAGAATAGGTGAACTAGAAGATAAAGTTATGGAAAAAGAGGAAGCTGAGAAAAAGAGAGATAAAAAAATCCAGGAGTATGAGGGGAAAATTAGAGAACTAAGTGATACACTAAAAAGAAATAATCTACGCATAATTGGTATCCCAGAGGAGGAAGAGAGAGGGAAAGGTGCTGAAGGGGTACTTGAAGAAATAATAGCTGAGAACTTCCCTGAAGTGGGGAAGGAAAAAGGCATTGAAATCCAAGAGGCACAGAGAACTCCCTTCAGACGTAACTTGAATCGATCTTCTGCACGACATATCATAGTGAAACTGGCAAAATACAAGGATAAAGAGAAAATTCTGAAAGCAGCAAGGGGTAAACGTGCCCTCACATATAAAGGGAGACCTATAAGACTCGTGACGGATCTCTCTTTTGAAACTTGGCAGGCCAGAAAGAATTGGCACGAGATTTTCAGTGTGCTAGACAGAAAAAATATGCAGCCGAGAATCCTTTATCCAGCAAGTCTGTCATTTAGAATAGAAGGAGAGATACAGGTCTTCCCAAACAAACAAAAACTGAAGGAATTTGTCACCACTAAACCAGCCCTACAAGAGATCCTAAGGGGGACCCTGTGAGACAAAGTACCAGAGACATCACTACAAGCATAAAACATACAGACATCACAATGACTCTAAACCCATATCTTTGTATAATAACACTGAATGTAAATGGATTAAATGCGCCAACCAAAAGACATAGGGTGTCAGAATGGATAAAAAAACAAGACCCATCTATTTGCTGTCTACAAGAGACTCATTTTAGACCTGAGGACACCTTTAGATTGAGAGTGAGGGGATGGAGAACTATTTATCATGCTACTGGAAGCCAAAAGAAAGCTGGAGTAGCCATACTTCTATCAGACAAACTAGACTTTAAATTAAAGGCTGTAACAAGAGATGAAGAAGGACATTATATAATAGTGACAGGGTCTATCCATCAGGAAGAGCTAACAATTATAAATGTCTATGCGCCGAATACCGGAGTGCCCAAATATATAAAACAATTACTCATAAACACAAGCAACCTTATTGATAAGAATGTGGTCATTGCAGGGGACTTTAACACCCCACTTACAGAAATGGATAGATCATCTAGACACACGGTCAATAAAGAAACAAGGGCCCTGAATGAGACATTGGATCAGATGGACTTGACAGATATATTTAGAACTCTGCATCCCAAAGCAACAGAATATACTTTCTTCTCGAGTGCACATGGAACATTCTCCAAGTTAGATCATATACTGGGTCACAAAACAGCCCTTCATAAGTTTACAAGAATTGAAATCATACCATGCATACTTTCAGACCACAATGCTATGAAGCTTGAAATCAACCACAGAAAAAAGTCTGGAAAACCTCCAAAAGCATGGAGGTTAAGGAACACCCTACTAACGAATGAGTGGGTCAACCAGGCAATTAGAGAAGAAATTAAAAACTATATGGAAACAAATGAAAATGAAAATACAACAATCCAAACGCTTTGGGACGCAGCGAAGGCAGTCCTGAGAGGAAAATACATTGCAATCCAGGCCTATCTCAAGAAACAAGAAAAATCCCAAATACAAAATCTAACAGCACACCTGAAGGAAATAGAAGCAGAACAGCAAAGGCAGCCTAAACCCAGCAGAAGAAGAGAAATAATAAAGATCAGAGCAGAAATAAACAATATAGAATCTAAAAAAACTGTAGAGCAGATCAACGAAACCAAGAGTTGGTTTTTTGAAAAAATAAACACAATTGACAAACCTCTAGCCAGGCTTCTCAAAAAGAAAAGGGACATGACCCAAATAGATAAAATCATGAATGAAAATGGAATTATTACAACCAATCCTTCAGAGATACAAACAATTATCAGGGAATACTATGAAAAATTATATGCCAACAAATTGGACAACCTGGAAGAAATGGACAAATTCCTGAACACCCACACTCTTCCAAAACTCAATCAGGAGGAAATAGAAAGCTTGAACAGACCCATAACCAGTGAAGAAATTGAATCGGTTATCAAAAATCTCCCAACAAATAAGAGTCCAGGACCATATGGCTTCCCAGGGGAGTTCTACCAGACGTTTAAAGCAGAGATAATACCTATCCTTCTCAAGCTATTCCAAGAAATAGAAAGGGAAGGAAAACTTCCAGACTCATTCTATGAAGCCAGTATGACTTTGATTCCTAAACCAGACAGAGACCCAGTAAAAAAAGAGAACTACAGGCCAATATCCCTGATGAATATGGATGCAAAAATTCTCAATAAGATACTAGCAAACCGAATTCAACGGCATATAAAAAGAATTATTCACCATGATCAAGTGGGATTCATTCCTGGGATGCAGGGCTGGTTCAACATTCGCAAATCAATCAACGTGATACATCACATTAACAAAAAAAAAAAAGAGAAAAACCATATGATCCTGTCAATCGATGCAGAAAAGGTGTTTGACAAAATCCAGCACCCTTTCTTAATAAAAACCCTTGAGAAAGTCGGGATAGAAGGAACATACTTAAAGATCATCAAAGCCATTTATGAAAAGCCCACAGCTAACATCATCCTCAACGGGGAAAAACTGAGAGCTTTTTCCCTGAGATCAGGAACACGACAGGGATGCCCACTCTCACCACTGTTGTTTAACATAGTGCTGGAAGTTCTAGCATCAGCAATCAGACAACAAAAGGAAACCAAAGGCATCAAAATTGGCAAAGATGAAGTCAAGCTTTCGCTTTTTGCAGATGACATGATATTATACGTGGAAAATCCGATAGACTCCACCAAAAGTCTGCTAGAACTGATACATGAATTCAGCAAAGTTGCAGGATACAAAATCAATGTACAGAAATCAGTTGCATTCTTATACACTAACAATGAAGCAACAGAAAGACAAATAAAGAAACTGATCCCATTCACAATTGCACCAATAAGCATAAAATACCTAGGAATAAATCTAACCAAAGATGTAAAGGATCTGTATGCTGAAAACTATAGAAAGCTTATGAAGGAAATTGAAGAAGATACAAAGAAATGGAAAAACATGCCATGCTCATGGATTGGAAGAATAAATATTGTCAAAATGTCAATACTACCCAAAGCTATCTACACATTCAATGCAATCCCAATCAAAATTGCACCAGCATTCTTCTCGAAGCTAGAACAAGCAATCCTAAAATTCATATGGAAGCACAAAAGGCCCCGAATAGCCAAAGTAATTTTGAAGAAGAAGACCAAAGCAGGAGGCATCACAATCCCAGACTTTAGCCTCTACTACAAAGCTGTCATCATCAAGACAGCATGGTATTGGCACAAAAACAGACACATAGACCAATGGAATAGAATAGAAACCCCAGAACTAGACCCACAAACGTATGGCCAACTAATCTTTGACAAAGCAGGAAAGAACATCCAATGGAAAAAAGACAGTCTCTTTAACAAATGGTGCTGGGAGAACTGGACAGCAACATGCAGAAGGTTGAAACTAGACCACTTTCTCACACCATTCACAAAAATAAACTCAAAATGGATCAAGGACCTGAATGTGAGACAGGAAACCATCAAAACCTTAGAGGAGAAAGCAGGAAAAGACCTCTCTGACCTCAGCCGTAGCAATCTCTTACTCGACACATCCCCAAAGGCAAGGGAATTAAAAGCAAAAGTGAATTACTGGGACCTTATGAAGATAAAAAGCTTCTGCACAGCAAAGGAAACAATCAACAAAACTAAAAGGCAACCAATGGAATGGGAAAAGATATTTGCAAATGACATATCGAACAAAGGTCTAGTATCCAAAATCTATAAAGAGCTCACCAAACTCCACACCCGAAAAGCAAATAACCCAGTGAAGAAATGGGCAGAAAACATGAATAGACACTTCTCTAAAGAAGACATCCGGATGGCCAACAGGCACATGAAAAGATGTTCAGCGTCGCTCCTTATCAGGGAAATACAAATCAAAACCACACTCAGGTATCATCTCACGCCAGTCAGAGTGGCCAAAATGAACAAATCAGGAGACTATAGATGCTGGAGAGGATGTGGAGAAACGGGAACCCTCTTGCACTGTTGGTGGGAATGCAAATTGGTGCAGCCGCTCTGGAAAGCAGTGTGGAGGTTCCTCAGAAAATTAAAAATAGACCTACCCTATGACCCAGCAATAGCACTGCTAGGAATTTATCCAAGGGACACAGGAGTACTGATGCATAGGGGCACTTGTACCCCAATGTTCATAGCAGCACTCTCAACAATAGCCAAATTATGGAAAGAGCCTAAATGTCCATCAACTGATGAATGGATAAAGAAATTGTGGTTTATATACACTATGGAATACTACGTGGCAATGAGAAAAAATGAAATGTGGCCTTTTGTAGCAACGTGGATGGAACTGGAGAGTGTGATGCTAAGTGAAATAAGCCATACAGAGAGGGACAGATACCATATGGTTTCACTCTTATGTGGATCCTGAGAAACTTAACAGGAACCCATGGGGGAGGGGAAGGAAAAAAAAAAAAAGAGGTTAGAGTGGGAGAGAGCCAAAGCATAAGAGACTGTTGAGAACTGAGAGCAAACTGAGGGTTGATGGGGGGTGGGAGGGAGGAGAGGGTGGGTGATGGGTATTGAGGAGGGCACCTTTTGGGATGAGCACTGGGTGTTGTATGGAAACCAATTTGACAATAAATTTCATATATAAATTAAAAAAAAAAAAAAAGAGTGAGGACTCAGCTTTCTAACATCCTCCTGGCTCTCCCAGAGCCAAGCCCACTGATTTTTTTTTAAATTCCAGTCCTTAGGTCCCACTGGTTGTAAGAACTCATGAAATTCAGCCCCTCTCACTTTCAAAACCAAATATTGTTGGGATTCATCGTCTTCCCCCATGTGGGATCCCCAGTGTAATAGTCTGTTTCTCACCCTTCTTTATCCCTACCCCCAGCTCTCTCCCAGCCACAGGCAACCAGGGCCCTTTCAGTTCCTCACTGTGTCTCTACACTTTCTACTCTCTTTGATGTGGTCTCTACCTTCAGTTGTAGAGTTTGTTTTGTCAGGCTTTGGGCCATTTTCTGGGTTATATACACTGATATGAGTGTTATGGAGTTGTTTCCATGGGATGATGTGAGCTTAGGGTCCACCTAATACACCATCTTCCTCAAGTTCTCTTAGCATTATGTTTTGAGGCTTATTCTATATGAATACATTTAGAGTTGCCTTGTTTTTGTTTTTGTTTTTTTTTTCATGGCTGGATGCTACTCACTTGTATACACTTATTTTGATTTATTTAACCTGTCTCCCACTGATGGGTGTTTAAAGTATTCTTAACTTTCTGCTATTATAGGTAATGTTACATATTCTTGTGAAATTATATCTGATAGATTTATTCCTAAACGTGGGATTTTTGGGTCAGAGGGCATGTGCATTTTTTCATATGGATGCCCACCACGGATGACATGCCAATTCAGACTGCATCAACAGTGTATAAATATACCTCTCTTCCCTCATGCTTAACAATATTTTATCACTTGTTTAATCTTTGCTAATCTGAAAATGAAAAAAATCTCATGTAGTTTTGTATCGTATTTCTTATATTATAAATAAGATTAGGCATTCTTCAGAGGTTTCAGAGCCATTTGTTTTTCCTTATCTTTATCACTTTCCTTTCTTTGCCTGAGGTTCCACCAAGCTTTTTTCTTACTAGTTTATAAAACCTTTCTCTATATATCAAGAGCTTTAGATCTCTGTATAGTGCAAGTTCAAGCATTTTCCCCCTACATGTCTTCTACCTTTTACTTTTAGGTATTTAGAGGGTAGTGTTGTTTTGTTTGTTTGTTTTCCACTGTGCAGAAGTATTTTCTTCTCTTGCATACTGATTTTTCTTTTACTTTTTCTGAGTTTTTTTCATAATTGAAAAGGCTTTCCTCACTTCATATTATTTTTATAATCCCCCCATATTTTAACATTACAAAATAGTTTAATAGTTCTGTTATTCATGATTAAATCTTTGATCTAAAATTTATTTTTATGTAATGTGTAATTAATATGTAACATAATGCTAGCTTCATTTTTCCAGAAACCACATTTTCTTCACTAATTTGAAATGCCACTTTTAGTATATATGCTAAATTATTATACATATTTGAATGTTTATGAACTTTTTATCCTGCTCTATTGATCTGTCTCTGATAATACTTCAGAAACCCATAGTTTTCATTACTGTAATTTTATAATGTGTTTAATATCTGGCACAGATAGTCCCCTGCCCTCATTATCCCTTTTTTCCAGAACTTTCCTGCCTATCCTTGCTTATTTGCCTTTCCATATGAGCTTTAGCATACACTGTCTAGTTCCAAAAATCTAATATATTGAAATCTTTAATCTATGAAGAATTGACCTCTTAATGATACTGAATCTTACACAAGAACATAATATGTGAGGGTTTTTTTTTTTTTTTTTTTTTGGCCTGAAGGGGATTATTTGCTTGTTTGGGTTTGGGGGTTGTTTGTTTTTTGTTTTTTTTTTTTGTGGGTTTTTTTTTTCCTGTTGCTTTATGTGTTTTATGGATTTCTTTGTTTTTTGTTTTAGCTAAGTCCTATTTGGATTCCTTTAGAAGCATATTGATGAGTTTTTATATAATTATTTTGCGCATTTCTAATTAAGGTTATTCATAGGTGTGTTCTTTTTGTAGTTGTTGCTTTTGTGTATGGAATATTTATTATTAAGTCTTAGACTAACTAGTTTTCATTTGTCTATATTAAAACCATTGACTATAGAATATAAACTTTGAATCTAGTCACTTTACTAAAATATTTAACTGTCTGTAATTCCCTGGAAAACCCAAGAAAATCTGCTGGAAAAAAATAACTATCACATAACCTACAATTAACGATTAGTTTATCTTCTTTTTAATTTGTATATATCATATTTCTTTCTACTGTAATTTATGAACTGATCTCTAGAACAGTGTTACATAATATTTGTGAAAGTGTATATTCTTGTCTTCTTCCTCTCTTTGAGATAAATGCTTCAAGTGTTTCTGCGTTTTAAGCCTGACACTGTTGTTGGGATTGAAATATGGGTTTTTTTTATGTTTATTTATTTTGAGAGGGAGAAACAGAGAGAGGGAGAGAGAGAAGAATCTCAAGAAGGCTCCACACTGTCAGAACAGAGCCTGGCTGTGGGGTTCAGCCTCACAAACTGTGAGATCATGACCTGAGCCAAAATCAAGAGTCAGACACTTAACTGACTGAGCCACCCAGACACTCTTGAAGTATCTAGCCAGCTAGCTAAGTATTGAGAAAACATGGCTGCTAACATCTCAAAGAATCACATAGGTATAATGTATCTCCTCATGAAAACACACATACCACCTGTGAAGTAATTTTGTCCCCCAAAAATGTCAAAGCTGGATCTGATCGAACCACTAGATCCAATTACCAACTTATGGAAGCACGGAGAACAGAGGAACTATCTACATCATAACACAGGGAAGCAATCAGCAAATTCTAGACTATAAGAAACACTATGGGACACACAACTCAGGTTCTTTGACAAATAAATTCTAAAAGGGTAGAAAAGAGAGAAGGCATGAGGGAGACAAATGTAGGTTAAAAAGACAAAAGGCATCAATCAACTTCAATGTGTGGAATTTATTTGGATCCTGATTCAAACAAACAAGCTGCCAAAAAAATTATAACATCAGGAGACAATGAGAAATTTGAATTTTACTGGATATTTGATGACATTAAGAAAGAATTGTTAATTTTTTTTGATGCAATAATGGCCTTAAGGTTGTTTTTCAATCCTCCTCTTTAAGCGATATGTACTAAAATATTAATGGATAAATGATACGATGTCTGCGGTTTGGTTCAAAACAGTATAAAAGAAAGGGAAGTAGATGGAGGTACAGATGTAACAAGAGTGGCCATAGTTGGTACACCTTAATGATACACAATTTTTACTTGTCAATTACACCTCGATAAAGCTTGAAAGGAAGAAAAGAGTGGTTGCAGGTGAAACTGTGTAGTGGAGACATGGGTGTTTATTATACTAATCTGTTTACTTTTGTATTTGTTTGAAATTCTTCATTATACAAAGGTAAAAACAGAATGGATGCATTTTATAAATGCCTTTGTAGGATCTCTAAGAAGAGTAAATTATGTCTTTTTTGTGTTTTATGAATATGTTCCATATTATTAATCATTTCCCTTGCTTTCCTGGAAAAAAAGCCACTCAGTCATGTTCCATTATCCTCTTCATGAGCTGCTAGGTTCTCTTTGCTGTTATTTTGATGAAGTCTTTTGAATAATTATTCTCAAGTGAGACCTTAGTTTCCAAGCAGATCAAAGGATGGGTGTTTGTATGTGAAGACACCTTGAGGCCCTGGTAATAGTAATAATAACAGCAGTAAATATTGATTACCCATCTCTGTGCTGAGCACTAGACTTCTTAGCTAACCTTGCCCTCATCTCACAATTGAAAAGAATGGACCCCAAGAGCACCGAAGCAAGGAGAGGAGGGGCATGACCTATTGGGCCACACCACCCCTGAGTGTGTACCATTCCTGAAGCCACCACATAGAACTGTGAAGTCCTGTACATTATTCTAGCCCTTGACACCGGGCTAGAGACCCTCCTCCAGTCCTGATGTGAGCCCTTTGCCTCAAAAGCAGCCTGAATCAGGAAAGAAGTTGCTCCATAATGGTCTTTCATTTTAGGCAAGTTGGAAATGGTCCATTGCAATATCTTGAGAATCCTTGAACAATGAAATGTATGTGAAATCAAAGTTCCATTTTCTGGCACAAGGATTGTTACATTAAAAATAGCATGGGGGGTGGTGACTGGGTGGCTCAGTCAGCTGAACGTCTGACTTCTGCTCAGGTCATGATCTCACGGGTGTGGGTTCAGGCCCTGCATAAGGCTCTGTACTGATAACTTGGAACCTGGAGCCTGCTTCAGATTCTGTGTGTGTGTGTGTGTGTGTGTGTGTGTGTGTGTGTGTGTCTTTCTCTCTCTGCCCTTGCCCTGCTTGTGCTCTGTCTCTCTCTGTCTCCCAAAAATGAATAAATGTTTTAAAAAATTTAAGAAGAATATCTTGAGGGCGGGGGAGCACCTGGGTGGCTCTCAGTTAAGCATCCACCCTTGATTTTGGCTCAGATTATGATTTCCCCATTCATGAGCTCGAGTCCCACATCAGGCTCTGCACTAACAGTGCAGAGCCTGCTTGGGGTTTTGTCTCTTCCTCTTTCTCTGCCCCAACCCCACTCCTGTGCTCTCTTTCTCTCTCTTAAAATAAATAAATAAACTTTAAAAAATAACATCCAGGGGTGGGGCATCTGGGTGGCTCAGTCGGTTGAGCGTCCAACTTTGGCTCAGGTCATGATCTTGCGGTTTGTGAGTTCCAGCACCCCACCCCCCCCACCCCGGCAGGCTCTGTGCTGACAGCTTGGAGCCTGGAGCCTGCTTCGGATTCTGTGTCTACCCCTCTTTCTGCCCCTCCCATGCTCATTCTCTGTGTCTCTCTGTGTCTCAATGATAAATTAATGTTCAAAAAACAACATAAAATAAAATAAAATAAAGTAAAATAAAATAATAGCATCCTGAGGTGCCTGCGTGGCTCAGTCAGTTGAGCATTCAACCCTTCATTTTGGCTCAGGTGATGATCCCAGGGTCATGAGATCAAGCCCATCACTGGGATCCATGGTCTCTCTCCCTCTGCCCCTCCCATGCATTCCTTCTCTCTCTCTAAAATTAAAAATTAAAAAATATTATCTAATGTTTCCCAAATTCAAATTACATAAACTAATATACTGACTATAGAGAAAGGATGCTCTTGATTTGACATTGAATGAAAACAAGGTTAAAAATTATAAATATATATATATATATATATGCAGTAAAATCTCAACTTTGTATTACATGTGTATAAACAAAAGAGAGAGAAAGAGAGAAGACTAGAAGGAAAAATACCAAAACATTAACAGTAGCTATACCTGGATGGTGATTGTGGATGATTTTTTGTTTGTTTTCTGCAAATATTTTCAATAAATATATCCCAACTTAAAACTATTATTTAAAATAAATAACGGAGTGGCATTCCACAGGTAGTCAAAGGACTGAGGTTAATCCTCTTGTATTAGAATTTTATCTTGGTCAGTAAAATTTCCAAAGATATAATCAGTTGTTCCTTAATACATCCACATCAGTAAAAAGTGTGCTATCATCTCTACCATCTCATTGTGTTATTTTTAAAGTTTTATTCAGTATCAGACCCAGATATTTCTCCCATATTACCAGTATTTTCTAGCTTTATTTTTCTTACTGCTTACCCTGTGATCTGATCATGCCTTTTTTACAAATAAAAACAAAACTACTTAGGAAGCTTGAGATGAGCAGGCATCAGAGACCCCATTAGATATCATCATCTCCTCAAGTAAGGATCTTGTTTCTCCAGAGGCTAGGAGCCCCAGACTGCCTCTGTGGACAAGTCTGATATTCCCATGGGATCTCTCCTCAGCACTGCTCACCTCCTGGGGCTCCATACCTGCTACCTGTGGCCCCCAATTTCCAAAATGCTCCTGTGCTAACATTGTCTATGTGCATACAGAAATATGCTGTACTATTTTGAAAGCTGTAAAATAAGTAGGCATAAGAACCTTCAACATTCTTTTGCAGTGAAATTGCAATTATCATAAATAATTGAGAAAAGAGCTCTCCAACTTTTCAGATGCCTTGCTTTCAGAGAAACCAACTCTCTTTCCACCTTCAACAACCCTAGCATATGCAAGCTGTAAGGGCTGAGATTTATTTCCTGCAGCTGCTTTTATTACATAGTGTGGACCCTACTCCCCAAAGACACCTCAAATAGATTGTGTCCGGTTTGTTTTAGAAACCGTGGTATCAAGATCAAGTCCCAGAACTGCCTTATGACCTAAAGAAAGCCTAAACCTTCTAAGTAGGGGAAATCAGCCTATATAAGCCATTTATACAACACTTAAAAATAAATAAACCAAGATATAGTAGATACTGCCAAATAAATAACCCTCTTTTAAAGAATACCTTTCAGTGGTCTGAAGTGAACGAGACTTGCCTTAAAAAAGAAAGAAATGATATAATTTGGTTCTCTTCTCAGTACCAACTGTGCCATTTATAAAAACAACAGAGACCTCAAAATTGTTCGGAGTTCGTTCCTCTAAGCCACAGAGGCAGAATTCCAGACACTTGGGTGGTCAGAGTCCCATGAGGAGGAGTGAAGGAAACCAAGGGAAATCATGAGAGGAAGTGCTTCATCCAGACCAAGGGACTATTATTTGGGAACATTATTAGGGGTTACATGGTGATAAAAGGTTGCATTTAAACCAGGGCATGTTTCTAAGGGAGTTCAAACATCCTCTGAAGAATATCATGAGCTTGGATATGAAGTGAGTAAGTATTTTTACTCATTTCACAGTAGAAGTGACAAATTTTCCCATTGTCTGCAAAAGCACAGAAAAGGTTTGGTAATTATGTTTTACTTGATCAGTCTGTAGTCGCAAACTGTTCATTCGAACAAAATCTATATGTGGTCTAATGGATCAAAATAATGGATCAAGGTTTATTTTGTTTTCTTTTGGCTTTTCCTTTATACTGATCATGATTTTGGAAAAGTGTGTGTGTGTGTGTGTGTGTGTGTGTGTGTGTCTGCTCAATAATAGAGCAAGAGTAACTTTTAAGCCTAATAAAAAAAATAATAACAGACCTTAGCAATTGCCTAGATTTGCAAAAGCAATGAATAAACAAAGACTAAAGGAAAATCAAGGACAGTGATGGAGGATGTATCTTGTACCCTACCCTCACCTTGGATGCCCTGCCTGCCTTGTTTTTCTTGTGCTGATCTGACCTCTGAATGTAAATGCAGGCTTAGTCCCCTGAGGGCAGAGACTGCTGCAGTTTGTATGTTAATGTGTCTGGTGCCAGATAGGGCTCTTAGCAGGACCTTAGTAGACATTGAAGACTAATTTCCCAAGATGAGTTTCCCTTTGTTGATGAAACACTTTGAAGCAAATGCCCAAGAAGGTCACCTCAGAGACCCCCATCCCATGGCATCAATAATCCCACCAGGACAGCATCTCCCAAAGGAATGTGGGTTTAAAGCTTCCTTTTCTAAACTTCCTGCAACACTGGGACCTCTAATTTTTCTGATAGGAATGGCGAATTTCCATGCAGTTCATATTGTGAGGATTTGTTGTGGGAAGTGCTTCACTCAGCTGTGTTCCAACCTGGGAGCTGGGTGGGTGCAGGCTCTGAACACAGGCATCTGGACCAGCCTGGGGAAGTTTTTGTGCTTATGCATTTATTTCTGTCCTCAGTGTTTTAGCGCCTCTGGATAAAAAATCCTTGCTAGAGCCACAGACTCAGAACCAAAAAGCCAGAAGGCCCATCCACAGTCCCTCCTCCAGAATAATAGGCTGGGCTCTAACAAGCATATGTAATGAGCCCAGAACAGGCAGTTTACTGTATCTTGGCTTCCTGGGTGATGTCCATTGAACCAGAAAGTTGACCTATGATTGATCTGATCGGTCAATGGAGGAAGCAAGACTGCTTTGGTTTCTTTCATTCCCCCAATGTTGAAACCACCTGCATTTGAAGGTTTTAGGAGCTTCTAGACAACCTCAATAAAAGACACATTCTCATCTCTGTGTGTGTCTGTTGATGTGTGCGTGCATGTAAGAGTGATCCCAGGTACAGACCAATCCACTCCACAGCCAGAGCAAAAGAAGGTAAGGATACTTCCATAGTTATGCTGGAGTAAAAACACGTCTCAAAGTCCTCAAGGCTGCATGTTGTTCAGAGCTCTCCTTACTACTATAAGATTAACCCTAAAGAATTCATTTAGCTTCTCTGAAGGTCAGCCTACACAATGTTAAACTCTCCAGATGTTCCCAAATATTAAGATTTAAACTATGTCAACACAGCATTCTCTCAAACTCCAGATGTTTTCCCGTATTGAAAATATAACTTACATCTTATTTTAATAGTTTCAGGTACTATTTTTTTGAGGATCTACTAAGTTCTAAGAACTATACTATGTGTTTTGCTTAAATATCATTTCTAATCTTTACAACAACCTTGCAAGGCAAACATGATTACCTCCCCTTCATTTGTCCTTTTCCTTATGTCAGTTTTGAGGTCACATACCATTTTATGGAGACAAAACTGAAGTCCAAAGGTCACATTACCTGACTTGGATCATATATCTGTTACTTGACAAAGAATGGCAAACAGAATGAAAGTTTGCCCAGATCCAAAATCCACTCTGCCTTCATCTCTCTGAAGAGAGTTCCTATTTCTGCATCAGTAACATGAGAATAATGTTGTGTTTGGAAGGTTGCTAATAAAATAATATAATAGAGATGGACTAGGAGGCCACAAACACAAGGCTTCTTGGACAATTTAGCAGGAATGTAGTTAATTTGACCAACACTGTGCTTTAAAATTTTTTAATCTGAATGACACTGGCAGGGGATGGTCTCTTCAGTTAAACACAAATCCCTCTCTGTCCTATTGTACCCACCCAGCTGACTCACTGGTCTCATTGGTCTTCCCCTACCGGCCCCTAAAATAATGTGAGTTTGTAACACCCCTCTGGTTTGGAGCACAGGGGAGAAGTTGAGAGGTCACATTCTGTTTCACAGTGATCCAGGAGGAGCAAGAAACACAGGTGGATTATGGTGACAAGGAAGAAATCCACTTCCAGATCCTCGGCTCACATATGCACTTTCCCCCAAGAGCATCCCACAGTTGAGTTCACAACTGCCCTCTTTTACTTCACAAAAGATAACATCCCCCTCACCCTTCCCACATGACTCCAAAGACAAAGCAGGGGAGTCTTATTAACAATGAAACAGGCATAGGACTTTATGTTTCCCCAGGACTTCCCACCTGATGTTCTATCTGTGAAGGTGAGGCTGGTTTGACAGTGTTTGGCTCATGTAGGAATGTTCTATATCCAGATATGTGATAGGAGTGAGAATTTTTGTTAATAAGTGCCTCTTACATTCTGCAACTAGTGTAGAGAATGTATCACTGGCAAGAGGAAGAGTCCTGGGACCCAAACGCCCAGGATAGGTCAGTCTGAGATGGAAAAGGAAGAGGGAACAGGTGGCAGGAAGCCCTACTCCATCATGTGGTGGATTCACTATATTTTCTTATTTTCTGTGTTTCTGATGATCTGACATCTGACGCTTCACCAACAGGGAAAGATGGTCTCTCCCAGCATTAGTCGGTCTTTAGAGATGGCAAAGAACTTACCTGTGAGCATGCCTTTTGATACAAGTCAGCCAATCCAGAGTCCTCAGATGTCGGGCTCTCACTCCAGCCCTAATCCTCATGCCCTAATCACCTCAAGGCCAGGTATGGGACCATCGGAGAGAGCCCCTGTGCCCCAGAGCCCATTGACATTATTCAAAATAGCCAATCCTAAGCCTGCCCACTCTGCCTTGCCTGGTCCTTCCTATTGAAACCACAATACAGCTCTGGCCTGTGTTTTCTTCCACCTCCATCTGCCTTCTGACCAACCGTGGTGTTTCCCCTTATAGCCCTGAATGGCATGACATGCCCTCCTCTTGAGACTTGTGACTGATAAACTATTTTCTCAATGGCAATTGTCTCCTTATCTGTTTGCTTCACCATACCTAAATAATAATAATAATAAAAAACATACATTTTAAAATACATGAGATCCAATCCATTTCTTATAGAGCAAAAATTCTTTATTTCTGTGTTCCCAATTAAATGATCATAACTACCCAATTAATTAAGCACCAATTAGCAAATATATTGAGATTGCTTGCAGCATACAAGCAATATTCTAAGCAATATGTAGGGTAAAAAGAAATTGAAGATCTAGTCTCAGTCCTCAGAAGCTTATAATCTCATAGTTTCTAATCCTGTCATTAGAAGAGGAACATTGAGAAGTCTTCCCCAGGGCACTATAATCTACAAGCATATTTCAGAAAGTGTATCCATGGAGCAGTAATTCCAAGGAATATTCAGGGTGAAAATCACAGTAGTCACATGATTTGGGGAACCATTATTTCTAGAGAGTCACAATACACATTAGCATATTAAAGTCTTGGTGAAATCCATTTAAAATTTATTTGTTTCTGAAACTTTTTTTTACAAATTGTATATATGACAACTGTTGACAATTATAAACAGCCAATGTAACTAGTTGTTGTCAAAACATACTTTGGGAAACACCAGCCTATAATGAACAATTATTTAAGAACTGTTCCTTATTTAAGTTATATAAGAAATTTCAGAATTTAGGGCCAATACAACAATTTCTCAACTGAAAATTGAGTATGCTCTGCTATTTCTGAATCTATAACTGGTCTCAAAAACCATCTATCTCACAGGTGGAAAAAGCTATTAGTTGCCTCATAATATCCCTTTTCCCCTTATCTAGTCATAGAACCCTGATTTTATTAGGTAGTAGCAACATTCCCAACTAACAGAATGCATTTCCCAGCCCTTACATTTAGGTATTGCCAAGTAACTACTGTCAATGAGGCAGTGATGGTAGGACTTCTGGAAATATTTCTTAAAGAAAACTAACTCAGGTAGTGAACCCATTTTGCCCATTCATGGCTCATTTTTCCTGCTCTTTGGAATGCAGATGTGATGGCAGGAGCTCCATCAGCCATTTTGGACCATGAGGTTAAACTGAAAATGGGAGCTATGCATTATGAATATGAAAGCAAAAAGACAGAAGAGGCAGGAATCCCTGCCAACATTGTGAAGCTGCCATATCAGCCCCAAAATGCCTATATCTTGACCTGCTTTACATGACAAAATAAACACTTATATGTTTAAATCGCCATTATTTGAGGTTTTCTTTTATAAACAGTGGTGCTAAATCTTAACCAAAGTAAAGAAAGAGAGTAACTGCTTGAGAGAGATTTTATTGATACTTCTGGCACAGGAGTTTATTGACCAACTTTCCAATAAACTTCCACCTTCCCAGCTGTTGCTCCAAAAGCAAAACATGATCTATTACCTGATAACCAACAGAAAAATTCCCCTTCCATCTAGGGATTCCTCCTCACCCCAGAATCTTAGCCTGTGGCCCTTTGTCCTTTCTGCAGAATAAGAGTCATGTTTTCCTTGCCAGATTCCTTACAGAATTACACAACATGATTTTTCACTGATCGTTGCTTTTCACAATGTAAATTTCTCCTGTAAATCTTATTCTCATTTTCTTGAGTGCATCTCCCTTTTGGATGGAGCTTCTCACCACAAGGTTGCCATGTCACTTGGTTGTGATATTTTATACAGATTTTTACCCTTTTTTCTCCATCTGTCAGGAATTGAGTTTCCAGTAAGAGGAAGTTTCTTTTTGATTCAGTAAATTGATGTAAAAAGAGGAGTAAAACTATTTTGATGGGAATATGTTTGCTTAGATACCTTTTCCAGCTGTTTAATGCAAATTCAAGAGTTCCTTATTCAATCTCTGCATACAAAACAAAAAGGAAGCAAGGACCTGCAAAAACACAAAAGGCTTTTACAGAGCGAAATGTTTTTCTTCTTCATCTCAGAAGTAATGTCATCTGAGGAAAAGTCTGTGATGAGGTTTAAGCTAACTTTCACATAGAAGGGTAAGTGGAATGTAAGAGTTGAGTTTTGGGAAAATTGTCTTAGTCTTTTTTATTTGAGCTGTTATAACAAAATAACATAAACTTAGTGTCTTATAAGCAACAGAAATTTATTTCTGTCAGTTCTAGAGGCTGGAAATTCAAAATCAAAGTGCAAGGATGCATGGGTGAGGGCCCTCTTCTGGGTTTCAGACTGCAAACTTCTTGCTGTATCTTCACATGGAGGAAGGAACTAGTAACCACTGTGGGGTCTTTATAAGACACTAATCCCATTCATGTAGGCTCCATCTTCCATGATGAATGGGGATCACCTCCTAATGACATTACCTTGGGTGTTAGGTCTTCAGCATATGAATTCTAGAGGCACCCAAACATTCAGACTATAGCACAAATATCATGGTTTACTAAGTAATTCACTTTAGTCTCTAGAATAAAGATAGATTGATGGAGAGAGAAAGAGAGAGAGAGAGGACTATTACAATCATAAGATGATGGAGAGAAAATCTAGCTCAATTTCGTCTACTGATGAGAAAACTAACTCCCAGAGAAACTTAGCCCATGGTTTCCCAAGTAACACCTATAATCCAGACTCCCAGTCTAGATTCTATCACTGCCACTTTGCCTCATTCATACTGGCATTAGTAACAAACTAAGTTATGCTGCAATAAAAGTAACCCTCAAATCTCCGTGGCTTGTAATAACAAGGGTTGATTTCTCTCTCATATGCATGTCTACAGCTGGTCTGCCTGAGGGCTCTGTTCATCTTAGTTCATCAGGCTGTGGAGCTGACATTCCACTATCCTAGGTCACAGCCATTTTAGCACTAAGTTCACTGTTTCAAGGAAAGACAGCATGGAGGGTCTCCCACCAGCCCTTCCTGGCTCCATCTAGAAGCGACCTGGGTCACCATCTCCCACATTTCATTAGTCAGAACACATCTTGTAGAGGTTGGGGAATGGTCCATACCTGCCTTGCTGTGTTTTACAAAGGGCTAGGGAGCTGGGGAGACAAAGGCAAAGCTAACCTGCAGAATCTTTTTCGACATGATATAGAATTGACCTCTGGTGGCAGCATGGAAAATTACAACCTAAAGGCATGAGGAATGCTTGTGTCTCAAATTCTGCCTATCTCCAAATCTGAGCATAAGGAAATGAAGATTTTAAGTCCTTCATTGCACCATATGGTGGCCACAAAGAAAACTGTTTTTAAAGCATGCTGTTTTGCTAAGCTAAATGTTCTTTGAAGAATGTTAGGCCTGGACAGAACTGTTGGCTCCTTTAACTCAGCCCATACAGTTGTCTTATAGATATTACTATTACTCTTTTACAGATGATAAAACTTAGGGAGTGAAGGAGAGTTGACCAAGTGTAAGAGTATAAGATGTTTTATCCCACGATAACAAACATCCTTAAAATCCTGCATGTGTTCTCACTCAGGATGTGTCCAACATGGGTTATCAGGGAGCTCTGCCCTATAAAATCATTGGAATCAAGGGTGATGGAAGCTTCACTACCTTGCAGCTGCAGGACTGATACACATCTTCTTTAGTCACAATGGCAGAAGAGAGAGACAATGATCACAATGCTTCCACCTGCATGTGACACAAGTCATTTCCACTCACCACTCACTGGCAGGGTTGGCCACGTGGCCCAATCTCACAAGCAATGGCTGGGAAGGATAGATCTGTGAGTGTGCAGGACAACCATGAAGCTGTCATGTCCATCAAACCAAGGTACTCAGCAGCAGAGCTGGATCTAGAACCAAGTCATGTGAGTTTCCTTTCAGTGTTCCTATTCAGAAACCAGAGTAAATGGCTTCAAGTAAAAATTAGGTTCTAAACCAATGACTTTGGGCTGCTTTATCTGATAGTCAGTTTGCTGATTTATAAATAGAAATAATAAATATATTTTATTGTTTATTATTAATAATTTTATTATTAACAATAAACTATAAATAGGAATAATAAAATTTATCTCAAGTGTGTTTATGAGGTCTGCATGAGATATGAATATTAAGTACTGGTATAGCATCTAGTGCATAGTAAGCACTCATTAAATTGTTTGCTGTTGAGGTTGTAGTTTTAAAGCCATATGACACTGTTGTGCTTTTGACTTTAATGTCAGGAACAGGTGGTGTCAGCCAGGTAATCCAGACACCTGACTCTGCTCTCTAGATCTTAGACTTGGTTAAAATGACCCTCCAATGACAACTTTTGTTGGAACTGGCAATTTATTACTCAGACACTGAGAAAAACCTTTCACAAACCCATTAATGAGTGTGGGTTCCTTTTCTACACTCATTATTTTATCCATTAATTCAATAAAAATCTATCAAAGACATCGTTTTCACTAGGTACTCTTTTATCTATGTGCCAGGAATACAGTGGTAGAGAAAACAAAAGTCCTGCCCTTATGGTGCTTATAGTCTCTGAAGAAACATAAAGTCATCTTGCATGGTCTTTGGGAATACATAGGGAGAGAAAACACCCTTATGTGTAAAGGAAATTGGAGACTCTCAGGCACAGACTGCTATCATAGTCTGTATCCATAAACAGAGCATATTTTGGGCACGTTGAATTTGAGTCATCTCTAGGGGTAAAAATGGGTACACTAAGTCATGTTGTGGCAGTTATCTGCCCAAACCCCTTAGCAAGCCTCACTCCTTCCTCTGATTGTGTTTCTTCCACAAACCAAGCAAGCCTCAAAACACCCTCTTCTCTCAGTCCTTTGTGTTAAAATATTCACTTAATGTGATAAATCCAACAAATGTTATCAAAGCAATAAATTCTGGTGCCTTCTCCGAGGACTCTGCAAGTTGTGACTGTCGGTTCCCCAGGATGGATTCTTTTGGTTATGGCCCTAATGCCTTTTCCTTTCCTTCTCCACGAGGGCAATCTTTTCCACATTTTCCATGTTACCACCATTCTGCTGTTGTGCATCTATACTCTGATATTCCATCTCTTTCATCCTTTTCTTTAGCATACCTTCCTTTTTTCAGTGGTTAGAAATCTAAACATCACATGGCTCGGCAATGGCAATATAGTTGGCTCAGCAGCTTGCCAAAGTGTCAGACTATGCACTATGGAAGAGCCACAAGCCTCCTTGCTACATGATTCTCTGGGAGTCATTACTGAGAGCTTGGTATAGAGTCTGTTTGTTCACCTTCCCCACTGATCTTATGAGCCGTTTAATATCCTGTAAGAAATCCTTTTTTGCTCAAACTACTGAGGGTGGATTTTACTCTATAACCAAACCCTAACCAATACAGTAATTGGTATCAGGAGGGGTTGCAAAACACATTGGGGTCCTTAGGAATGAAAATCAAAGATCCTTTATCTCAGTGGTTTTCCAACTCCTAAGTACAAGTGGTACACAGATCATTTCAAAAAAATCTATGTCCATATCCTCACCTTCCATATATACTCTTGCCTCAAAGACATTAAATGCGCAATCACCCTTCACCCAGTTTATAACAGAAAGCAATAGCCCTCAGCCCTCCCAGACTGACTCAGGTGATTGCCCTAGGCTTAGCAACCTAACACGGGGAAAGCCTTCCCTGATAACCAACCAAGGAACCATGAATCCTCCTGCCTTTCCATCCTCCCCTGTCTTGTGTTACCTTCTGTTAAGTGTGAGACTTGGCTTTGGCAACTGAGTATTTTGGTCTGTGCTGGAATGTTCCTAATTCAGGTGTGTGATGAAGTGAAGCTGTGAGCATGATGTCAACTGTTGTTTAAAAATCTCTTCACCTCTTACACCTTTCAGCCACTGTCAAAGAATGTGTCATTTTAGAGGGACAGTCCTGTGAAAGAAAAGAGAACTTGGGTAAGAAATACTACGTGGTTTGGGTGCCCCTGGGTGGCTCACTTGGTTAAGCAGCCAGCTCTTGATTTTGGCTCAGGTCATGATCTCACAGTTCATGGGTTTGAGCCCTACATGGGGTTTTGCACTGACAACACAGAGCCTGCCTGTGATTCTCTCTCTCCCTCTCTCTCTGCCCCTCCCCCGCCTCGCTCTCTCTCAAAATAAATTAAACTTTAAAAACAAAGAAATGCTATGTGATTTTAGAAATACAACTAGGAAGGAATTGGAAAAACAGAGAACCATCACAAACCCTTTCCCATTCCTATCAGCTTTATTTTGTGATCGGGACTTTCCCGCAGTTCCATGTATAAACACAAAAAGTAGAAAAAGAATTGATGCAGAGAGTAGATCTTAAGCAGTGTCACCACGAAAAGATAAAAAATACTTAACTATCTGAAGTGATAGCCAGGTTAATTATCTTAATCTTGGTAATCTTTCCACAATGTGTGTGTGTGTGTGTGCGCATGTGTGTGTATAAACCATCACATTGCACACGTGGCCAAATGGTCAGTTTCTGGGTGTTCTTTCTTGTACTTGGTACTGAGAAGCTGTAGTCTTTCACTAACTTGCATGATTGGACAGACAGCCTCAGCTATTTTCCTTGACCTTCTGCAAGCACTATCAGTATCATAATCTACCATTGATGCTTCAAGCACTTTTAGACCTGTTGTGGACCTAAGCGGTAGAGCCTCTTGCTCTTGGCCTGAATAATTGTCCCTGGATAACTCTCAAAGCTGGTGGTCATTCATAAATGGGTCGAACTGCACATTCACATGAAGTAAATATTAATTCCCAAATCCAGACTCCCATCAAGTTCTGTAGCTGTTTAATAACGGTAGGTATGTAAGGTAAAGGAAGTTGCCTTTTGCTTTGGAAAGAAATATCCCATCACTCTGCAGATCATTGTATGTATATACACCACATCTCCATTTATCCATTGATGAACATGTAAGTTGTTCCCATATCTTGGTTTGTGAATAATGCTACAATGAACATCGGAGTACAGATATTCCTTTGAGTACTTGTATTCATTTTGTTTAGATATATACCCAGAAATAAGATTGTTGGATCAAATGGTAGTTCTAACTTTATTGTTTTGAGACTCTCCTTACTTGTTTTCCATATCGGTTGAACCAGTTTACATTCCCACCAAGAGTGCAAAAGGGCTCCTTTTTCTCTATATCATTACCAGCATTTATCTCCTATCTTTTTAACGATAGCTGTTCTAACAGGTATGAGGTAGTATCTCACCGTGATTTTAATTTGCATTTCCCTGATCATTAGTGATGTTGAGCACCTTTTCATGTACCTGTTGGCCACCGGTATGTATTTTTTTGGAAAAATGTCTATTCAGTTCTTCTTTCCTTTTTTCAATCAGATTGCGTGATTTTTGGGGGGGGGTGGTTAGTGGTGGTTGTGGTAAGGTTTTTTTTTCTATTGATTTGTATGAGTTATTTATATATTTTGGATATTAACCACTTATCAGAGATATGATTGTCAAATATTTTTTCTGCTCCATAGGTTGCCTTTTCATTTGGTCAATGGTTTCCTTTGCTGTACAGATTTTTCGTTTGCTGTAACCCCATTTGTTTATTTTGCTTTTGTTGCCTTTGCATTTGTTGTCAAATCCAAAAAATCATTGCCAAGACCAATGTCAATAAATTTACCTACTATGTTTTCTTCTAGGAGTCTTATGGCTTCAGTTCTTATGTTCAACTCTTCAATCCATTTTGAGTTGACTTAAAAAATTGTTTTAATGTTTATTTTTATTTTATTTTTGAGAGAGAGACAGAAAGCACAAGTGGGGCAGAGAGAGAAAAGGAGACACAGAATCCAAAGCAGGCTCCAGGCTCTGAACTGTCAGCACAGAACCCGATGTGGGGCTCAAACCCCATGAACTGTGAGATTATGACCTGAGCCAAAGTCGGATGTTTAGCCAGTTAAACCACCCAGCTAAATGACCCAGGCGTCCCTTGAGTCGACTTTTCTGGGTATAAGATAAGGGTACACTCTATCTATCTATCTATCTATCTGTCATCTATCTATCTATCTATCTATCATCTATCATCTATCTATTTGCATGTGGCTATCCAGTTTTCAGCTATACCATTTATTGTAGAAACTACTACTTTGTGTTAAATTAATTGAAAAAATGCATAGGTTTATTTCTAGGCTTTCTATTCTCTATGCTATATGTCTCCTTTTATACCAATACCATACTGTTTTGATTATTGTAGTTTAGTAATATAGTCTGAAAACAGAAAGTGTGATACAGCTTTGTTTTTGTTTCTTGAGATTGGTTTGTTTCTTTGGTATCTTTTGTGGTTCCATACAAATTTTATGATTTTTTTAATTTCTATGGGAAATACCATTGGAATTTTGATAGAGATTTCATTGAATCTGTAGATCACTTTGGGTAGTTTGGAGATTGTAATAATATTAATTCCTACAGTTCACAAGCATGAATATCTTTCCATTTATTTGTGGCTTCCTCAATTTCTTTGATCAATGTCATAGCTTTTTGTGTTTTGATCTTTCACTTCCTTTGTTTAATTTATTCCTAAGTATTTTATTCTTTTTGATGCTAGTATAAATAAGACTGTTTTATTATTTTCTCTTTCTGATAGTTTGTCCTTAATGTATAGAAACACAACTCATTTTTGTATATTGATTTTATATCTTGTAATGTTACTGAATTTGTTTATTAGTTCTAACAGTTTGTTTGTTTTTGGTGGAATCTTTAAGGAATTCTATTTATAACATCCTGTCATCTGCAAATAGAGACCATCTTTCTTCCTCCTTTCTGATTTGGGTTTTCTTTTTTTCTTTCTTTCTTTCTTTCTTTCTTTCTTTCTTTCTTTCTTTCTTCTTTCTTTCTTCTAGTTAATTCCTCTGGTTAGGACTTCCAAAACTATGTTGAATAAAAATGGTGAGAATTGGCACCCTTGTCTTGCCCCTGTTCTTAGAAGAAAATCTTTCAACTTTTCACCATTGAGTATGATATTAACTGTGGGCTTATCATATATAGCCTTTATTATGTTCACTGTATGCTCAGTTTGCTGAAATTTTTATCATAAAAGCTGTTGACCTTTCTTAAATGCTTTTCTGCATCTTTTGAGAATATCATGATTTTTATCCTTCCTTTTGTTAATGTAGTGTATCACACTGATTTGCAGGTGTTAGAGCATCATTGTATCTCAGGGATAAATGCCATTTGATCATGGTGTATGATCCTTTTAATGTACAGTTGTATTTGCTTTGTTAATATTTTGTTGAGGATATTTATATCTAAGTTCATCTGGGATATTGACCTGTAATTTTTTTCTTGTAGTGTCCTTCTGGTTTTGATAGAAAAGTAATACTGGCCTCTGGACACCTGGGTGGCTCAGTTGGTTAAGCATCTGACTCTTGATTTCAGCTCAAATCATGATCTCACAGTTCATGAGTTTTGCCCCACGGTGGGCTCTGCACTGACAGTGTGGAGCTTGCTTGAGATTTTCTCTCTCTCTCTCTCTCTCTCTCTCTCTCTCTCTCTCCCCCCCACCTCCTGCCCTCAAAAATAAACATCAAAACAATGCTGGCCTCATAAAATGGTTTTGGAAGTGTTCCCTTCTCTTCTATTTTTTTTTGGAATAGCTGGAGAAGGATTGGTATTAACTCTTTAAATGTTTGATAGAATTTACAGTGAAATCATTTGACCCTGGGCTTTTGTTTGGGGGAAGTTTATGATTAATGATTCAATCTGTTTACCGCTAATCATTCTCTTCAGATGTTCTATTTCTTCATGATCCATTCTTGGTTGGTTGTATGTTTCTAGGATTTATTCATTTCTTCTGTCATCTAACCTGTTGGTATACAATTGTTCATAGTAGTCTCTTATGAACTTTGTATTTTTGTAGTATCAGTTGTTATGTCTCCTCTTTTGTTTATAATTTTATTTCATTCCTCTTTTTTCTTGGTGAGTCTAACTAAAGGTGTGTCTATTTTGTTTACCTTTTCAAAATACAGCTTACAGTTTCATTGGTCTTTTATATTGCCATTTTAGTCTCAATTTCATTTATTTCTGCTCTTACCTTTGTTATTTCTGTCCTTCTGCTAATTTGGGGCTAAGCTTGTTCTTCTTTTCCAAATTCTTTGAGGTATAAGGTTAAGTTGTTTATTTGAGATTTTTCTTTCCTAATAGAGACGTTTATTCCTGTAAACTTCCCTTTTAGATTTTAGGCCCAGGGAGATGAAGATGGAATAGGAGGACTGTAGACTCACCTTGTCCCACAAACACAACTAGATAAGTATCCAAATACCCCAGAAATAGACCTGAAGACTGACATTACAAACTTCACAACTAAAAGGAGAGAAGAGGCCACCTTAAAGAAGGTAGGAAGTATAGAGATGTCTTTTGGGGGGAAAATGGATTATGGGTTTTGCAGAGGGGAAGGTGCCCTGGTTGTGGAGAAGGGTGAGAGAGAGAAGCACACCAGGATTTACATAAGGAAAACACCTCCCCAAAGCCATTGGTTTGTAAAACAAGAAGAGCTGAATTTCGTGAGTTCTTGCAACCAGTGGGGCTTAAAGATTGGAGTTTTAAAGGTCAGCAGGTTGGCTGGGGTACTGCCCTTCTTCTGCAAAGAAGGCAGGCAGGCAAACGGCCCAGGGGCAGTGTGGAAACAGTGATCTGAGGAATGGAAACAGTGATGTGAGGGGGCACACAGGGGGGAGATAATTCCCTCTTCTTAGAATGCATCCCTGAGAGGCAGCATTTATGAAGCCATCTCTCCAAGAACAAGTGAGATGGCCACTGTCACTTCCTTCCCTTACCCCTCAGCATAGACACAGACCCAGCCCTGGGAAACTTCCCAACACCAACACTGGGTGCCTAACTTGCTTACATGAACCTTCATCCTCATGTGTTCTGGCGGGACTGCCCTTCTCAGTCACGTTTGCCTCAGTCCCAGCAGAGAACATCTCTCCAAGAAGAGTAGCACAAACCCCTGCCTACACCATGTCCCCAACCAGAGAATTCTTCAGGGCCTCAGTTTTGGTGGAGGTGGTCTCATTTCACAAACAGACCAGGGCACACCTGGTTAAAACTCACTACATTCAGGAGAGGAACCAAACACTGTCAACTGAAGGCAATAACAACCTCTGCAGATGACTGACCTGAAGGATAGTGCAGCCAAAACATAACAGCAAAGCACATACAACACACACAGAAATACTTCTTGAAACACCAAGCCCTGGGCACTGCCTGACCTCTTCTTCATAGAGCCATCACTTTCAGGAGCAGGAGACATCACTGGCTTTTCTAAGATAGAGAATAAGGCAGAGACTTAGACAAAATGCAAAGATGGAGTAATTTATCCCAAATGAAAGAAGAAGATAAGGCCATGACCAGAGATCTAAGTGAAAGAGATATAAGTAACATGCTGATGAAGAATCTAAAGCAACAATCTAAATAAATAAATAAATAAATAAATAAATAATAAAGCAAGCAAGCAAGCAACAATCATAAGGATATTCCTTGGGCTTAAGGGAAAAAAAATAGAATACATCAGTGAGAACCTTACCTCAGAGATTAAAAAGTTTAAAAAGAATCAATCAGGGGCACCTGGGTGGCTCAGTCAGGTAAACTTCTGACTTTTGGTTTTGGCTCAGGCCATGATCTCACAGTTTGTGAGTTCAAGCCCCACATTGGGCTCTGCTGATAGTGCTAAGCCTGCTTGAGATTACCTCTCTCCTCTCTTCATGCCCTTCCCCTGCTCACTCTGTTTCCCTCTCAAAAATAAATACATAACCTTAAAAATATTTTTTAAATCAATCAATAAAAAATGAAGAATGCAATAAATAAGATTAGAAACACACTTGATGCAATGAGTATCAGGCTGAAATAAGCAAAAGAATGAATCAGTGACCTACAAGACAAAATAATGGAAAGTAATGAAGCTGAACAAAAGAGAGAAAGAATTATACAACATGAGAATAGACTTAAGGAACTCAGTGACTCCATCAAACATAATAACATTCACATTATAGGAGTCAGAAGAAGAGAGAGAAAAGGCTGCAGAAAATTTAGTTGCAGAAATAATAGCAGAAAATTTCCCTAATCTGGGGATGGAAACAGACGTTCAGATCCATAAGGCACATAAAACTCCCATTAAAAGCAACAAAAGTAGGCCAACACCAAGATATATTGCAACTAAATTTGCAAAATGTAGTGATAAAGGAAAAAAAATCTTAAAAGCAACAAAACAAAAGGAGTCCTTAACTTTCAAGGAAAAACCCATAAGGCTATCTGGAGATTTCTCAACAAAAACTTTGCAAACCAGAAGGAAGTGGCATGATATTTTCAAAGTGCTTAATGGGAAAAATTTGCAGCCAAGAATACTCTATCCAACAAGGCTACCATTCAGTATAAAAGAAAAAACAAAAGAATTTCCCAGACAAACAAAAACTAAAGGAGTTTATGACTACTAAACCAGCTCATAAAGGAATAGTAAAGGGGTCTCTCAACGGAAAGAATAGACCAAATGTGACAAAGACAAGGAATAATCAGAGAAAATCTCCAAAACAATGGCAAAACAAGTAATAAAATGACAATAAATCATATCTATTGATAATTACTTTGAATATAAATAAACTAGCCCCAACTTGGAAACACCCAAATATATACATCAATTAATAACAAACACAAAGAAACTCATTGATAATAATACCATAATAGTAGGGGACTTCAAAACCCCACTTAAAGCAATGGAAAGATTATCTAAGCAGAAAATCAACAAGGAAACAATGATTTTGAAAGCCACACTGGACCAGATGGACTTAATATATTCTAAACATTTCATCCTAAAGCAACAGAACACACATTCTTCTCAACTGCACATGAAACATTACCAGAATAGATCAAATACAAACAAAAAATGAATAATCCAATTAAAAAGTGTACAGAAGATATGAATAGACATTTTTTCAAAGAGGATATGTAGACGATCAACAGAAATATGAAAAGATGCTCAACACCACTTGTCATCAGGGAAATGCAAATCAGAACCACAAGGAGATATCACCTCACATCTGTCAGAATGGCTAAAATCAACAACACATGAAACAACAGGTGTTGGTGAGGATGTGGAGAAAGGGAAATCCTGGTACACTGTTAGTAGGAATGTTAATTGATGCAACCACTCTGAACAACACCATGGAGGTTCCTCAAAAACTTAAAAATAGAACTACCCTATGATCCAGCAATTACACTAGTAGCTATTTATCCAAAAAATACAAAAATTCTAACTTAAAGGGATATATGCACCCTTATGTTTATAGCAGCATTATCTACAATAGCCAAATAATGGAAACAATCCAAATGTCCATTGATTGCTGAATGGATAAAAAAGAAAAGATGTGTGTGTGTGTGTGTGTGTGTGTGTGTGTGTAATATTTCACTGTGTGTGTGTGTGTATATATATATATATATATATATATATATATATAGTAATATTACTCGGGCATAAAAAAGAATGATATCTTGCCATTTGCTGTGACATGCATAGAGCTAGAGAATATAATGCTAAGTGAAATAAGTCAGTCAGAGAAAGACAAATACCAAGATTTCACTCTTATGTGGAATTTAAGAAACAAAACAAATGGGCAAAAGGGAAAAGAGAGAGTGAGGCAAATCAAGAAACAGACTCTTAACTATAGAAAACAAACTGATGTTTATGATGTTTACCAGAGGAGAGGTGGGGGAATGGGTGAAATACGTGATGGAGATTAAGGGGCACAGTTGTTGTGATGAACACTGGGTGCTGTATGGAAGTGTTGAATCACTCTATTGTACACATTAAACTATTATTAAACTGTTTTTAACTAATTGGAATCTAAATAAAAACTTAAGAGGAGGGGGCCAAGATGGTGGAACAGCATGGAAGGTTTTTTTGCACCTCTCATCCCTGAAATGCAGCCAGATCAACACTAAACCATCTTGCAACCTAGGAAATTGATTTTAGGATTAACACAACAATCTGCATGACTTAAACCACAGAATTTAGCAGTTACATGGCACAGAGAGGTGAACTGGGGGAGAGAGAAGTCGTGGAGGGCCAAGAGCTATTTTTGCTTGTGGAGAGAGGATGGAGATAGTGGGAGGATATGGGTAAAGCATCCCTCCCCTGAAAGCAGCTGGAGAGAGAGAGAGAGGAAGAATGGAAACAGCTGCAAGGGACTGAACAAAAAAGGGATAAAGGAAAGAAGACAAAGGAAAAGATTTAAATTCCATTAAGATGCTATAAACAGAGAAGTGAAGAGTCTGAAACTCTGCAGCTTGATACCTGGAAGTGCTCTGGTGAGAAGGGCAATTCCCCAGGAGCAAGGAGCAAGGTCTGAAGGGTCCTGGGGCCACCAGGGAGAGACAGTTCCCCTGCTGGGAGGACACTTGGTAGAGACTTATGCAGCCTCCCCAAAGGCAAAGGTCCCAGCAGACCCCAGAGATCAACCACATTTGCTGGTGTTGGAACAAGACATTAAGGGTTCACTGAAGCCTGGCACCAGATGTGTGTTGTGATTTTCCATAGTCCCTGAAACGCTGCTGCTACACAATTATGTGAACTTTTTCTGGGGCAGGCTGACACCCCGCCACAATCTCTGGGCATTGGCAGCAGCACAGTCGCATGAACATTCCAGGGGGTGGGCTGGCACCTGGCCATTGCTTGAGATCCTCCCCCAAAGGGTTTTAGCTGGTCAAAGCTACAGTCCCTCAGAAGTGAGGGGTTGGGAAACACAGTCCCATCTGAAATAAAAATCAGGAGGGAAGTGCCACCTGGCAGCCTGATGGCTTGGTCACAGTGTAGAAGCAGGGAGGAGACAGAAGCTAGAGACAAAGGAGGGGTTTTTGATTGCTGGTGAGAGCAGAGTTTTGATACTAGAGACTGGGTAGCTGGGTGATGCCATTTTCACCCCTCCTGCACATGTCCATACACACCTACATATGCCACAATCCACCCCAGAAAGCTAAGCAGCACCATCTAGTGGAGAATGGAGTCATTACACCAAGCCATGCCCAACGGGGCCAACCGTGTTCTTAAGGAACACCACAAGTATCTCGGCCTGCTTAGGTTATGGACTATATAGTTTGACTTCTATGGGGAAACTGGATGTAATTTCAATTGTATTTCACTTTGTTTGCTGGTCCATCTAATCTATTTTTTTCCCTTTCTTATTCTTAACTAAAAAAAGAGAAAAAATTTATTTTTATTTTCCATTTTATTAAAAAGATTTTTCTTTATTTTTTCAACTATATGTTTTACTTTTTTGTAAATTTTTTACATTCTATTTTACTTTTTCATTTCATTTTATTCCATTTTATTGTATTTATTTTTTCAAATTTTCAAACATTTTCCTTTTTTTTCCTTTTCTTTCCCTTTTTCCTCTATTCTATCAAGCTTCCTTCAACAACCAGACTAAAACACACCTAGGATCTAGCATCTTTTATTTGATTTTTTTGTGTTGTTTTTAATTTTTTAATTTTTTTTACTTTATTAATTCCTTTTCTTCCTTCAAAATGATGAAACAAAGGAATTCACCCAAAAGAAAGAACAGGAAGAAGTGACAGCCAAGGACTTAATCAACAACAGATACAAGCAAGATGTCTGAACCAGAATTTAGAATCACGATAATAAGAATACTAGCTGGTGTTGAAAATAGCATAGAATCCCTTTCTGCAGAGATAAAAGAAGTATAAGCTGGTCAGAACAAAATTAAAAATGCTATAACTGAGCTGCAACCTTGAGTGGATGCTATGCTGGCAAGGATGGATTAAGCAGAGCAGTGAATCAGCAATATAGAGGACAAACTTATGGAGAATAATGAAGCCGGAAAAAAAAGAGAATAAGGCAAAAGAGCACAACATGAGAATTAAAGAACTCAGTGACTCATTATAAAGGAATAACATCAGAATCATAGGGGTCTCAGAAGATGAAGAGAGAGAAAAAGGGGTAGAAGGTGTATGTGAGCAAACCACAGTGGAAAATTTTCCTAACCTGAGGAAAGACACAGACCTCAAAATCCAGAAAGCACTGAGAACTCCCATTAGATTCAACAAAAACCAATGGTCAACATGGCTTAGCATAGTCAAACTCACAAAATACTTAGGCAAAGAAAGAATTGTGAAAGCAGCAAGGGGGGAAAGGTCCTTAACAAACAAGGGAAGACAGATCAGGTTCGCAGTAGACCTATCCATAGAAACTTGGCAGGCCAGAAAGGAGTGTCAGGATATATTCAATGTGCTAAATCAGAAAAATATGCAGCCAGGAATTCTTTATCCAGCAAGGCTGTCATTCAGAACAGAGGAAAGATAAAGAGTTTCCCAGGCAAACAAAAACTAAAGGAGTTCATGCCACTAAAGCAGCCCTGCAAGAAATTTTAAGGGGGAATTTCTGAGGGGAGAAAAGACAGGGAAAAAAAGACCAAAAGCAGCAAAGACTAGAAAGGACCAGAGAACACCACCAGAAACTCCAACTCTACAGGAAACATGATGGCAATAAATTCATATCTCTTAGTACTCACTCTAAATGTCCATGGACTAAGTGCTTCAATCAAAAGACATAGGATAACAGAATGGATAAGAAAACAAGATCCATCTATATGATGTTTACAAGAGACCCACTTTAGACCTAAAGACACCTTCAGGTTGAAATTAAGGGGATGAAGAATCATCTATCATGCTAATGTCATGAAAAGAAAGCCAGAGTAGCCATAGTTATATCAGACACTCTAGATTTTAAAATAAAAGAGATGAAGAAGGACATTATATCATAATTAAGGGGTCTATCCACCAAGAAGATCTAACAGTTGTGAACATTAATCTCCTAATGTGGAAGAATTCCAAATATATAAATCAATCACAAACATAAAGAAACTCATTGATAATAATACCATAATAGGAGAGGACTTCAACACCCCACTTAAAACAATGGACAGATGATCAAAACAAAAAATCAACATGGAAACAATGGCTTTGAATGACACACTGGACTGGATGGACTTAACAGATGTATTCAGAACATTTCATCCTAAAGCAGCAGACTACACATTCTTCTCGAGTGTACATGGAACATTCTCCAGAATAGATCAGATACTGGGACACAAATCAGCCCTCAACAAGTACAAAAAGATCGAGATCATATAGTGCATATTTTCAGACCACAACACTATGAAATTCAAAATAAATCACAAGAAAAAAATTTGGAAAGGTAACAAATACTTGGAGACTAAAGAACATCCTACCAAGAACTTAAAGACAAAATTAAAAAGTACATAGAAGCCAATGAAAATGATAACACCATAGCCCAAAACCTCTGGGATGCAGCAAAGGCAGACATAAGAGGGAAGTATATAGCAATCCAGGCCTTCCTAAAGAGGGAATAAAGGTCTCAGATACACAACCTAAACTTACACCTTAAAGAACTGGAAAAAGAACAGCAAATAAAACCCCAAACCAGCAGAAGACAGGAAATAACAAAGACTAGAGCAGAAATCAATGCTATCGAAACCAAAAAAAAAAAACAGTAAAACAGAACATGAAACCAGGAGCTGGTTCTTTGAAAGAATTAACAAAATGAAAAACCCCTAGCCAGTTTGATCAAAAAGAAAAAGTAAAGGATCCAAATAAATAAAATCAAGAGTGAAGGAGGAGAGATCACAATCAACACAGCAGAAATACAAAAAAATAATAAGGTAATATTATGAGCAATTACATGCCAATAAAATGAGCAATCTGCAAGAAATGGACAAATTCCTAGAAACGTATCAACTACCAAAACTGAAACAAGAAGAAATATAAATTTTTATCAGACCCATAACCAGTAGAGAAATTGAATTAGTAATTAAAAATATCCCAAAAAACAAGAGTCCAGGGCTGAATGGCTTTCCAAGAGAATTCTACTAAACATTTAAAGAACAGTGAACACCTATTCTTTTGAAGCTGTTCCAAAAAATAGAAATGGAAGGGCAACTTCCAAACTCATTCTATGAAGCCAGCATTATCTTGATTCCAAAACCAGACAAAGACCCCACTAAAAAGGAGAACTGCAGACCAATTTCCCTGATGAACATGGATGCAAAAATCCTCAACAAGTTACTAGCCAATCAGATCCAAAAATGCATTAAAAGAGTTATTCACCACAAGCAAGTGGTATTTATACCTGGGATGCAGGGCTGGTTTGATATCCACAAAAGAATCAGTATGACACATCACATCAATACAAGAAAGGACAAGAACCACATGATCCTCTCAATAAATGCACAGAAAGCAATTGACAAAATACAGCATCTTTTCTTGCTAAAAAACCTCAAGAAAGTAGGGATAGAAGGATCATCCCTCAAGATCATAAAAGCCTATATATGAAAGATATACCATTAATTTCATTCTGAATGGGGAAAAACTGAGAGCTTTCCCTCTAAGGCCAGGAACATGACAGGGATGTCCACTCTCACCACTGTCATTCAACATAGTATTGGTAGACTTAGCCTCAGCAATCAGATAATGCAAAGGAATAAAAGGCATCCAAATCAGCAAAGAGGAAGTCAAAGTTTCACTCTTCACAGATTACATGGTACTCTGTATGGAAAACCCAAAAGATTCCACCAAAAAACTGCTAGAACTGATGCGTTAATTCAGCAAAGTTGCAGAATATAAAATCAATGCACAGAAATTGGTTGCATTCCTATACACCAATAACAAAGCAACAGAAAGAGAAATCAAGGACTCTATCCCATTTAAAATTGCACCAAAAAGCATTAAAATACCTAGGAATAAACCTAACCAAAGAGATGAAAATATATACACTGAAAATTATAGAAAGCTTATGAAAGAAATTGAAGACACACACACAAAAAAAGGAAAAATATTCCATGTTCCTGGATTGGAAGAACAAATATTGTTAAAATGTCTATACTACTCAAAACAATCTACATATTCAATGCAATCCCTATCAAAATCACATCAACATTCTTCATGGAGTTAGAACAAACAATCCTAAAATTTGTATGCAACTAGAAAAGACCCCAGATAGCCAAAGCAAACCCTGAAAAAGAAAACCAAAACTGGAGGCATCACAATCCTGGACTTCAAAATGTATTACACAGTTGTAATCATCAAGACAGTATGGTACTGGCACAAAAACAGACACTCAGATCAATGGAACAGAATAGAGAACTCACAAATGGACCCACAAATGTATGGCTAACTAATCTTTGATAAAGCAGGAAATAATATCCAGTAGAATAAAGACCGTCTCTTTAGCAAATGGTGCTAGGAAAACTGAACAGGGACATGCAGAAAAATGCACCTAGACCACTTTCTTATACCATACACAAAAATAAACTCAAAATGGATGAACGACCTAAATTAAGACAGGAAGCCATCAAAATCCTAGAGAAGAAAGCAGGCAAAAGCTTTTTGAACTGGACCACAGCAAGTTCTTACTCAACACGTCTCTGGAGGCAAGGGAAACAAAAGCAAAAATGAACTATTGGGACTTCATAGAAAAAAAAGCTTCTGTGCAGTGAAGGAAACAATCAGCAAAAATAAAAGGCAATGGACTGAATGGGAGAAGATATTTGCAAATGACATATCAGATAAAGGGCTCATATTCAAAATCTATAAAGAACTTATCAAACTCAACACCCAAATAACAAATAATCCAGTGAAGAAATGGGCAAAAGACATGAATAGATACTTCTCCAAAGAAGACATCCAGATGGCCAACTGACATATGAAAAAAATGCTCAACATAACTCATCATCAGGGAAATACAAATTAAAACCACAATGAGATATCACCTCACACCTGTCAGAATGGTTAACATTAACAACTCGGGCAACAACAGATGTTGGCGAGGATGCAGAGAAAGAGGATCACTTTTGCACTGCTGTTGGGAATGCAAACTGGTGCAACCACTCTAGAAAACAGTATGGAGGTTCTTCAAAAAACTAAAAATAGAACTACCCTCTGACCAAGCAATTGCACTACTAGGTATTTATCCAAGGGATACAAGTGTGCTGTTTTGAAGGGGCTCATGCACCCCAATGTTTATAGCAGCACTAACGACAACAGTCAAAGTATGGAAAGAGCCTAAATGTCCATCAATGGATGAATGGATAAAGGAGATGTGGCATATATATATATATATATATATATACACAATGGAGTATTACTCAGCAAATCAAAAGAATGAAATCTTGGGGCGCCTGGGTGACTCAGTCGATTAAGCGTCCGACTTCAGCTCAAGTCATGATCTCACAGTCCATGAGTTCGAGCCCCACATCAGGCTCTGTGCTGGCAGCTCAGAGCCTGGATCCTGCTTCGGATTCTGTGTCTCCCTCGCTCCCCGCCCCTCCCCTGCTCATGATCTGTCTCTCTGTCTCAAAATTAATAAAAAAATTTTAAAGAATGAAATTTTGCCATTTGCAACTACATGCATGGAATTTAGTGGGTATTATGGTAAGCGAAATTAGTCAGAGAAAGACAAATATCAAATGACTTCACTCATATGTAAAATTAAGATAAAAAACAGATCAACATAAGGGAAGAGAAGCAAAAATAATATAAAAACAGGGAGGGGGACAAAACATAAAAGACTCTTAAATATAGAGAACAAACAGAGGGTTGCTGGAGGGGTTGTGGGAGGGGGGATGGTTCAAGTGGGTAAGGGACATTAAATAAGACACTTGTTGGGATGAGGACTAGGTGTTATACATAGAGGATGAATCACTGGAATCTACTCCTGAAATTATTGTTGCACTATATGCTAACTAACTTGGATAGAAATTTAAAAATTTTTAAACATAAAAAAATAAAAATAAATAAAAAATACAAACAAAAAAATGAACTTCCCTTTTGGAGTTGCTTTTGTGGCGTGCTCTAAGTTTTGGTATGTGTGTTTTCTAATTTTTAATTTTTCTCAGCATAGTCTTTCATTTTCCCTTCGATTTCTTCTTTGACCATTGATTATTCAGCAGCATGTTTTAATCTCAATATATTTGTTAATCTTTCAGTTTTCTTCTTGTAATTTATTTCTATTTTCAAACCATTGTTGTCATAAAAGATGCTGGATATAGTTTCAATCTTTTTAAATTCATTAATTTTTTTTGTGGCCTAAAATGTGATTTATCTTGGAGAATGTTCCATGTGTACTTGGGAGCAATGTGTGTTGTGCTGGTGTTGAATAGAATGTTCTGTAAATGTCTGTCAAGTCCATCTGGTACAATGTGTTGTTTAATTCCAATGTTTTATTCTTGATTTTCTGTCTAGATGGTCTATCCATTATTGAAATTAGGGTATTAAAGTTCCCTATTACTAATGAAGTTCTTTACTATTGAACTGCTGTCTATTTCTCCTGCCAGTTTTGTTAGTATTTGTTTTATATAGTTAGATGTTCCTTTGTTCCATGTATAAATATTTACAAATATTAGAAAACAGTGTGGAGGTTCCTCAAAAATTAAAAATAGAAATACCAGGGGCATTTGGGTGGCTTAGTTTGTTAAGCAACCTACTTCAGCTCAGGTCATGACCTTATGGTTGTGAGAACCCCACATCGGGTTCTGTGCTGACAGTGTGGAGCCTGGAGCTTGCTTCAGATTCTGTGTCTCCCTCTCTCTCTGCCTCTCCCCCACTTATTCTCTCTCTCTCTCTCTCAAAAATAAATAAATATTAAAAAATAGAAATACCATATGATAAAATAATTCTACTATTGGGTATTTAACCAAAGAAAATGAAAATAAAACACTAACTCCAAAAGATGCATCCCTATGCTTATTGCAGCATTATTTACAATAGCCAAGATATGGAAGCAATATGAGTGTCTATAGACAAATGGATAAAGACAATGTGGTGTGTGTGTGTGTGTGTGTGTGTGTGTGTGTGTGTGTATGGCTGTAAAATATTCCAGCCATAAAAATAATGGGATTGTGCCATTTGAGACAACACAGGTAGAGCTAGAGGATATTATGTTAACTGAGATAAGACTGACTGAGAAGACAGATACTATTGATTTCATATGTGGAATATAAATAAATAAATAACAAAAAGCAAAATCAGACCTATAAATACTGAGCATAAACTGATGGTTGCCAGAAGGGAGGAATATAGGGGGTTGGGCAAAGTGGGTGAAGAAGAGTTGGAAATGCAGACTTTCAGTTATGGAATGAATACATCACAGGATAAAGGGCACAGCATACAGAATACAGTAAATGTTACTGTAATAGTGATGTGTGAGAACAGGTAGCTACACTTGTGGTGAGCACAGCATAGTATATGAACTAGTAGAATCTCTATGTCATACACCCGAAACTAATGTAACATTGTATGTCAACTATACTTTTAAAATTACAAATGTTTTATCCTTCTGAGTAATTGATCCCTTTATTCTTTTTTTTTTTTAATTTTTTTTTCAACGTTTATTTATTTATTTGGGACAGAGAGAGACAGAGCATGAACGGGGGAGGGGCAGAGAGAGAGGGAGACACAGAATCGGAAACAGGCTCCAGGCTCTGAGCCATCAGCCCAGAGCCTGACACGGGGCTCGAACTCACGGACCGTGAGATCGTGACCTGACTGAAGTCGGACGCTTAACCGACTGCGCCACCCAGGCGCCCCATTGATCCCTTTATTCTTATATAATGACTTTATTTGTCTCTTATTAAAGTCTTTGGTTTAAAGTCTATTTTGTCTCCTATAAGAATAGCTACTCCTGCTTTCATTTGGTTTCCATTTGAATAGAATATCTTTCTCCATCTCTTCATTTTCATTCTTTGTGTGTCCTTAGAGTAGAAGCAAATCTCTTGTTGACAGTATATAGTTGAGTCTTGTTTTTTTATCCATTCACTCTCCAAGTTTTGACTGGAGAATTTAGTTGCTGTTCTCTTGTTGCATCTAAGGGTTTTTTTCTTTAATTTTTTGATAATTTAATTATAATGTATCTTAGTGTGGGTCTTTTTGGATTTAACCTGTTTGGAACCTTATCTGGATTTCTGTTTCTTTCTTCAAGGCAGAAAAGTTTTCAGCCATTACTTCTTTGAAAAGCTTTCTGCCCCTATCTCTCTCTGTTCTCCTTCTAGGATTCTATAATATGTACTTTGGTCTATTTGTGGTGTCTCATAAGTCCTCTAGGCTGTCTTCACTTTTCTTTCTTTCTTTTTTTATTCTTCTTTTCGTTTTGCTCCTCTGATTGGATGAATTCCACTGCCTTGTCTTCAAGTTCATTGATCCTTTCTTCCACTTGATCTGGACTGCTGTTGAAACTCTACTGAGTTTTTCAGTTTAATTATTGCATTTTTCAGCTCTGTGATTTGTTTGGTACTTCTTAGTATTTTCTGTGTCTTTGTTGAAATCCTCACTTTGTTCATGTGTTGTTCTCCTGAATTTGTTGAGTATCTTCATTATCATTACTTTTAACTCTATCAGGTAAATCACTATATCCTTTTTGTAAGGTCTGTTTCTAGTTTTATCTTGTTCTTTTGTTTGGAATGCATTCCTCTATTTCTTCATTCTCCTGGCTTCTCTGTGTTGGTTTCTGTGCATTAGATATAACAGCCAACTCTCCCAGTCTTGAAAAACTAGTTTCAGGTTAAGAAATGAACTTTGTCTATCAGCATAGCTTGAGGTCTTGGTTGTCTCCCAAACCTCTGTGATTGTCCGAGCTGCTTTCTTTGTCCTTGGAGCCTCCCAGTAGTTGAAGGTGTATCAAAGGGCAAGATCACAATCAGCACCTAGATGCAGGTAGATTAGAAGTCATGCCCTCAGCTCAGGATTAGAATGAGGAACACACCTAAACCAAGGAAATTAAATAATAAGATGGTCCCAGAACTAACTTATGATTCTACCACATGACAGTTTTAACTGAGCAGCTTCAGGGACATTACAGATGCCTAGGGAAAGGGCAAGCATGTCTCTAAAATAAACTTTACATTCTGTAGTCCTATGATGTCTCCACTTCCCAGGACTAGTAAAAGGGCAGGAGACAAAAGTATTTTTACAACATGTTTCTTTCTGTTATCTCTAAATAAAGGTCCCATTAACTGAAAACAAGCTTATGGGTTTAACCTCCCAGTTAGCCAAACAGGAATGCCACACAGGAGAGAAAGGGTTAGGCTGCATGCGATTGTCCAGCAAACAACCCACAGCTTCCAGAGGGGAAAATGCTTCAATAGCAGGATTCAGGGGAACTTTAGTCACAGGCTCCTTCAGCAGAGGGCCCAGGGCAATTGACACATGTGGGTTAAAACAGCTTTGAAATATCTTCTTTGTGCAAAAAATTTGACAAAATACAGCATCTTTTCTTGATTAAAAAAAAAACTCAAGAAAGTAGGGATAGAAGGAACATACCTCAATATCATAAAGGTCATATATGAAAGACCCACAGCTAATATTATCCTCAATGGGGAAAAACTGAGAGCTTTCCCCTTAAGTTCAGGAACATTACAGGTATGTCCACTCTCACCATTGTTGTTCAACATAGTACTGGAAGTTCTAGCTCAGCAGTCAGAGGACAAAAAGAAATAAAAACATCCAAATCGACAAGGAAGAAGCCAAACTTTCACTCTTCATAGACGACTACACATGGAAAGCCCAAAAGATTCTGCCAAAAAAACTGCTAGAATTCAGCAAAGTTGCAGGATATAAAACCAACATACAGAAACTGGTTGCATTTCTATACACCAGTGAAGAACAGAAAGAAATATCAAGGAATTGGCCCCATTTACAATTCCAATAAAAACCATAAGATACCTTGGAATAAACCTAACTGAAGTAGTAAAAGATCTGTACACTGAAAACTATAGAAAGCTTATGAAATGAACTGAAGACACAAAAAAATGGAAAAATATTCCATGCTCCTGGATTGGAAGGACAAATACTGTTAAAATGTTGATGCTACCCAAAACAATCTACACATCCAATGCAATTCCTATCAAAATAACACCAGCATTGTTCACAGATCTAAAGAAAAATTCTAAAATTTGTATAGAACCAGAAAAGACCCTGAATAGCCAAAGTAATGTTGAAAAAGAAAATCAAAGCTGGAGACATCACAATTCTGGACCTCAAGCTGTATTAAAAAGCTGTTAATAATCAGCACAGTATGGTACTGGCACAAAAACAGATGCATAGATCAGTGGAACAGAATAGAGAACCCAGAAATGGACCCACAAATGAATGGCCAACTAATCTAAATCTCTTCAACAAATGATGCTGGGAAAACTGGACAACAACAAGCAGAAGAATGAAACTGGACCACTTTCTTACAACATATACAAAAATGGGGGCCACTGGGTGGCGCAGTCGGTTAAGCGTCCGACTTCAGCCAGGTCACGATCTCGCGGTCGGTGAGTTCGAGCCCCGCATCGGGCTCTGGGCTGATGGCTCAGAGCCTGGAGCCTGTTTCCGATTCTGTGTCTCCCTCTCTCTCTGCCCCTCCCCCGTTCATGCTCTGTCTCTCTCTGTCCCAAAAATAAATAAACGTTGAAAAAAAAATTAAAAAACAAAAAACAAAAAAACAACATATACAAAAATGAATTAAAAATGGATAAAAGACCTAAATATGGGAAGAGAAACCATCAAAATCCTAGAAGAGAAAACAGCAACCTCTTTGACCTTGGCTGCAGCAACTTCTTACTAGACATCTCAGAAGGCAAGGGAAACAAAAGCAAAATGAATTATTGGAACCTCATCAAGATAAAAAGCTTCTGCCCAGTGAAGGAAACAATCAACAAAACTAAAAGTCAACCAATTAAATGAAAGAAGATATTTGCAAATGACATATCAGATAAAGGGTTAGTATCCAAAATCTATAAAGAATTTATCAAACTCAACACCCAAAAAACAAATAATCCAGTGAAGAAAAGGGCAGAAGACATGAATAGACACTTCTCCAAAGAAGACATCCAGACATGTGAAGAAATGCTCAACATCACTCATCATTAGGGAAATACAAATCAAAACCATGATGAGATACCACCTCACACCTGTCAGAATGGCTAAAATTAACAACTCAGGAAACAACAGATGTTGATGAGGATGCAGAGAAAGGGGAACACTATTGCACTGCTGGTGGGAATGCAAACTGGTGCAGTCACTCTGGAAATCAGTATGGAGGTTACTCAACAAATTAAAAATAGAACTACATTATGTCCCAGCAGATGCACTACTAAAATTTATCCAAAGGATACAAAAATGCTGTTTGAAGGGGCACATGCACTCCAGTGTTTATAGCAGCACTATCAACAATAACCAAGTTATGGAAAGAGCCCAAATGTCCATTGACTGATGAATGGACAAAGAAGAGATGGTATATAAATGCAATGGAATATTATTTGGCAATCAGAAAGAATGAAATCTTGCCATTTGCAATAATGTGGGATGGAACTGGAATGCTAAGGTAAACAAGTCAGAGAAAGACAAATATCATATGATTTCACTCATATGTGGAACTTAAAACAAAACTGATGAAGATAGGGTAATGGAAGGAAAAATAAGATAAATACACAAAGCCGGGCAAACCATAAAAGATTCTTAAAGATAAAGAACAAACTGAGGGTTGCTGGGGGTGGGGGGTGGGGAATTGGGTCAGGGATGGGATAAATGGGTGATGTGCATTAAGGAGGGCACTTGGGATGAGCACTGAGTGTTATATGTAAGTGATGAATCATTAGGTTCTACTGTTGAAACCAATACAACACAGTATGTTAACTAACTTGAGTTTAAATAATTTTTTAAAAATATTTTTTAAAAAAGTCATGCCCTCACACAGCAGCTGGAAAAGTATGTAATTAGGACTTTCCAGGGTGAAACTGGGAGAGGGTATTTTCCTGCTCCTTCTACAGTTGGTAAAGTTTGAGGGAGGGGGGATCCTGTGCCCATTAAAAACTTTTTGTTTGTTTGCTAATCTTGTGGGACTCATGAATGCAAGTCCCATGACTAAGAGCCAGGAGATCTAGGGATCCATCTCTTGGGTGGCAAATGTAAAAGCTAGGATGCCAGATGTATTTACAATCACCTTTTAGAAAGATATTGACAGGGGCGCCTGGGTGGCGCAGTCGGTTAAGCGTCCGACTTCAGCCAGGTCACGATCTCACGGTCCGTGAGTTCGAGCCCCGCGTCGGGCTCTGGGCTGATGGCTCAGAGCCTGGAGCCTATTTCCGATTCTGTGTCTCCCTCTCTCTCTGCCCCTCGCCCGTTCATGCTCTGTCTCTCTCTGTCCCAAAAATAAATAAATAAACGTTGAAAAAAAAATTAGAAAGATATTGACAATTTGCGGCAAGCTAAAGGAAAAAGGCAGCGGAGGTGTCCACAGGCTTCCCTGATCTCCAAGGAGGACCTCAGTCAGTCTCTAGATGGCATGCTAAATTAGAAGCTTGACTCTTAGGCAGCAGCTTTAAAAAAAACATGCAAATAGACCTCTTTCAAGGAAAGACTGGGAGATGGGTGTTTCTGTTTGCTTCCTTTACTCTGAGTCCTGGTAGTATACCCAGTAAGCAAGTGCTCCTTTGTTTGCTACAGTGCTGTGGGATTCATGAATGTAACACCCATAGGCGATTAGAGCCATGTATTACAGGGACCTGTCTCTTAGGTGGCAGCAACCAAAACTGGGATGCTAACGTGTATTATAAGCTCCACCCAGGAAGATACCAATAATTTGGAATGAACTGGAGGGAAAAGGCTAAGGAAGCATCCTGATCCCTGGGGAAGATGGTGGTCGTCCCCTAGATGTATGCTAAGTTAGAAGCCTAATCCTTAAACAGCAGCTCTTAATGAATGCAAATAGACTATTTTCAGGGAAAGAATTGAAGGTGGGCATTGTGTCTGTTGCTTTTGTACTGAGCCTTGAGGGAATAGCCATGGTGTGTACTGGAGAGCCTGTTAAGAACTTTCTTTGTTTGCTATAGTGTTGTGGGTCCTGTGGATACAAGCCACATTGGCTTTCAGAGTTAGGTGTTTCAGGGACCCATCTCATAGGTGGGAGTTTTAAAAGTTAGGGTGCTAGATGTTGGGTCCAAATCTTTCACTCCTCAGGAAGAAGCTAGGAGTTGGCAGTTCCCTTCCAATTGTACAGCACTGTTCCAGGGTTGGGGTTTACAGGAAGAATGTGTCTCAGCATTTCCTATCTATTCAATGTGGGTATTTTCTCATTTGCCCAATTTGTAGGAGTCACTCAACTGGTTTCTGGATTTCTTTCAGAGGAAATTGCTTGGTGAATATACATTCTGGGTATCCTTTGGAATAGGGAAGTTCAAGAGTCTCCTATATCACCATCTTGGACTAGAATCCAAAATGAGCTCTAGTTTCTATTACACAAGGAATTATTGATGTTTTGAAGTTTAAATATGGGGGAAAGAACATGTACGAGAATTGAGTAACCACAGGGTACTGTGACATGCACTGTGAATTGATTCAACCAGCATCCATGCCAGCATCCTTCCAGCATACTTTTATGTATTTCAGAAGCTAGAAAAGTAGGGTTTTATGCAGTTTCTCAATTCTCTTGCATCTAAAGTTCTATAATAATTTAAGCCCCACTATTTAGAAACATAAATGTAAGATTTAGAAGGTATGTTTCTAATATTTCTGCTGACAAGCACCATAATGGAAGCATCTGGTTTCTCTGTGAATGAGGTGTCTATTTATTGGCTTCATGGGATACTCAAAAGTACTGCCTAGAGTAACTATTTTGTTGGTGTGGATTGCATAAGGCTCAGCATGGTTTTGGAGCCAGCTGCTTTCTACTCATGGAAGTTTCCTGATTGTGCCAACTACCTGCCAGGATAGCTTTCCTGATCATGGCAGATGGTATGGGTTTGGAGCCTCTGCTGTGGACACCATTTCCCAATGTGGTTGATATCAGCTGAATTAGAGGAGAGGGAATAGCTTCTTTAGTTCTGCAGGGTGATTGTGGGCAGTGCTCTTAAAAGACCAATATGAAAAATGTTTCTTCAATCTTACCAACAAGCATCCTGTAATAAATCCCTTTCTGTTTAACTAACTAGATTGAACTCTATTGCCTGCATGCAAACCTGGGCAATACACCCTCTTTTCTATTCCTTTCCCTATGTATCCTTTTCCCCCCTAAACCAAGTCGCTGCACATGGATCTAGAATACATAATTCATTCTTTTTGGCCAAACCACAGGCTTTCCTTTTTTTAAAATGCAACTTGAGATTTACCCTCCATGAAGCCATTTTAGATGGGTTCAAAAACACATCCCATTTCCTCTGAAACTGTAACTTAGACACTTAGTAATGGTTCTTTGGGGATTCTAAGAGCATTAATCAGTTTCAGAAACAGAGTCAGAGTACTTCCCCTGGGAAGCATTTTTCACATAAAGTAAAAAGTACTTTGACCTAGCAAGGCAGATGAGGACTTAAGAGAAACGCTATAGTTTAAGCTAGGATGGTGAAAGATGTGAAAACTTACTCCTCTAGTTGTTCAAGTTATTTCTCTTCCACTTTCCTTATCTCTCCCCTTCCCACAACACCTGGCAGCTGGCAGCAAAACTAGATGGCAGTTGATCATACCAATGACAATATTCTTTGCAAAAACAGTCCAAATCTGTCAGCAAAACAACTCTACCTTTCAGAAGGCCCTGGAACCTAGATTCATCCTCCACTGTGCCTGAATCTTCTCAAATCACAAGTGTTGAAGTGCTGAATGGAAGCAGGAAGCTCTCTGGTGGGCACACACCACCTCCTGGGGATGGGTCTTGTCACTGCTTCCTGCTTTCCCACGAGGTCTCTGTTCCAATTCTCAGCTGTAGACTTTTCACTTGACCCAGAGAAGTGGCAGAGAAAGACACAGAAACAAACTCACTATAAGTTTTAAAGAGAAACACCAAAGGGAAATTAAATGAAAAGAGGTCATCTCAACTAATATAATGTGTGATGGCTCAAATATGTGAGAAACCATTAGAAAATGCATAAATTGTATTTCTCATTAACTGTGATTCCTGAAGTCACAGCTTTATTTATTTATTTTTTTAACCTGTAAGTGCCTCATTTGAAGTAGTGTCATGAATTTCCAATTAACCATATTATCAGACTTTGGCAACAGTGCCAATTTCAAAAATCAAAAAATGGTAACAATTGACAATTAACAATGTCATTTACATTTTGATATATTTTAAAAAACTAAATAAAAATGCAAAAAAACTGATTAGTCAATCCTATGTGATTATGTGTCATTTCCAAAATTCAATATTCTTTGAATAATAAAATAAACACTTGCTCTAGCAACTGAAAAGACAAAAGTGTGCAGTGTCACTGAATCAACACTTAGGATTTAGAACTAAAACATAAGTCAAAGAGATTCCTTAATTGGAAAGTTGGCTTCCTTGCCAAGGACATTAACCTGTTCCTATTTTAATTATTCTTTCCTTTAAAAATGGATTATGTTACATGCCTTTTTGTTTACACATGTGTAAAACGCTTGTCTTACCAGAAATCAATCAGATATTAAAAGAATTTAAACATATCCTGGCCATAAGTTTCATTTGGGGACATTCTAAATATTTTTATTATTTGCCACCTGTCATGTTATTAACATTGAAGAATAGAAGGGTTCTGGGGCACCTTTGTTTGTGAATTCCCAAGTCCTCAACTACATGGAAAAGTTAATAAGCCTTAAAAAGTTGGAACATCACAGGAATTGACCATCTGAGGTATCTATAACTTCATCTTTAAAAAAATTTTTAGTTCCTGAAAACTCTTTAAAAGATATGCATAATGTTGGGGCGCCTGGGTGGCGCAGTCGGTTAAGCGTCCGACTTCAGCCAGGTCACGATCTCGCGGTCCGTGAGTTCGAGTCCCGCGTCGGGCTCTGGGCTGATGGCTCAGAGCCTGGAGCCTGTTTCCGATTCTGTGTCTACCTCTCTCTCTGCCCCTCCCCCGTTCATGCTCTGTCTCTCTCTGTCCCAAAAATAAATAAAAAACGTTGAAAAAAAAAATTAAAAAAAAAAAAAAAAAGATATGCATAATGTCATATGGGATCAGGTGGCTGTGCTCTTGATTATGTTTACTTAAAGGCAAAGGATCCAAGTACATTTCTTTGTATTCTCTTTTTAAAAAACTGTAGTCTTCTTTATTAAAAATAAAATTTGGTAAAAAACACAAGCATATATTACTGTAAGTGTCTTAACTGCTTCCAAAAATGTGTGAGCACATACATGTTTGAAATCTTTTCATCATTTTCAGAGACAAACTTTTAATTTCCTGCTCTGAAACAGGTGGAATATCATTTTAAGCAGAAGTCTGTTTTGATGGGTGTTCAAGTTTGGTGTGGCTGTTAGGTGCTAGAGACCACTTGGGACATGGGTTTCTCTCTCACCACACAGATCAGACACAGCAGCTCCATGCATGGTAACCGCTTGTTTCTCAAACAGATGATAAACCAGAGGACAGTGGTTCACATTTTCCATAGTCTCTGTAACTGTTTCTGGTGCCTGTATTATCTTTGCACATAGGGATTCCAGGAATTAACTATAAGAGCCAGTATGTGCCAGGCATATTCTATGTGCCAGGCATGCATTATCACATGGAATTTTCACACCTTTGTTTGCTGCCTGAGCATACTGAGGCTTAAAGATAAGAGTTAATGTATCCAAGCTAAAAGAACCCAAGAACCAACCCAGGTCTGTCTGGATTGCATTTATCAGAACCTTATAATTAGCCATCATATTGTTACTTTTTAATAATCACCTTTACTTAATTAATCAGCCATATTATTCTCCCGTTAGACCTATATGCAATCAGCATTTGGAAAATGTAAAATAAGAATGTCTACAAAACCCAATAATGCCAACATGCTAAAAGTTTTTTAACATTTAGTTTATACTCAAGACTTCTGCCTCTAAAAAGATCTACAATTAACTTATAAATTAAAACTATATATCAACTTAACTAATAATCAAATATTTTAACATTTATTTCAGGTTAGATTAAGTCTAAATGTATCATGAAATATTCAAGCTTCCCTTGCAAATGAAAAAAAAATTGAGCTACTTAATTTTATACTTGAAATATTTAAGCATATGCCATATAATAAAAAATCTCCCAGGCCAAGACAATGTTGCCAGGAAAATCAGGCTTTCCTTTCTCCACAAGTATTTACTTTTAAAAAACTCACTAAACTCCAAAGAAAAAAAATTGGTTTAAAAGAGTGGAAGAATGGATGTGTTCACATTTTTATGTAACTGACATTACACAGAGGTTTCAAACATCAGTAAGAAAACTGTATGAGATCATCTCTATTGCTTCCCATTTTTTCTAGCTTTTTACTGAAACATCGTCTAAATATACACACAAATGTAGACAGAATATTGTAATAACCCTTTCTGTACCCTTTGGCCAATTCAATAATTATCAATACATATGTATATATACCCATACCTAATACTCTAATTACTTTGAAGCATATTTGCTTCAAGATATATCAACTCATTTAAAAATATTTCCATAGGTATTTCAAAATATAATTACTGTTTTGGGGGAAAATACATTACACTATAATTATCACACATTAAAAAAGGATAACAGTAATCTTCTATGTCTTCGAATATCCAGTCAGGGTTCATTCACATTTCTATAACAATTTCATGATTTTTTGATTGTGTATTCAAATCAGGTCCAAAGTCCATGCATTGTATTTGACTGATATATCTTTCAGGTCCTTTTTAATCTATACTTTTCCTCTCTTTTTCCCTGATATATTTGTTGAAGAAACCAGGTCATCTATCTAATAGCATTTCAACATTTCCCATGTTCTGAATTGGCTGACTGCATATTAGTGGTGTCATTTACATGTCCCCTGTACTTCTTGTAAATTGTCAATTAGATCTAGATCCTTGAGATTTAGTGATGCCTCTTTTGAGATCGTTCTGCTTTGTGATTTTCCCTTCCCCTCAAAAAGAACAAATGTATAGCATGACTTCAATATTATGCAGTTCATAACTATTGTAGATGAGGCCTTTTTCTGTGGAATTCTTTGATGGGGAGGATACATAAGGTCTCACATGGTCTAATGGAAAAAACACAAACTGTGGAGCCCAACAGACCTTAGTGGAAGACCCATCACCTACATGTTATGTGATCTTGAGCAAGTCATTTAAACTTCAGCTATTTTGTTTGTAAAATAGGGGCAATAATGACTTTCTTAAAATTCTGTTATAAATATTAGACAGAGCAACACATATAGAGCATCAAGCACATCATAAGTTTTTTATAATAGTTACTACCCTAATAGTCTAGAGGTCTTGAGGATGGCTCTGCTGTCTGCCTGGAATGTTCTTTCCCACTATGTCCCCTACTCCAATATTGCTTTTAAACACTCCAATAAGCCATTACGTATCCAGGAGGTGCTTTAAAACCTCAAGTCTGAACTATCAGCAGCTCCTTTACATCCCTATGTCTTTCATGTTATCAGCATGTATCAAACCACTTTTAGTTTGCTCATTTTGCTTCCTCACTAAAATGTGGGCTACTATAGATAATACCTCTGTCTTTTTTATTTAAATGTTGTTTTAATTATAAAATATTTCATATGTTAAAATACATAAAAGTATATATAATTGACACTTATAAACCCTCTACTAAAATTGAGTGAAGGGTTAATGTTTTATCTAATTGACTTCATCTGTCTCTCTTTAAAAAATAATGATGATATTACTGACCCAGATAAGACCTCCCCCATCTACTTCTTCTATTCTTTCCTTCCCATAGGAAATGCCCTTATTAAAGCATATTTTATACTTTTATTTCATATGTATAAGATATACTATCACATACATTGGGTCTCTAAGGTTTACATAAGTAGCATCAGGGTATATGTATTACTTTGCTGCTTGCTTTTTGTTTTATGATTATTGTGCTTTTGAGGTTTATCCATGGTATAATATGTACCATTTTTGTTAATTTTAATTATTATATAGTATTCCATTGTATGAATAAATTAATATTTAACCATTTTCTTCCTGATGGTTGGATTAATTCCACCTTTTTGTTACTATAAACAACCAGAAACATTTGTCCTTGTGCTTACATGTTAGTGTTCTTGGAGTGGGGGAGGAGGGGTAGGTAAGATGAGAGTCTTGTTTCCATGTCCTAAATCCTAATATAGTGCCTGAAATATTAAGTGCTCAAACAGTGTTTATTGAAGAGAGGAATGAAAATATGACATTTTTCATTTTATGAATGAATGAAATGCTGATGGGCATAAAACTAAAATATCACTAGGACCCAGTTATTGAAGATATGAAGTTATCCAGGAGGCTTTATAAATGTGAATGAGCTGCTATTTCTTGACTTAAGCCACAGAAATTCTGGTTGAAGTGAATTACAGGGGAAATGAAAACATAATGCCAGAAAAAATCAATCATTTCCCAGGTTGACTTTAGCTATGAATTCAGTTCAGTTTTGAGGACAGAGCTTCAATTTTTACCATGGACAAAACTGAAAGGCCAAGTCAACCATAGGGCTCTGATATATGGCACCACAAGTGGCAAAAGGATCTAATACCCCTTATCACAATAAGGCTTTATTCACTTTCATGGGAATATTCAAAAACTGGGTCAGAGTATAAATAGATACACTTTGTCCCTAACAGACTACTTGGGGCATATTATGCAACATACTAAAAGCCAACATTAAGACCACTTTAAGCAGTTCAGCTTAAAGAACTTAATAATGGATGCTGTCTGAGAAGGAGAAAACCCACTATTCAGCTTCTGATACTACTTTAGAAACTAAATTAGAAAACTTCATAACTGTGATTTTCAAAAAATCCTCAGCTATAAACCTCCCACGTGCAAAAGCAATGTCAAGGATCCATCCATCAAAACCATACAACCACCTATTTCTTTCTTAACCACATCATTGGCAAAAGAGATTCAATTACCTCTGGACCAATTAGATCCACTTCCTGGATCTGAGGATGGAATTAGCTTTCCCTGAGGCAGAGGTTGCACACAGGAAGGTGTGCAACAGGAAGGTGCTCAACAGAAAGGTGAATAAATTTAAAGTCCAGTTAAGAGGAAAGAAGCAGGGAATAGATCCTGAGTACACAACCAACAGTATCAACAACAGCCCACCTCTTTAACATCCCAATGTCCATCCACATTCCTCTTATCACGCAAGATATTCATGCCTACATGAAATATATTCACTGCAACTCCAAATCTATGATCTTGGGGTGCCTGGGTGGCTCAGTCAGTTGAGCACCAACTTCAGCTCAGGTCACGATCTCACAGTCCATGAGTTCAAGCCCCGCTTTGGGTTCTGTGCTGACAGCTCAGAGCCTGGAACCTGTTTCAGATTCTGTGTCTCCCTCTCTCTCTGCCCCTCCCCCACTCATATTCTCTCTCTCTCTCTCTCTCTCTCTCTCTCTCTCTCTCTGTCAAAAATCAAACAAACATAAAAAATTAAAAATATAATTAAAATCTGTGATCTCTGAGTAAGGTACAGTTTTTGCCTTCAAGCAGTTCCTCATGTTCAAGCAATACATGGAAGAAAAAACCCAAGAGAGTTTCAATTAAAACAATATCTATCTGAATATAATATAGCCTGGAAACCCACTAGTCACTGGCTAATGCTAGGATGGTGTAGAAGGTTAGGGAACTCAGCTAGAAAGCTAGAGTAAAAATTTCCCCAGTCTTATGGTACTCTGAAGATAACATCCTGCTAAGAAGGAGCCTAAAACAAACAACAGGTTTCTACCTCAAGATATTTGTTAGATTTTGAAGCAGCATGTAGCAGCTGAAGTAAAGAACTAAGCTAAAACCTCCAGCACCAAAACATCTAAGATGGAAGAGATCAACAATTCAAAGCTAAGACACTTCACCAGAGCTAAACAAAGTTTTACATACACTGGAACCCAGCCCCACTTCACAATGATCCCTGCTCTAATTGAAGAAATCATCCCTTCACCCTTATGCTACTACAAGAAAATGAAAATTCTGGTTTATCAAAGATATTATACAGAGCTACCATTGTTGTTTGTTTGTTTGTTTGTTTGTTTTACAAATGTCAGGCATACAACAACAGAGAGGCAGGAAGATGTGTCCAATAATCAAGAGGAAAAAAACACTAAATCAGACTGACAGAAAATCCATATTTTGGAATTAGCAAAGAATGCATTAAAGAAAATAGAGGAAAAGATGGATAAAAATAAATGAAAAAATGGCTAATTCAACAGACAATACAAAACAATCAAATGGACATTACAGAACTAAAAAACATAATATATAAAATTAAGGCTCCATTGGGTAGATATAAAGGCAGGCTGGAAAGAAGAGAAATGAAATTGAAGACAAGTCAATTCATTTTGGACCTGAGGACACCTTCAGATTGAAAGTGAGGGGATGGAAAACTATCTGTCATGCTACTGGAAGTCAAAAGAAAGCTGGAGTAGCCATACTTATATCAGACAAACTAGACTTTAAATTAAAGGCCGTAACAAGAAATGAAGACGGACATTATATAATAATTACAGGGTCTATCCATTAGGAAGACCTAACAATTATAAATGTTTATGCATTGAATTCAGAAGCCCCCAAATATATAAAACAATTAATCACAAACATAAGCAACCTTATTGATAAGAATGTGGTAATTGCAGGGGACTTTAATATTCCACTTACAACAATGGGTAGATCACCTAGACAGAGAATCAGTAAAGAAACAAGGGCCTTGAATGATACATTGGATCAGATGGACTTGACAGATATATTTAGAAGTCTGCATCCCAAAACAACAGAATATACTTTCTTTTCGAGTGCACATGTAACATTCTCCAAGATAGATCACATACTAGGTCACAAAACAGCCCTTCGTAAGTATAAAAGAACTGAGATCATACCATGCACACTTTCAGACCACAATGCTATAAGACTTGAAATCAACCACAGGAAAAAGTCTGGAAAACCTCCAAAAGCATGAAGGTTAAAGAACACCCTTCTAAAGAATGAACAGGTAGGGGCGCCTGGGTGGCTTGGTCGGTTAATTCCGACTTTGGCACAGGTCATGATCTCATGGTCCATGAATTAGAGCCCCACGTCGGGCTCTGTGCTGACAGCTCAGAGCCTGGAGCCTGTTTCAGATTCTGTGTCTCCCTCTCTCTCTGCCCCTCCCCTGTTCATGCTCTGTCTCTCTCTGTCTCAAAAATAAATAAACGTTAAAAAAAAATCTACTTTATAAAAAAAAAAAGAATAAATAGGTCAACCAGGCAATTAGAGAAGAAATTTTAAAAATATATGGAAGCAAATGAAAACGAAAAGACAACAATCCAAACGCTTTGGGATGCAGCAAAGGCAGTCCTGAGAGGAAAATACATTCCAATCCAGGCCTACCTCAAGAAACAAGAAGAATCCCAAATACAAAATCTAACAGCACACCTAAAGGAAATAAAAGCAGAACAGCAAAGACACCCCAAACCCAGCAGAAGAAGAGAAATAATAAAGATCAGTGCAGAAATAAATAATATTATTTATTTAATAATTAAAAAAACAATAAAAAAACAAACAGTAGAGCAGATCAATGAAACCAAGAGTTGGTTTTTGAAAAAATAAACAAAATTGATAAACCTCTAGCCCGACTTCTCAAAAAGAAAAGAGAAAGGACCCAAATAGATAAAATGACAAATAAAAATGGAATTATTACAACCATCCCTCAGAAATACAAACGATTATCAGGAAATACTATGAAATATTATATGCTAACAAACTGGACAACCTGGAAGAAATGGACAAATTCCTAAGCACCCATACACTTCCAAAACTCAAATGGGAAGAACTAGAAAATTTTAATAGACCCATAATTAGTGAAGAAATTAAATCAGTTATCAAAAATCTCCCAACAAATAAGAGTCCTGAACTAGATGGCTTCACTGGGGAATTCTACCAGACATTTGAAGCAGAGTTAATACCTATCCTTCTCAAGCTGTTCCAAAAAAATAAAAGGGAAAGAAAACTTCCAGACTCATTCTATGAAGCCAGTATTACTTTGATTCCCAAACCAGACAGAGACCCAGCAAAAAAAAGTGAACTACAGGCCAATATCCCTGATGAATATGGATGCAAATGTTCTCAATAAGATAGTACCAAATCGAATTCAACAGATATAAAAAGAATTATTCACCATATAAAAAGAAATATCACCCACCATGATCAAGTGGGATTCATTCCTGGGATGCAGGGCTGGTTCAATATTCACAAATCAATCAATGTGATATATCACATTAATAAAAGAAAAGATAAGAACCATATGATCCTGTCAATCGATGCAGAAAAAGAATTTGACAAAATACAGCATCCTTTCTTAATAAAAACCCTCAAGAAAGTTGGGATAGAAGGAACATACTTAAACATCATAAAAGCCATTTATGAAATGCCCAGAGCTAATATCATCCTCAATGGGGAAAAACTGAGCTTTCCCCGTGAGATCAGGAACACGACAGGGATGCCCACTCTCACCACTGTTGTTTAACATAGTGCTGGAAGTTCTAGCATCAGCAATCAGACAACAAAAGAAAATCAAAGTCATCAAAATTGGCAAAGATGAAGTCAACCTTTCACTTTTTGCAGATGACATGATATTATTTACATGGAAAATCCAATAGACTCCACCAAAAGTCTGCTAGAACTGATACATGAATTCAGCAAATTTGCAGGATACAAAATCAATGTACAGAAATCAGTTGCATTCTTATACACTAATAATGGAGCAAGAGAAAGACAAATAAAGAAACTGATCCCATTCACAATTGCACCAAGAAGCATAAAATACCTAGGAATAAACCTAACCAAAGATATAAAAGATCTGTATGCTGAAAACTATAGAAAGCTTATGAAGGAAATTGAAGAAGATATAAAGAAATGGAAAGACATTCCCTGCTCATGGATTGGAAGAATAAATATTGTTAAAATGTCAATACTACCCAAAGCTATCTACACATTCAATGCAATCCCAATCAAAATTGCACCAGCATTCTTCTTGAAGCTAGAACAAGCAATCCTAAAATTCATATGGAACCACAAAAGGCCCTGAGTAGCCAAAGTAATTTTGAAGAAGAAGACCAAAGCGGGAGGTATCACAATCCCAGACTTTAGCCTCTACTACAAAGCTGTCATCATCAAGACAGCATGGTATTGGCACAAAAACAGACATATAGACCAATGGAATAGAATAGAGATCCCCAGAATTGGACCCACAAATGTATGTTCAACTAATCTTTGACAAAGCAGGAAAGAATATCCAATGGAAAAAAGACAGTCTCTGTAACAAATGGTACTGGGAGAACTGGACAGGAACATACAGAAGAATTAAACTAGACCACTTTCTCACACCATTCACAAAAATAAACTCAAAATGGATGAAGGACCTGAATGTGAGACAGGAAACCATCAAAACCTAGAGGAGAAAGCAGGAAACAACCTCTTTGGCCTTAAGTCGCAGCAATTTCTTACTAGACACATCTTCAAAGGCAAGGGAATGAAAAGCAAAAATGAACTATTGGGACCTCATCAAGATAAAAAACCTTCTGTACTGCAAAGGAAACAATCCACAAAACTAAAAGGCAACCAACGGAATGGAAAAAGATATTTGCAAATGACATATCAGACAAAGGGCTAGTATCCAAAATCTATAAAGAACTCGCCAAGCTCCACACCCGAAAAACAAATAATCCAGTGAAGAAATGGGCAGAAGACATGAATAGACACTTTTCTAAAGAAGACATCCAGATGGCCAACAGGTACATGAAAAGATGCTCAACGTCACTCCTTATCAGGGAAATACAAATCAAAACCATACTGAGACACCACCTCACGTGGGTCAGAGTGGCTAAAGTGAACAAATCAGGAGACTATAAATGCTGGCAAGGATGTGGAGAAAGGGGAACCCTCTTGCACTGTTGGTGGGAATGCAAACTGGTGCAGCCATTCTGGAAAACAGTGTGGAGGTGCCTCAAAAAATTAAAAATAAATCTACCCTATGACCCAGTAATAACACTGTTAGGAATTTACCCAAGGGATAGAGGAGTGATGATACATAGGACCACATGTACCCCATGTTCACAGCAGCACTTTCAACAATAGCCAAATTATGGAAAGAGCCTAAATGTCCATCAACTGACAAATGCATAAAGAATATGTGGTTTATATATACAATGGAATACTACTTGGCAATGAGAAAGAATGAAATCCTGCCATTTGCAGCAATGTGTATGGAACTAGAGGGTATTATGCTAACTGAAATAAGCCAGGCAGAGAAAGACAGGTACCATATGTTTTCACTCATATGTGGATCAAGACACATAACAGAAGACCATGAGGGAGAGGAAAGGGGACAAAAGTTACAGAGAGGGAGGGAGGCAAACCATAAGAGACTCTTAAATACTGAGAACAAACTGAGGGTTGATGCGGGTGTTGGGGAGAGGGGGAAGTGTGTAATGGGCATTGAGGAGGGCACCTGTTGGGATGAGCACTGGGTGTTGTATGGAAACCAATCTGACAATAAATTATATTTAATATAAAAAAGTGGCTCTAATTGTGAAAACAAAAAATAAAAACACAAAAGAAAGTTTATTATACTAAGTAATTAACCCAAGATCACAAAACTATGTCACAAAGCAAGTAGTGGAGTCACAATTCAACATAAGCAATCATGCCATTTGTAGATAAATAATTTTACTGTTTCTTCCAAAAAAAATACAAGTCAATAGATAATATATAAACAAAAGCACAGGGAGAAAAAAGAAAAACACAAGAGACATGTGGGGCACATAGTCAAAAAACATATATGTGATCAAAGTCTTAGACAAAGAGAGAGAGATTGGAGTAGAAACAATACAGAGGGCAGAGGAAATTATAGCCAAGAATGCTCCAAAACTGGAGAATGACATCAAACCACTGATTTGAAAGTCTCTGGAACCCCAAGCAGGATAAATCAAAGACAACTATACCAAAGATCATTATAGTCAGACTACTGAAGACCCAGAGAAAACCCAAAAATCAGACAAACGTCCACAGGAAAAAAAAGACACAGTATCTTCAAAGAAGGAACAATAAAACCAATGGCTGACTTTTCAACAAAAACTATGGAAACCAGAAAAATTACATCCTTAAAGTGCTGAAAAACACCCTAGAATTCTATACTCAGTAAAACTGTTATTTGAAAACTAATCAAATAAAGACACCACAAAACAAGCTGGGGGAAATCTGCAGCAGCATACTGACACTCTAATACTAAAGGAAGTTCCTTGGGTTAAAGGGAAATTATCATAGATGGAAACATGAAACTGCCAACACCAGAAAGCAGAACTACCTGCTGGGGGCTAGCTTTGAAGGAATAGGCCCTAGGTTACAGCCATGCACGTGAAGAGGTACTTAACTACTGATGAACTGAATGAGCCAGCCTCTCAGGAAAACAATGATCACTTCCTCCCACCCCTCAGCCCCTCTTCCTCCTTGTGCAAAAGCAGAATCAAAACTATCCTTCCATCATAGGCCTCATGCTAATACTATCCCAGGAACTTTCTCCAGTGCACCAGATTATCTTCTTGGAAAAACAAAAAAAATAATGATTTTAAGATTCCCCTGTGCATGCTCATTTTTAAAGTTTATTTCTTAAAATTTGTTTAATATGGTAGCTTCATTGATATATAATTCATATGCCACATAATTCATTCATTTAAAGAGTACAATTTAAAAGTTTCAGTTTATTAACAGAGGTCCAAAAATATCACTGAAATAAATTTTAGAGCATTTCATCACTCCAAAAAGAAACTCAATAGCCATTAGCAGTCACTGCTTATTTTCCCTCTGCACTTCCTCTCCCGGGCCTAAGCACCACGAACCTGCTTTCTGTCTCTATAGATTTGCCTATTCTGGACATTTCATATGAATGGAATCGTATGACATGTGTTATTTCATGACTGGCTTTTTTCATTCAGCATAATGTTTTCAAGGTTCATCTATATTGTAGCATGTACCAGTACTACTTTCTTTTTTAATTGTGGTAAAATACATATAACATAAAATTTACCATTTTAACCATTTTGAAGTGTAGAGTTCAGTATTGTATTGCTGTGCAGTCAATCTCCGAAACTTTTCATTTTGCAAGACTGAAACTCTACACTCATTAAAGAACATCTCCCATTCCCCCTCCCCCATAGTCCCTGGCAACCACCTTCTTTTTTCTATGAATTTGACTAATCTAGATACCCCATATAAGTGTTATTATACAGTATTTGTCTTTTTGTGACTGGCTTATTTCACTTAGTACAATGTCCTCAAGGTCCATGCACATTATACTATGTGTCAGAATTTTCTTTCTTCTTTTTTAAAGCTGAATGATATTCCATCATATATACACCACATTTTGTATATTCATCTCTCTGTTGATAGGCCCTTGACTTATTTTCACCTTTGGGCTCTTGTGAATAACACTGCTATGCCTATAGACATACTAATATCTCTTTCATACCTGCTTTCAATTCTTTCAGACATATATCCAAAAGTGGAATTACTGGATCATATAGTAATTTGCTTTTTTTTTTAAGAACTGCCATACAGTTTTCCATAGTGTCTGCACCATTTTATATTCCCACCAACAGTGCATAAAGATTCCAATTTCTCCTCATCCTCACCAACACTTGCCATTTTCTGTTGTTTTTTTTTTAAATAGTAGCCATTTTAATTGTTAGGTGATATCTCATTGTGGTTTTAATATGCATTACCTTAATGATTAGTGATATTGAACATTTTTTCATATGTTTATTGGCCACTTGTATTGCTTTGGAGCAATATCTATTCATATTTTTTAGTTATTTTTCTTTTTAAACTTGGGTTAATTTTTTTTATTATTGAATTGTGAGTTATTTATGTAATCAGATACATGATTTGCAATATTTTCTCCCATTATAAAGGTTGTCTTTTCATTCTTTTTGTTGGTGGTATCCTTTGAAGTACATAAGTTTTTCATTTTGATAAGTCCAATATACCTATTTTTTTTATTGCTTATACTTTTGGTGTCATATCTAAGTAATTTTGGCTAACCCAAAGTCATGAACATTTATATCTATACTTTCTTCTGACATTTTATAACTTTAATCTTACATTTAGGTCTATTATATATTTGAGTTAATTTTTTTGTGTATAATGTGAATAAGGAGTCCAACTTCACCCTTCTGCATGTGGGTATCCAGTATTAACCCAGCACCACGTATTGAAAAGACTATTCTTTCCTCCACTGAGTTGTCTTGACACTTGTTGAAAATCAATTCACTGTAAATGTGATCGTTTATTTCTGGATTCTCAATCCTATTCTATTGATCTATAAGTCTACTTTTATGCCAATGCCACACTGTCTTGACTACTATAGTGTTGTAGTAATTTTTGAAATCAGAAAGTGTGAGCCTTCCAACTTTGTTCTTCTTTTCCAAGAATGTTTTAGTTATTCTGGATCCTTTGACTTTCCATATGAATTTGAGAATCAGGTTGTCAATTTCTTCAAACAAATCGGCTGGTATTATGAACTAAATTGTTTTAACCCTATAGGTCAATTGTTGGGGGGTAGATACTACCATTCAAACAATATTAAGCGTTCCAATCCTTAAACATGGATGTCTTTCCATTTATTCAGGTCTTTAATTTCTTTCAACAGTGTTCTGTGGTTTCAGCATGTAAACTTTTCACTTCTTTTGTTAAAAAGTGCCCTAAGTATTCTTTAAGAAAAAACATTTTTTTAAGGTTTATTTCTTTTTGAGAGACAGAGAGAGAGCACAAGCAGGGGAGGGTCAGAGAGAGAGGGAGACACAGAATCCAAAGCAGACTCCAGGCTCTTAGCTGTCAGCACAGAGCCCGATACGGGGCTCAAACCCACAAACTGTGAAATCATGACCTGAACTAAAGTCGGACACTTAACCAACTGAGCCACCCAGGCACCCCAAGTATTCTTTTTGAAGCTATTGTTAGTACAACTGTTTTTTAAGTTTTTATTTAAGTCCCAGTTAGTTAACATACAGTTTAATACTAGTTTCAGGTGTACAATATAGCAATACAATATTTTGGGATTGATTCTAGTGTATAGAAATACAATTGATTTTATATTTTGATCCTGTATTTGACAACCTTGCTGAACTAGTCTGTTAGTTGTAATAGTTTTTAGTGGAGCTGTTAGGATTTTCTATATACAGTAAAACCTTGGTTTGCTAGCATAATTCTTTTCAGAAACATGCTCATAATCCAAAGCACTTGTATATCAAACCAAATTTCAACAGCCGTTGGCTCAGTTGTGATCATATGATGCTCAGTGTCACGTACTTCTCATATTACAAGACATTGCTCGCTTATCAAGTTAATATTTATTAGAAATATTTGCTTGGGGCGCCTGGGTGGCTCAGTCGGTTGAACGTCCGACTTCGGCTCAGGTCATGAGCTCGAGGTCTGTGAGTTAGAGCCCCGTGTTGGGCTCTGTGCTGCTGACAGCTCAGGGCCTGGAGCTGCTTCGGATTCTGTGTCTCCCTTTCTCTCTGCCCCTTCCCTGCTCATGCTCTGTCTCTCTCTGTCAAAAATAAACATTAAAAAAAGAGAAATATTTGCTTGTCTTGTGAACACTTGCAGATCAAGTTACTCACAGTCCAAGGTTTTACTGTATAAGATCATATCACTTACAAATATGCATAGTTTCACTTTTTTCTTTTCAATATGGATGCCTTTATTTTTCCTTGTTTAATTTCCCAAGTTAGAATTTCCAGTATAATGTTGAATAGAAGTGGCAGCAGCAAATACTTTTGTCTTGTTCCTAATCTGCAGAAAAAACACTCAGTTTTTCGCCATTAAGAATGATGTGACCTGTGGGTTTGTTATAGATGTCCTTTATCAAATTAAGGAAGTTTCCTTCCATTTCTAATTTTTGAGTATTTTTATAATGAAGGTGTTTTAGATTTTGTCAAAAGCTTTTTCTAAATTTGTTGAGATTATTATGTGGTTTTTGTCCTCATTGCACTGATATGGTATACTGTATTCATAGATTTTTTTATGTTCGAACTAAAAATTTTTGGATAAATCCACTTGGCATGGTACGCAATCTTTTTTATATGTTGATAAATTCAATTTGCAAGTATTTTGTTAAGGATTTTTGTATCTATATTCATAAGAGAGATTTTCCTTTTTTTGTGATGACTGTCAACTTTTGCTATAAGGGTAATAATGATCTCATAGAATGGGTTGGTAATTGTTCCTTCCCTTCCTTTGGAAAAATTTGTATTAACTCTATGTTATTTTATTTAATTCCAGTATAGTTAACATAAAGTGTTGTATTAGTTTCAGGTATACAATTTAGTGATTCAACAATTCTATACTTTACTCAGTACTCATCATGATAAGTGTACTCTTAATCCCCTTCACCTATTTCACCCATCTCCCTACCCACCTCCCCTCTGGTAATCATCAGTTTGTTCTCTATAATTAAGAGTCTACTTTTTGATTTGTCTCTTGTTGTTGTTCGTTTGTTTTGTTTCTTAAATTCCCCATATCAGTGAAACCATTTTCTTTCTCTGACTGACTTATTTCACTTAGCATTATGTTCTCTAGATCTACGCATGTTGTTGCAAATGGAAAGATTTCATTATTTTTATGGCTGAATAATATTCCATTGTGTGTGTGTGTGTGTGTGTGTGTGTGCGTGTGTTACCACATCTTTATCCATTCATCTATTTATGGACACCTGGGCTGCTTCCATCATTTGGCTATTATAAATGCTGCAATAGACATAGGGGTGCATATAACTTTTCAAATTAGTGTTTTTATATTCTTTGGGTAAATATCCAGAAATGCGATTACTGGATCATATTTTTAACTTTTTGAGGAACCTCCTTACTGTTTTCCACAGTGGCTGTCCCAGTTTGTGCTCCCACCAACAGTGCAGAGGTTCCTTTTTCTCCATCCTCACCAGCACTTTTTGTTTCTTGTGTTTTTGATATTAGCCATTCTGACAGGTGTGAGGTGGTATCTCATTGTAGTTTTCATTTGTATTTCCCTGATGATGAATGATGTTGAGCATCTTTTCTTGTGTCTGTTGGCCATGTGTATGTTTTCTTTGGAGAAATGTCTGTTCATGTCTTCTGCCCATTTTTTTTTTAATTTGACTATTTGTTTTCTGGGTGTTCAGTTATATAAGTTCTATATATGTTTTGGATACTAACCCTATATCAGGTATGTCATTTGCAAATATCTTCTCCCATTGTCTCCCAAATGTCTTCTCCCATTGTTTCTCCCATTGTTTTGTTGATTGTTTCCTTTGCTGTGTAAAAGCTTTTTGTTTTGATGTATTTCCAATAGTTTAGTTTTGCTTTTGTTTCCATTGCCTCAGAAGACATATCTAGAAAAATGTTGCCACGGCTGATGTCAGAGAAATTATTGCCTGTGTTGTTTTCTATGGTTTCATGTCTCACATTTGGGTCCTTAATCCTTTTTAAGTATATTTTTGTGTGTGGTATAAGAAAGTGGTCAAGTTTCATTCTTTTTCATGTTGTTATCCAGTTTTCCCAACACCATTTGTTGAAGAGACTATCTTTTTTCCCATTGTGTATTCTTGCTTTATTAACTGTATTTTAAATGTTTAGACAGTTCAGAAGTAAAGTCTGGGCCTGGGCTTTTCTTCGTGGGGAGTTTCTAAATTACTAATTAAATCCTTTGGTTTTTTATAGTCTGTTCAAATTTTCTATTTATTTTGAGTCAGTTTTAGTAGTTTGAGCCTCCTAGAAATCTGACTATTTCATGTAAGTTATCAAATTTGTTAGCATACAGTTGTTCATAGTATTCTCTTATAATCCTTTAATTATATATATATATCCTATATATATAATTAGTTTTATATATATACCTAATAATTATAACAATGTATTATTTTGTTTATATCAAACCAAGCAATACATTGTTATAGTTATTAGATTATATAAATTTATGTCTTTTAAAGAAGCTGAGTGGAGAGGACAGCAAGTTTTATTTACAGAGTCTGTTATTTTAACCTTCTGATTTACCATTTATGGCTCTCTTCACTTGTTCCTATGAATTCCAGTTACCATCTGCCATAATTTCCTTACATTAATGTAGCTTTGCTCACAATCACCTCCTTTGTGTGTTCTTGTAAAATATATTACATTTTTATATGTCATTAGCTCAACAGTACTATTACAGTTGACACTTAAATAACATGAGTTTGAACTGCACAGGTCCACTTATACATGGATTTTATTTTTATATAAATACAGTACAGGACTGTAAATGTATTTTCTCTTATGATTTTCTTCTTTTTCTTATGATTTTCTTAATAACATTTTCTTTTCTCTAGCTTACTTTATTGTAAGAATACATATAACATACAAAATATGTGTGAATCAACTGTTTATGTTATTGATGAGATTTCAGACCAACAGTAGGTTATTAGTAGTTAAGTTTTGAGGGAGTCAAAAGTTATACGTGAATTTTTTACTATGTGGAGAGTCAGCAACCCTAACTTGTATGTTGTTCAAGGTCAACTGTATAAAATATTTTTTTATACAACTTGTTTTTAAATAATAAAAGGAAAAATGTGCATTATTGGGGTCTTTTATAATTATTTAATAATTATATTATAAATATATTATATCAATATATAATATTTATAATTACCTTTACAAGTACTGCTTGATTTCTTATGTGAATTCAAAATCCTGTCTGGGTCACTTGCTCTCAACCTAAAAAATTTCCCTTTAGTATTTCTTGTGAAGCAGTTCTGCCAACAATGAAATCTCTTAGTTTTTGTTTATCTGTATTTTTATTTTATCTTCCTTTTTGGAAGATAGTTGTGCTGGATACAAGATTTGTTGACTTTTTTCTTTTAGTACTTTGAATATGACATCCCATTGCCTTCTGGCCTCCACTGTTACTAATGAGACATCAATTATTAATCCTTCTAGGATTAAGCATTTTTTTTTCAATTTTTAGAGAGAAAGACAGAGCACCCTGGGAGAGGGGAAGAAGGGGGGGGGGGGAGAGAGAGAGAGAGAGAGAGAGAGAGAGAGAATCTTAAGCAGGCTCCATGCTCAGCACAAAGCCCAACATAGGGCTTGATCTCATGACCTGAGCCAAAATTAAGAGTGGAATGCTCCACGGACTGAGCCATCCAGGTGTCGCTAGGGCTCAGCATTTTTTTTGAAAGAGAGAGAGAGAGAGCACACAAGCAGGGGAAGGGCAGAGACAGGGAGTGGACAGAGGATCTGAAGCTGGCTCTGCATGGATAACAGAGGGCCTGACTTGGGACTCAAACTCATAAACAACTGAGCCACCCAGGTGCCCTGGGCTCATCATTTTTAATATGATGTGTCTAGGCGCGAATCTGTATTTGCTCTACTTGGGATTTATTGAAGTCCTTGGATGTATAGATTAATGTTTTCTATCACCTTTGGGGAGTTTCAGTCATTATATCTTTGAACATTTTTTCTGCTCCTCCCTCTCTCTCCTGTACTACTTGTACAATCATTAAATGTATGTTGGTGCACTGTATGGTGTTCTGTGTTTCATTGAAGCTGTATTCTTTTTTCTTCATTTTTTGTCTGTTTTCAGAGTATATAGTCTTCGTCCTCTTTTTTCTAGCAGTTCAAATCTACTGTTGAGTACTTCTAGTGAATTTTCCATTTTAGTTATCATAATTTTCAACTCCAGAATTTCCATTTGGATCTTTATTTACAATTTCCATCCCTTTATTAATATTAATATTTGATGAGCTGTTATCATCATACTTTTTTACTTCCTTTAGCACGGCTGCCTCTATGTCTATGAATATATTTGCAATGGCTGTGTCGAAGTCTTTGTTAAATCTAATGCCTGGGCTCTCTCCCAAGCAGTGTCTTGTTTTTTCTGTTTTTCCCCCATGTAAAGTTCTCACTGTCCTGTTTATTTGAATGGCTTGTTTTTTTCAGCAAAAACTGGACATTTTAGATAACATATTATAGCAACTTAGGATACTGATTTCCCCTTTCGTTCTGGGGATTATTGTTTTTGTTGTGCCATTTGCTTATGTATTTGTTTAGTGATTTGGCTGGTCTAAAACAGCAAAGTCTATTTCCCCTGTGTAGTCTCTGATATTGGTCCTCAAAAAGCATAGCCTAGGGGCGCCTGGGTGGTTCAGCCGGTTGAGCGTCCAGCTTCGGCTCAGGTCAAGATCTCTCGGTTCGTGAGTTCAAGCCACGAGTCAGGCTCTGTGCTGACAGCTCAGAGCCTGGAGCCTGCTTCAGATTCTGGGACTCCCTCTCTCTCTGCCCCTCCCCCACTCATGCTCTGTTTCTCTCTCTGTCAAAAATAAACACTAAAAAAATTAAAAAAAAAAAAAAGCATAGCCTAGTCACCCTGGGATGACAGTGGCTTTAGCAGGTCTCTCTTTCACTGTTTATTTCCCTGATCTGTTAGGCTATCTGTCTCTGTTTATCTCATACCCAGCTCTTAGGTTCTACTAATTGCCTGCTGATGGGTCTGTTTTTGATGATGCCTTGGTGCATAAATTGCTTCATAGTTTCAATTAAATTCAGAGGCTTTTCCAGGGTAAGCTTTCAACGCTAGTCTTTAAGATTTGTTTTGCCCCTCAGAGGGCTCTTCTTAGTCTTTCCCTGATTCTCTCTGATAAACCAGCTGTCCTACAATTTAGGTCACTCTCATGGAGCTACCAGCCTTCTGTTAATTGCTTACCACCAGAATCACCATTGTTTTTGAGAGCTCTCTTAGATCTGTCTGAACTTCCCCCCTCTGTTCCAAATAAAGTCAGGTCATTTGGGCAGAACTTCAGAATGCTCTGTTCTTAAGGCCCACCTCTCCTGTCAGCCAAAGTCTCTCAAAATGCTCCAGATCTGGGGGCAAGGGTAATGGCTTGCTTCTCTCTAAGCAGCATGCAGGGCAGGGGCAGTAGCTTCTGGTCTTTTCACCCTGCCTCTCCCAGCATGAAACCTCCACCCTATTAATAAGCTGGAGTGAGGACAACTGGAGACCCAGTACTCATGTCCTGCCACTTAGAGTAGAGCTTCCATTCTATGACCAAAAATCTCTTCTCTCAATCCTCAACTTCAGTCCTTAACCTCAGCCATGCTCACCTGGAATTCAGCCTATTTAACACAGAACCAGGGGAGATGAGAAGTGTTCATGGTCCTTCCCACCTAGAAAGACAAAATAACCCTTGACTGGAAGCTGGTCAGACAGGAAGGCTTATGTTCTTGAGCACACCCACCCAAAAAGTAGTTTCCATCATGCTGAGTTGATAGAGTGAGCAGATTGTGGCTTGAGTACTGCAGAATCTTCCTTTTCTTACCAAGACTTAGTAGAACTTCTTGAATTAATATTTCTTCATTTACTGTATACTCTTAGGACAATTTCCAGGGATTTTAAAGTTTGGAGCTTTAAAAAATGATTTTCACCAGTTACAGTTTTTATGCTGAGGTCCTCAGAATTTCTCACACTACCTTTCCAGACATGAATCAATTGTTTGTGCTCATGTAGGCATAGTAACTACTAGGGAAGAATATTGAGGGAATTACGTGTTAAAAGGTAAAGGTAAATATAAAATTATTTTCATTTAATACCAATCTGTATTGGGATATGTTATTTTCTTTTAAAAATAAACAATAAAAATGAGCAATTTCAAAGCTAGATCATAAAAGACTGTGCAGATTCTGCCTTGTTCACTAAAGATGGCCCTATGCCATCCTGTAGCCTTGACTAGTGCAAGGCTACCATACTGTGAGGAAGCCCAAGCTTCCTGAGAGATTCAGGTGAACTCAGATATCAAGTCATCTCAGCCCAGGTTCTGGCTCCAAACATTCACATCAACCTTAGCTGTTCAAATCTTCCCAATAGAAGCACCAGGTATTGTGCAACAAATACACACTATCCTTGCTGTGCCTTCCAAACTGGCAGACAACTCACACAGGAGCAGCCTGCCAAACCCAGGGAACTCCATACCTAGGAGATGTGCAGGGGCTAAGGAGGGCCACAGTCACAACTTGCATCCCTGGCTTGTTTATAGTCTTTTCACTGTTTATTTCCTGTTTCGAGAGGAAACCAAAATAAAGCCACCTTGGACTAATTCTTGTGCATCCTCAAACCTGAACCAAATCTCACGGTCTGGAACAGGACAAAGTGACCTAACATAATCCTCACTCTGACTGTCTCCCTCCCATTAAAGGCTTCCCCCATAAACACTATGGCCAAGTCACCCACTCCTAACTGCACCCACTGTGGACCTTCCACACACAGTGGGCCTTATGCTTTTCCTGTAATCAGCTGATGGCCACAGCCTCAGTTTTCTGGAGAAGTCTCAATTATGAATGATGATTCCTTCATCAGATCGTGATAAATTTCTCTGTTCTGAAAATTTCCTCACTGACTCTAGAAGGCAGTTCCAGTGGCAGAAAATATGCGGTCTTCAGCTCTCACAAACCTGGGCCAAGTCCCAACCTTGTCCTGTGTCCTGTACTTATCTTGAATCTCAGACTTCTCATCTGTGGAAAAGATACAGCAATCTCTTCCCAGGATCTTTTATGTGTCTGGAAAATGCAAAGGGGGATGACTTAGCATTTGAGCTCACTAGGTTTCTTCTCTCTGTACCTTGAAGTGTTAATCATGGTCTCTGGTTAGGAACTCAATAAACATGACTTCCCTTCCTCCTAATCCCCATCACCAGAGTTTTATCTCAACATGAACCCCCACTACTCAGGCAGAGCTCATGTTAAAGCCCTGAGCTTGCCCTGTGGTGTTGGGATGATAACCACCCACAAGCACAGAAGGAGCCTGGAGTCTTCTCTGGGACTGCACACCCCTGCTATGAGCCCCCTCCCCTTGTCTGCCCCCTCTCTGTAGGTGTGGGAACCCAGGCCACTAATAGACCCCGCGGGTTTCCTTGAGGGAGCAGAACTGAGACTATAAAACTCACAACCTCCAAGTTCCCAGGCTCTTTGTCAACCCACCACACCATGTCACCTCACAGCTAATGCAGACTGTGGCCCAGTGTTCTCCTGGGAAATGTTTAAAAGTGCAAGTCTGGTTTTTAGAAAACACAAGAAGCTGACAGTTCCCCTACAGTTTAAAGCTGTGAGCAGCAAAGAGAAAGGAAAAAATGGGGAAAGAGCCCCTTGAGTGACAGTCTCACAGGAGATATCATTTCTACCTGAGAAACTAGAAGATTTAGGCAATAATTTTGCTCTATCAGGAAGGGAGCCAAAATCCCCACAGCATCCTGAAGTTGGGACCTCAGCCCAGTCATAACACTGACTCCTGCACAAGCCCTCAGAGGCCAGAGTCTCAGGGTTTCAGCCTTTGTGTTCTCGCTTTCAAAAAGAAAGGGAGTCCAGGAGCACCAAAAGTTCTCTTTCCAAAAATGGCAAACCCAGAAGCCCTATGTTGAAACCTTTCTTCACACCCAGACCTCAGCCTGTGCAGGAAAAGACAGCACTGTCCGCATCCAGCTCGCGATTGGGAATAAAAGGGTAGCCTTGTTCTGATGGGAAAGCAGGACTGTGGCTCCCCACAATTGGAAAATGCAGTTCTGATGATTAACGTGTGCATTTCAACAGGCTTTGTGAAAGGTGTTTCTGGGCGAGGTCTGAGAGAAAGAAGCTGCCAGTGAGCTGTCTGCCAGCTTCATTTTCTCTGAACTTCTGGCCCCAGTGGGAAAGGAAATTAAAACTTCATTTTTAATTTTTAGTTATGATCCACAATGCTGAAGGGTCACAGCCTGGGGTTTAGGATCCCTAGCTGTGAAAAATATCTGAAATGCCTTATTCACGGTCAGTCTACCAGCCTACGATTCATTCTACAACAGAAACACCAAAGGCACAATCCAGGATGCCAATGTTATCTATATTATATCAGTATCATACAGTAAGAAAGTCTGTTACATATCCTTAATAATTTCAATTACTTAATGATGTCTACAATACTTTCGTTCTTGGACTTACATCCTTACTTAAGAGGCTTTAATCTCTCAAATTCTATCATACTATTATCTTGCACTTAAGTGCAAGCCTGGTGCCTTGCCATGTACTATTTTGAGGTCAGTTAATGAAATGATATGCAGAACAACCAGTCCTGACAATAAATGAAAGAAGAGTAGTTGGAGAAACAGACATCAGGCTCAGAATCAATCATTGCTCAATGGATAACTTAACTGCATGGTTACTTAACTACCATTAACTTAAGAAAACAAGCTCTTCAGGAAAAACATGTATTGTCTCTCATTGGCACCTTGAAAGGATTCTAGAGAGAACTGGCAAAAAGTAAATAGATCCCAAATGGTCTTGTTGGACTCTCAGAGCTTTTTTCTTTTTTAATTTGAGTTACCACTTGTATGAAGTAGTCAAATTCGTAGATAGCAGAATGGTAGTTCCCGGGGCCTGGGAGGAAAGGAGGATGAGGACTTGTTGTTTAATGGATACAAAGCTGCAGTTTTGCAAGATGAAGAGTCCCGGAGATCTTGTGTACAACAATATGAATATACTTAACGCTACTGAGCTTAAAAATAGTTAAGATGATAAACTTGGTTATATATATATTTTGCCCCAATAAAATAAATGAGAGAAAAATTTTAAAAAGGAGTTGAATTGGTTGCCACCATGCAAAAGTCAAGACATCACACACATCTCTGTTTCTCGTCTCCCGTAATTGGGAGATGAGGCTACCCTGGGCCCCACCATCCTGCAGGCCAGGAGCCTGGTGGACTGTGAGCAGCTGCCTCTGGGGTGAGCTGTCTGGTCTCTGTTCTGCACAGACAGCTCTGCACATGCCAGGCTTCCAGAAGCTCTGAGGTTTGAGAACCCTGTGCTGAGACAATGGAACAGGCTATGTACTTTTCCAGAGCAATAAAGATGCAAAAGTGTTAAATATACTTGAGAGTCTTAGCAAAAATCTTTTAAGATGCCTTTTTAGCCATGCTTAACAAATCAGGCAAATAGCAAACAGAAAAGACCAAGGGTTCAGGGAAGTGGCTGCTCCTGATGACCCACACCTGTATCAGCGCTTTGGCTGGACATTCCTTCTGGCATGCCCCTTCAGCTTCACCAAGGACTCAGTGCTAAGAAACATCTCCTGAAAAGATGAAGGGTCATTCAGCTCCTCCTAGGACACTCACCACCCTGGCCTCCCTGAGCCTGCAGCCAGGGCCTTGAATGGGGACGGTGTGTGACAGCAGAGTGCCTATTTGTCCACTCCTGAGCTGCGGGAACCTCTTACCACTGCAGGGAAACTTTGGGAAAGATTTGTGATGTGGAAAGTTGTGCCCTGGAAATGAAGTTGAGCCCTTTGGCTGGTCCTGTGCCATTAATTATGGGCTACCAAGCAGACTCACAGGGTGACAGCAATCTGAGGCAGCCAGCGTGCTATCTCAGCCACCCCTGCAACCCAGAGCTGCCACATACTCACTTCCTTCCCCTGGGTCTGGAGACGTTCTACTGACTGCATGCAGTGCTTGCATGAGTCCAAGGACAAGTCCCAAGTCCCAAATAAGGAAGAATATTTTATTTTTTTTATTTTTTAAATCTTTATTTATTGTTGAGAGAGAGACACAGAGTGAGCAGGGGAGGAGCAGAGAGAGAGGGAGACACAGAATCTGAAGCAGGCTCCAGGCCTCAAGCTGTCAGCACAGAGCTGTCGGCACAGAGCCCGACACGGAGCTCGAACCCACGAACCGTGAGATCATGACCTGAGCCAAAGTCGGACGATCAACCGACTGAGCCACCCAGGTGCCCTAAGGAAGAATATTTTTAAATGGACACCAGAGAGAGAGAGAGAGAGATAAATGGTTATAAAATATAGACTATAGCTGGGGTACCTGGGTGGCTCAGTCAGTTAAGGATCGAACTTCAGCTCAGGTCATGATCTCACGGTTCATGAGTTCAAGACCCACATTGAGCTCTGTTCTGACAGCTCAGAGCCTGGAGCCTGCTTTGGATTCTATGCCTCCCTCTCTCTCTCTGCTTATCCCCCACTCACACTCTGTCTCTCTCTCAAAAATAAATAAAAACATATTTAAAAGTTTTTTTTAATTTAGTATAGCTATCAAAGTATTTGGAAATACCTCAAAGCCTAACATTAGTTTTTCAAATTGTGGTCCTTAAGTATAAGAAACAACTGTACTAGAAAAGACAAAGAGAACCTTGGATACCATTTGTGTCAAGATGTCCCTGGAAAGAAGGACGAGTGAATCCTGAGGGCAAATACAGCAATGAATGCTCAGAGACTTTGGGCCCAGATGTTCTAGATGCCCAGCATTCAACAATGATACCTAGCTTTTAGAAGTGAAGCCAGCACTTGGGCACAGAGTAACCTGACTTTAAAGGCCATCAGTGGGATTTATTTTCACATTTATGTTTTATTATTTTATGTAGAAAAATCATTGTTTTGAACAACTGGAAGGAACCACAAGGAAAAAATGGGTGGGACATGAGGAGGGTGGGAGGGATTAAAGCACCAAGCAACATTTTCAAGAAGAAAAAACTACCATTCTGTTTTCTGCATTTCTTTGCTGGAATTTATTACTCATCCAAGCACAACAGATAATTGAGTGGGGTATTCCACCATCTTTCCAAAAACAATAATGCCACATGTCCAAAATTCCACCATTTCAAAAACCTCATAGCCAACAAATTGTAGAGTCCCTCTATGGTAACCACCTCGTACCAAATAAATCCTGCTGTTCATGGCCACGGTTCTTTCCATTTCTTGCATGGGCTTTGAACAGACCATAAATCCATTGATGAATTAGTCAGATTTTGACCACAGTTCTTTCCACAAAGGCTAGGCAAGGTATGATGAATTTAAGCCTAGTAGCCATGCACAGGAAAAATCATACAAATTCCCTCTTCATAAATTGAGAATGAGATTTGGGGAAAATGCCCACAGAGTTCTTGCTGACATCCAAATCCATTGACCATTTATTTGCTACCATTAGTTGGATGAATGGTAGGGAAAGCTTACCCTTCCTGGGCTCTGGTCAGTCTGTTTGTAACCATGACTGTGATCGAGTTACAGCTCTTCTGGGGCTTAGGTGTCTGATCCCTAAAATTAGTCCTTGTAGCCTTCCCACTCTAAGACTCCATGATTTTATCCTGTAATTTGCAAGAGGCAGGAGAAAAAAAGATCAGATAATATATTGGAAGAAGTGGGCAGACTACATGGAAGAGGAATTAATAATACGGGTAGCAGACAGCTCTATTTCCCATAACTGGAGGGAGAGGAATCCCTCTTTGCTTTGAAGTCAGAATTCAGTTTTTTTAATTTCTAAAAAGATGTTGCAGCCTGAATATAGCAGCCCCTCTAGGCAAAGAGAGCTTGGTCTGAAGCGCATCCATCTCCCAAACTGAAAAGAGAGCCTGTGTTAGACATGTCTTTGACTGGGAAAAGCATACCTTATCACCACATTAAATGCCCTGGAAATAAGAGTGACCACATTATTATTAGTTAATTTCTGTTCTTGTGACAGATACTATAGAGAAACAATAGAAAGATGAGGTGGGGAAAGCAAAGATTCCAGGAAAGTTCTAGGCGTATCAATGAATAGAGAAGTACTTATAAATATATGATGTAATGTACTCACAAAAAGGACTTTTAAAAAACTTGATACACTGGGTGTATACAAAGAGGCCAGACACTGTGTGCCTGAGATGTAACAAGGCTTTCTTTATTCTGCAGATCCCAACCTTAGTTCAGCCTTTAAGAAGACCGCAGACAGTTTGGAGCACCCCAAGTTCAGAAGAACATTGAGACATTGGAAGTCTTCCAGAAAAGAGCCGCAAAGTTGAGTTATAGACTGCGAAAGGTTGAGCAATGCAGGGAGGGTCAACAGCATGCAACACTGAGTAAGTGCAGCAGCTATAAGTCAACCAGGGCAAGAACAACCTAAAATAATCACTAGGCCTCCCCCATGAAGAAGGTTTCCATTCTCCACAGGAGTGGGACCTGGGCAGCTGCAGACCACACCCGGGCTTTTGGCCAGAGAGCCAACAATATATTTATAACCTGCAGCCTCCAGGGACTGTGGTTGCTGGCCTGCCTGTACTGGGATTAGCAAAGTCAGCTGTCTAAGAGATGGTCCCACAGAGGGTGACAAGCTCAAGCAGAAGTGGCCCCAGGAACAGTATGCAGGAGCCCCTGCTGGGGCAAGTATGCTCTCTCCATCTCTCCTCACGGAGCTCTTTTCCATCTTCCTTGTACCTTACTTCCCTCCCCTTCCCCACTACAGTGATCTTCAGTGACCTTCTGCTAGGCTAGCTCCCCTGGTCCAGGAAGAAAATCAGAAGGCTGAACAAACCACCCTTGAGGTGTGAGTGACTCTGCAGATTAGCCTCCAAGACTAGAGGATCTGCAAAGGTGGAGAGTCCAGCAGAGCAAAGAGATTGTGGACGACACCATGGGAGTTACTGTAGCTCTTCTCTCCCTTGGTGCTGCTCCACTGCAAGTTCCTCACCCTGCCTGAGACCTAAGATCTGCGCAGCATCAAGGGCTGTACTCTATGGGAATAGTATGTCTGTCTTCCTCTTCCATTCAATGAGCCTGAACCTATCCCCTGAAACACATAACCTCGTATTCTAAATTTTTTTAAAAAACTGCAAGAACATATGGGAGAGTTACTTTCCATGTTCTATCTTTGAAATCAATGATCTGAGAAAAAAATGGTTTTTAAGTACAGTAAGATGACCATTATTTGGAGCAGTTTAGAAATGGATTACTCATGTTGCAGCTGGGAAAAGCTCTCCTGGGTCTCCCTCCCCCCATTTTTTAAAAAATAATACTATGCTGACTGAGAACAACAAGCTACGATTTTATATTAGGTGATAAAACCAGTGTACAGAGAACTTCCTTAGCCAGAATATTTAGAAGAGGCATTTGGTGACATGGGGTTCTGCCTGGCTTGAAGGTGCCCTTTAAGCGCTGCCATGCTTTGTTGTTAAAACCAGGGACCATTATAGAAATCTCACACCCTGGTAAGCTAAGATTCTGCCAAAATCTTGCTAATCTATACCCACTTTTCTGCCTTAGAAAGAAATCTTCATAAACACAATAATTGTTCAATAAATGTTCAGTTTTTATTAGGTTGTGTATCCATCTGTGATTTATACTCATCTGTGATATAAAGATACAAGATACAGGACAAACTATCTGTTGACCCCCAGTCATGACATAGAGAGGAGTGGAAGAGCAAGCAGAATTCAGTATTTAGTTGTGGTGTGTGCGAGTATGCTCTAGCAAAATTTTGAGCTGCCTCTACTTCTTTGTTTTCTTCTACTTATCTTGAAGCTCCCGCCCCCAAATCCCCAGAGTTCCTGTCCTCCTTTTGTCACCTGAACTTCTTAGTCTTGTAGGCTCTTGGGGCTATAATATGAGTCTGCCCCAGGGTCTCCCACTCATGCTTGTGTTAAAGGAGCATCTTGGCAGACAATGTTAAAGAGGTTTCTGGAGAAATTCAGGCACAGAGTGGATGAGGGCTAGTGTCCTATGAGACAATGGAGAGGAGATAAGGGACCCCAAGGACCTAGATAGGGCACTACCTGCCTGGAGGTGCCAGGACACCTGAAGAGGCAAAATCAAATAGTCCAAAGACAGCAGAAAACTATGGGCAGATTAGCCTCCAGGGGCTAATCCATTCCACGATACAGCCACATGGGGGCAGCAAGAGGTAACTAAGCCTGACAGAAAATACTTAAAAACAAACAACAGTAAAAACAAACAAGTATTGTCCCAGCCCAGCTCAGTTTCCAAACTCACTGAATGTCTCCACAGGCCTCTTTCCTGCTCTGGTCTTCTGAGAGATATCCCATCTCACTGACCACACTCTTTAATGATACTGCATGCCTAGGCCAATAACTAAAGCCACTGCTGCCTCACTGAAGATGTAGCTTTTGGGCTGATGGAAGTATGAGGGTGTTTAGAACCCCAGAAGAGGGACCATCCAGAGAGGGAAAAAGGACCCAGGAGATGGGAGCTGGGTCCTCCCACTTTGAGTCCAAGAAACAGAGCTATCACTTGGGAAGGATTTGGACCATGAGTTCTTCCACACTGTCAGGGGAGCATAAGACACTAGGATTCAATAATTCCATACCTGGTGTAACTTAACAGAAATATACACACATGTGCATCCGGATTCACACATAGCAAATTTCATAGAATACTGGTCCTAAGATCCACAAACTGGAAGCAACTCAGACATCCAGCAGTGATAAAATCAATGAATAATAAGCACAAAGAAATAGTATAAGCAATGAAACCAACAAACTATAGCTATACACAATAAGAAGCATCAATCTCACAAACGTAATGTTGAGGTAGAGAAGTGTGACCAAAAGAAATAGAAAATATAACTCCATTTATATAAAATTCAAACACAAGCCAAAAACCATACACAGCCTATATTGTTTAGGGGTTATATCCAGGCGGTAAAACAATGAAAAGAAAAAGAAGAATCTCCAGAAAAGTGGGACAAAGATGTAATTGGAAAAGCCCACAGCACCCCTTCCCAGGGGTAGGATGATGTTCTGGGGTGTTGGAATATTTTATTTTTTTTATTTTGAGAGTGGCTTCACTTAGCTATCCATGCACAGGAAGGCATTTTATGAAAATATATTCAATTTCACCATATAAGAAGGGGGAGGGAAGAAAGAGTATTGAAATTTGAGAGAAATCCATGGATTTTGTTCCCACCTCTGCCACTTATTAAACCCTTAATCTGGTCATATAATCTTCCTAAGCCTCAATTTTTCTTACCTGTACCATTTATAAATGGTAAAATATGAGTAATAACTCTTACCTCAAAGGTCTATTGTATAGCTAAAATGAGTATACTTTTGTTTAATTTTTTTTAATGTTTATTTTTGAGAGAGAAAGCACAAGTGGGAGAGGGACAAAGAGAGAGAGAGAGGGAGACACAGAATCTGTAGCAGACTCCAGGCTCTGAGCTGGCAGCCCCGAGCCCAATGTGGGGCTCAAACCCACAGACCATGAGATCATGACATGAGCCAAAATCAGATATTTAACTGACTGAGCCACCTAGGCATCCCTGAGTATAGTTTTTAAATGTGTTAAATCCTCAAAAGCAGCATACACATGGAAGATATAACTTTTATAAATTCCCATTCCATAATTTTATCTACAGCTGGATATTGATTTGCTACCTATTCACTCAGTAAACGTCTATTTTGTGCTTAGGCACTGTGCTGGGTGCTGTGCAAACCCCAATGAACAAGAGCAGACATTTCATTGAGGAAATTTGCATCAATATTTAAAAGTGAAACTAAGGTCCCTCCAAGAATGTAGTATATCCATACAATGGGATATGATTCAGCCTTACAAGGAAGGAAATTCTGACATATGCTACTACATGGATGAACCTTAAGGACATTACACTAAGTGAAATAAGCCAGTCACAAAGGACAAATATTGCATGGATCTACTTGTATGAGGTTCCTAGAGTAGTCAGATTCATAGAGACAGAGAATAGAATGATAGTTGTCAGAGACTAGGGGATAAAGGAAATGAGGAATTAGTATTTAATGTGTATAGAGTTTCAATTTTGCTAGATGAAAAAAGTCTAGACATAGATATGGTGGTGATGGTTGCATAATACCGTGTACATTCATGTACTTAATGTTACTAAACTTTACACTTAAAATGTTTAATTTTATGTTATGTGTAGTTTACTGTAGTTTTTAATGTTTATTTATTTTTGACAGAGAGAGAGAGACAAAGCATGAGTGGGGGAGGGTCAGAGAGAGGGAGACACAGAATCTGAAACAGGCTCCAGACTCTGAGCTGTCAGCACAGAGCCCAACGTGGGGCTCGAACTCATGGACTGCTAGATCATGACCTAAGCTGAAGTCAGATGCTAAACCGACTGAGCCACCCAGATGCCCCTAGTTTACTGTAATTTTTTAAATGGTTAAGATAGTTAAAAAAGAAAAAGTGAACCTGGGGAAACACAAGAGGTATTCTTACTAACATCAGTAACAAAACAAAGGATGTACACCATCATCACAGCCATTCATATTATACTGGTCATGCTAGCCAAAGCAATTAGATATGACAAAGAAATTAGATATATAAAAATTAAGGGGAAGGTGAAACTATCACCGTTGATGGATAGTATCACTGCAACCAGGAAATCATAAGAGAATCAACCAAAACTGTTACTAAAAACAATAGTTCAGACAGGTAGAAGCAAGATTGACATTAGATTTTCCTATGCCTGGTTCAGCTAAGGAAAATGTGCACCATCTGTGAAGATGTTTAGAAAAGGCACCTCTTTCTGGTGGTCACAGCCCCATGACCATGCTGCCTGACCAGGAAAGGGCAAGTTGAATTTAATCCACACCCTCACCATGCTTTGTGCAATGACTCAGGTACACAAATGTGCACTCTTAGTAGTAAGATAGAAAATTAACATCTAGAAATCAATAGTTTTGTATATACAAACTCATTTGAAAGATAGCAGGGAAGGCAACATCGTTAACAGAAGGAATAAAAAAGACGAAATATCTAAGTAAAACTTAACAAAAAATGTATAAACCTTCTGAATAAAACTTCAAGATGCTCCTGAAGAATACAAGGGTAAACTTTTTTAAATGGAAGGACATACCATATTCTTGATAGGAAGACTCAACACCAAAAGATGTCAACTCTCAGGGTGCTTGGGTGGCTCAGTCAATTGAGACTCCAGCTCTTGGTTTTGGCTCAGGTTGTGATCTCATCGTTCATGGGTTTGGGCTCTGTGTCAGGCTCTGCTGTGGTGCAGAGTCTACTTGGGATTCTCTCTCTGCCCCTCCCCTGCTTGCATGTGCTCGCTCTCTCTCTCTCTCTCAAAATAAATAAATAAACATTAAAAAAAATTTTTAGAAGATGTCAATTCCCTTTAATTAATTAATTTGTTTAATTAAAGATAAATACTATCTCAATTTTAAGGAGGGGATTTTTCTGGACAAGTAATTCTAAAGTCTATATGAAAAACAGGAAGAACCAAGGAAATTATGAAAATAAAGAAAAATGAGGAAGGTCCAGCTTTAAGAGGTATAAATGCACTCTAAAAAACCAATAATTAAACACCCAATAACTAAAACTGAAAGGAAGGCAGACTAGTGGAAAAGAGTTATCCATATATGTGAAATAAATGTCTGACAAAGGCTGCATCTTAAATCTGTGGCAACAGAGATGGACTTTATAATAAGGGAGACCAATGCAAACCAGGAGACTAATGCAGCCATTTGGAGTAAACTGGACCCATCACTCACAGAAAATACCATGCATAAGCTCCAAATGTGTCACAGACTCAAATGTAAGAAAATGAAACCATCAAAAAGTACTAGAAATATTCAAGAACAGAAGAAATCCAAGGCTTTTATAACCTTGAATGAGAATGTCTTTCTAACTGAAAAGTCATTTTAAGACTCAAAAATTCTGTAGCCATAAAAAAATTGAGAAAATAGTTAATGTAAAGATATCAAAATCAAAAACAATCATATGGTAAATCTATCACAGGCAATACAGATATTAGATGATATTAGGGAATTATTAATTTTCTTGGATGAAATAATGATAAAACTATGTAAGAAAATGTTCTTTTAGGACGTGCATGCTGAGGACTTGGGTTTAAAGAGACGTGCTGTCTGCACCTTATGTTTATATGCACATGCTCACACATAAGTACACTCATGTCTTCATATGTCCATACACACACATTCACACATACACATGCTCACACACACAGCTAAGGCAAAGGTGGTAACTGCTATCAATTGTTGAATTTAGAGAGTGAATATACAAGTGATTGTTACACTACTCCTTTCATGAGTTATTTATTCATAACAGAAAGTTGAAAAACATATCATAAACACAGTCAAAAGACAAATGACAGGGATGCCTGGGTGGTTCAGTTGGTTAAGCATCTGACTTCAGCTCAGGTCATGATCTCATGGTTTGTGAGTTCAAACCCCACATGGGACTTTCTGCTGTCAGTACTGAGCCAGCTTTAAATCCTCTGTCTCCCGCTCTCTCTGCCCCTTCCCCCACTCACTGTCTCTCGTTCTCAAAAACAAACATTTTAAAAGAAGACAAATGACAAACTATTTGTAACACATATCATAAAGAAGGGTTATTCTTCCTAATACATAAAGAAATTCTAGAAGTTAATAAGAAAAAGTCCAAAAACCCAATAGAAAAGAAAGTGAAGGAAGAAATAGTTCACAAAAAAGGAGATATGAAACATGAAAAAATGCTTGATCTTATTCAAAAGAAATTCAGATCAAAACTACACTGAGGTCACATGTCTCACTTTATCAGATTGGCAAAAATTCCAAAGTTTGACAACACGTGAAACTGTGAGAAAATGATTCTCTCAGGCTTTTCTGGTAGGAGGGCAAAATGCCAAAATGACAGTGAGTAGGGATTTCACATCTATCAAAATTATAAATGCATTTACTTTTTACCCAGCAATTTGATTTCTGGGAATTTCCCCTATGGATACTCCTGCATACATATAAAATGACAGATTTCCAAGTTGACTCTTTGAATCATTGTTTGTTATAGTAAAAGACTGACAACAACACAAATACCCATTTCTGTGGGGCTGGGTTAATAAATCTCGGTGCATCCACCTCAAACAGCAACAGGCAGTTCTAAGAGAGAAGATTCGTATGTACTAAGGACAGATCTGTAGTACATAATGTTACATGGAAAGAGTAAAGTATTTTTGGTTATAAAAAGAAGAAAAATAAGAACGTATACTTTTAATTTATTTATATTTCCACAATTAAATAGTAGAAGGACACAGCACATAATGCTCCCTCCCTACACACACACACACGTGCACACACACAACTGAGTACACACACACACACACACACACATAATTAATAAAAATAGTTACGTTGGGGGCTGCAGTTTGGAAACAGAAGGTCAGCCACCTGGATGGAAGGAAGACTTGTCAGTATCCACCCTTTTATATCCTTCTTCTATTTAAACCATGTTCTTGTATTGCCTGTTAAAAAATAATAATAATAATTTAAAAGAAAGAGGAAAAGTTCATCCAAAACTTCTGATTTTTAAATAAAAATTTCTTAAATGTTGGTGGTACTTATTTTGAATATTATTCTATGAGTTTTCTGGTCAATACTTTGATTCCCAACATTCTCATTCTGTCATCTTTTTTAAATTGTGCAAAATAAAGAGCCAACTGCTTACCTGGTGGGTTTGGTTTCTGTAGATAACTAACCTCAACAATTCAGAACCAAAAAATTCCTTTCTTCAGTAACCAGAAACATGGGATTTGCTCTAAGTTATCCCATGAGCTCTCCCACAGGGCTCTGCTTGTGTAGACATAGCCTGGCTTCTCCCAGGTGCCTCTAGGTACTATCCATCCCAATAAGCTCAAACAATCACCTTTCCAGATAATTCATAAACAAATATGGAGGTGAGAAAACTGACAGTGCAAGAGAGCTGGCTGCTGTTCAAGAAAGGTGGGGAGAAGTACTGCTCCTCATGGGTCTCATCCAGAAACCAACACAAAACATCCCCACCCTTCTGAGCCACCCAGATGCCAAAAGGCCACACGTACTGACTCTATCAATTCAGTCTATTCTTAAGACAGAAAAACCAGAGTGTTTGAAATGCCTATACTATGGCAGGGAGCTCCAGGATCCACTTGAAACCCACTACCCTCTCCCGGAGCCGGTTGTTCAGCATGAAAACAGAATATTTTGCAGAATGTAGCTGTCTGTTGAGAGGATGTTCCTGAACTGCCATAATGCCCAGGAAGGTGATCCTGTGGAGACAGAAGCTCAGGCAATCTTGCAAGTATCTCTCAGCCTCCCTGCATCCTGACACTCTCCTGTGTGCTATTGTGCAGGTTAAATCAGCTTGGAAGAGAAAAAACATTCAGCAAAAGGCACATGCAGGCTGAAGTGTCCATAGAAAGAACGGGGTGCATTTCCTTAGGGACCCAGAAGGTTCACAGGCTATTTATAGGAGAATGGGCTTCTGGGATTTCATAGCTGCCAAAGCAAAGTCAACTTCTAGCTGACAGTGACCTTGGGCTGCTGCTCTGAGCCCACAGAACAGGGTCTTCCAAGCATATGATTCTTGGCCATGAGCCCAATTTGCCATCCCCCAGGCCAGCTTGGGGTAAGCCCTCCTCTTCAGTCACAGTTCCCAGCCAGGGATCAGAAGGGTATGGGCTCCTGGAGTGTGAGTGCCTGCTGTTATAGCCACATGTGTCCTGGAACAATCTCCAACTTACCTTCCTAGATCCTTTGCCCTTTTCCCTCTTGTGGCCTTAGGTTTTTCTGTTTTCCTTTTGCAAAACAAAATTATACAGGGCAATAAAACATTTAAATATGAAAAATTGAAGAACTTCAGTTTTTCTAAATTAGGTAGTGTTAGTGTCAAATTATTAATCAAAGCCTTTCTGAAGAGAGCTTCTGTTGTAAACAGGCTGTGAAAAAAAAAAGAAAGAAAGAAAAGCAGGTTGTTAGTTCTGATTCTATCTCTCCCAGAGCAAAGTTCTCACTGACCAGTACTCACTTAATTCAATAAGACCAGTCACTTTTTTTTCCCAAAAACAAAAAACAAAAAACAAAAATACTGGAGATAACTATTGCTACTGACAATAGCTGTTGACAAGCAGGGTTAAATGAATGGAATATTAAAGTTGTGGAGAAAACTGAGAGCAATGCCCAGGCGGGTGTGGCTCACCTCTGTAACTTGGTATGGCCATAGGTATCTTCCTTTTGTTTCCCCGAGTGTACAGAAACCTGGGTTCTTTATGACTAGAGAGGTCAGGATCCAGGAGATACTGAAGGACATCATTCATGATAGAGGATAAAACCCCAGTGGGTCAAGGGGTGTATGCTTCTCCCCTCCACCAGCCCATTGTGACAAAAATGTAGCATTAATAGGATTGAGAATTTAGCCTTCACTGCTGCTGTTACATTAGCAATGCCTGATACATATTTCATACTCCTAATTTAGAAGCAGCAGGCAAATGAGTGCATTTGTTTGTGCTTATACACTACCAAAATCTGGTGAGTCCATCTGCCACTCAGTTTCCCTTCCTTTCCTGTTACATATAACCAGACAGGGAGAAGGAAAAACGACCCATTGGCTCAGGGTTTGCATCAGCTAGACTGAGTGTCAGCTTGTGTGCATGGTGTGTGTGTGTATAGTGCATGAGTGTGCGCTGGGTGTGTGTGTTGAGTGAGTGCGTGTGTTGGGTCGGTGGGTATGTGCATGAGTCAGTGTGTGCGGGTGTGTGGTGTGTGGGTGTGAGTGTATGTTAGGTGTGTGTGAGTATATGGGGGTGAGAAAAAGGAGAACATCCCTTGGGTGATTGGGTTAAATGTTGAATTACTGGCGAACTGAAGCCAACCAATTCAAATGAAGATTTCTTTTTTTCATTGACTCAAGAAAGGCTTAATAGCTCTGGCAGAAACTCTGCAAAAAATTTACCTTTGGGCAGACATGGCCCAGGACCAGGCAAGAGGTTTCAGCCCCAAAGAATTTGGCAGAAAGTTATGAGCAAGTGAATAAAGGAGCAGAGAAATGTGACTCCACCCTCCCTGTAACCAGCCTGCTTGCTCCTGTTAACACTGGAGAGGCACTTCTGCAGCCTCCATCCAGGCCCAGTCCCTGGGGCAGCCCAGCTTGGCTCACCTGGCTTGGCAGCTGCGGAATTAAGTCCCATGAAGGTATTTGTGAGCTCACATAAAGTGACCTTTGTGGAAATAGCATACACTGTAGACTCTGAAGATAAATCTATGTACATATCCTCAAGCCATCTCCTTTATAGAGAACCTTACATGCTCAGAATACCATGATAATCCTTCCTATAAAATACCGACACACAAAGAAGAGCATTTTTGTCACCAAGTTCATGGTAAGAGTGTGTAATGTTCCAGAACATCTGCCAATACACAGCATGAAATGGAGGGGTTAGGCCATTTTTCAGATAATATGCGACCCCCAATACTTGCTCTTGAATTATCTAGATAAATCACAGAAATACACATCGCAGGCTCTATTAATCTGATGGATCAACTCAATTCTCTAAATGTGTGTCATTAGTTCTCTAAATGATCAAAAGAAAAAATTCTTCTAAAAATTATGAGTATTGGAGTGCCTGGGTGGTTCAGTCAATTAAGCATCCAACTCTGGAGTTCAGCTCAGGTCATGATCTCATGGTTCGTGGGTTTGTCCTGTGTTGGGTTCTGTGCCAACAGTGCAGGCATAGACCTTGGTTGGGATTCTCTCTCTCCCTCTCTCTCTGCCCGTCCCTTGCTCTCTCTCTCTCTCTTTCTCTCAAAATAATTAAAATAAAATAAAATAAAATAAAATAAAATAAAATAAAAAAGTACTAAAGCAACCTCATATCTACCCTGTTTTGCTGACTAGCCAATTGTCATTTCATCTTTAAATCATCATCGCTATTTGTTTAACAAACATTTACAGAGCATCAGTTCTGAGCCAGGCACTGGGGAGATAAAGATGAACCAGATGTTGCCCTGTGTGACAATTACAGTGGGCAACAGAGGCAACATTTACTACACTCCCACTCCAGCCAGTGTCCTCAATGCTCTGCCATCACCTCCATTTAATCCCCAAGGATTAGAGTCCATTTGATTTTTTTAAAATCTCTGTCCCAAACACTCTCAACAATATCACAGTTATTGTTCACAGCAAACGTGGAAAATTCCAGCATCAGGCACAGAGTGGGTATTTGAGAACTGGTAGCTGTAATTGTTACAATTTAATTATAAAGGCAAGACCTTCTCTCAATAAGGACGGGAACTAAATCTCATTAATGCTGTTGCCTGGTACCTAGCACAAAATCTGCCCAGATCTAATTCAGTACTAATGCTTTTGTGCTTTTCTTACAGAGGTGACCAATATTGAGCTTCAAATTGCACAAAAGAGGAACATTGAGAACCCATGTGACTCATTGATTGACTCTCCTTCAAAAGCCCACTTTGGGACAATTTTTTAAGGTTATTACCATTATCCAATTGTTACGCATGTCACACTGTCTACACGAGAAATGCAAAAGGATAAAGAAAATCCATGATGCTCCAACAATAGTCATTACAAGGCCGATATCAGTTCCACTGTGTTCATTGGGGTTCAAAGAGCAGTGAATGTCTGAGCCTCCTCCTGAAATATTTGTGTTTGGTAACTAAGGTTGAGATAATTATTGTTGCAGCATGAAAAACAAGATCAAAGGTAAGTCACTGTAGTCTCTTTTTTTGGCAACTCTATCATTCCATTCATCTTCCTATTACCCACACTTAGCACAGTGCCTGTTCATACTCAGTGGTCAATAAATGCTTCTTGCAAAATCACATGGAGAGAGGAGTGTGTCCATTTTGGTACCTAAAAAACAGGAAACAATCCCCAGTAGTGAAAGAAAAAGGAGGGAGAGCATCATTTCATTCACCCAAGACAATGGGAGTGACTGTGTTTGTCCCCCATCGTGATCTGTCTCACACATACTGCCATCTGCCCCCTGGAAGCTGCACCTGACCCCATGCACCAGTGACAACTCCTCCAGTGTAGACGTGCTCTGTCTATGTTGTGCACCATCCAGCCTCTAGAGTAGTGTGTCCCAAGAAGGAACCGAGAGAACAATGCTCTGGGAGATAATCCCATGGCCAACACCATGTGGAACACGCTACATACCTCAAAATGTACATTGGCAGCTAAAGGTTCTGTGAAGGCCTTCAATAGAAAAACAAGTTTGACTTTGCTCAGAATTTCTCAAATTTATCCAATTGCATAATCCATATTACTAGTGTTTTGTGGAATTCACTTTAGGGATGGTTTCATAATCTCACTTTGGAAAAAACTGATAAGCCTTCCTTGTCATGAAAATGTGGGAAGGACACCTGAAAGAGATCCTTCACTTGAAATATTTTTTTCCCAAAATAGCTCCAAAAGGCAAAAGCATCATCTCCAAGTGAAGTAATTTACTCCTTCTAGTACATTGATACATTCTCATCCAATAGTTCAACAATGATGAAATTCTGGTCTTTAAAACAACCCTAAATTCTACCATTGGTGACTGACAAATGAGGCTAATATCAAGGCTCAGTCATATCTAGAAATGCAGAGGGTATTTGATTAGCAACTTTTGATGGGTGTGGAAAGATGAGACAGAAGGAGTATTGTTGACTTTAAGGGGAGAAAAGGGAAAAGAGCTATTTTCAAAATCATGTGTCTTGATTAACAGAACACTGTATTAATGAAGTTAATTTTTTAAAACATGCATTATCGGGGCGCCTGGGTGGCGCAGTCGGTTAAGCGTCCGACTTCAGCCAGGTCACGATCTCGCGGTCCATGAGTTCGAGCCCCGCATCGGGCTCTGGGCTGATGGCTCAGAGCCTGGAGCCTGTTTCCGATTCTGTGTCTCCCTCTCTCTCTGCCCCTCCCCTGTTCATGCTCTGTCTCTCTCTGTCCCAAAAATAAATAAACGTTGAAAAAAAAAATTAAAAAAAAAACATGCATTATCTTTGCTTTAACACTAAATCAGACCAAAAATTAACTTACTAGACAATAATCATTACCTAGAATCAATAGATCTTAAGAATGTACATTGGGTTCATCAAAATACAGTTGATCTTCATTATTCACAGATTCTGTATTTGCAAATTCTCCTCCTCACTAAAATTTATTTGTAACTCCAAAGTCAATTCTCACAGTATGTTCATGGTCATTCATGGACATACACAGAACAGTAAAAAAAAAAAAAAAAAAAAAAAATTGAGTTGCCCTGAACATTCCCAGCTGAGGTCAAACAAGGTGACTCTCTACCTCAGTTCTCACAGTGTAAAGAAGTGTTCTTTTCTCAGTTGAGAAAATGTTCCCCAAGCAGAGTGCTAAAGTGCTGTGTAGTGTCTCTAAGGGCAAGAGGGCTATGACATAATTCAAGGAGAAAATATGTGTGTTAGATGGGCTTCATTTAGGGTTGAGTTATAATGTTGCTGGCCATAGATTCAATGGCAATGAATCAACAATACAGATCTTCCTCAACTTATAATGGGGTTATATCCCAATAAGTCTATTGTAAGTTGAAAATATTGTAAGTTGAAAATGCATTTAATACACCTAACCTACTGAACATCATAGCTTAGCCTAGCCTACCTTAAATGTGCTCAAAACACTTACATTAGCCTACCATTGGACAAAATCATCTAATATAAAGTCTATTTTATAATAAAGTTTTGAATATCTCAGTTCATCTATTGAATGTTATACTGAAAGTGGAAACAGAATGGCTGTGTGGGTACAAAGTGGTTGTGTAAGTGTGTCAGTTGTTGGCCTGTATGATGGCATGGCTGACTGGGAACTGAGGTTTGCTGTCACTGCCTGGCATCACAAAAGAGCATCATCCTGCATATTGCTAGACCAGAAAAAGATCAAAATTCAAAGTACAGTTTCTAGTGAATCATAATGTTGAAAAATAATAAGTTGAACAATCATAAGTTGGAGACCATCTGTATGTTAAATAAGATGTCTCAGAACAGAAGCACACATAAAACAAGGTTATGTATTGATCAGATGATGGAAATACCATAAACTCACAGGAACCCAACCCTGTATTTTCCCCAAGATCAATGGTTCAATATTTGTTAATTCAGAGTTCATGGTAGCATTATAGAACTTAACATTTGAGAATCATGAGAATCGACTTTATGATATTTGGGGAGCAAGGCACAGTTTCCTTCAAGAAAAAGACTGGCAGAAGTGGGAGATTACTTCAGGAAGGTGAACAAGCTGCCAGTGAGTCTAAGTACTGCAAGATGCCAAACCTTTGGATGAAACTAGAACCACTCGGTCAGCAGCAGGCTGTTCTTGGTCTTCACTGACAGAGTGCACAAGATATTGTGCTGTTTAAATGAAATCTGCAGCCAGTTTGTTGACTCAGTCCTATGTGTGAATCTCTGGTACTCCAACAAACTCTTCTTTCAACTCCTGGTTGAAACAACTGAATGATGCCCTAGAAGGCATAATTTTATTCATGTCTCAATCCTACTGTGCTGAAATGTTGTTCTTCTCTGGGCCCATTTGAAGTTGACCTTTCCTGTGTTTAAAACATCATAACAATTGGGATGCTTGAGTAGTTCAGTTGGTTAAGCATCCAACTCTTGATTTCAGTTCCAAGGTTGTGAGATCGAGCCCCATTTGGGTCTCCATACTGAGTGTCGAGTGGAACCTGCTTGAGATTCTCTCTCCCTCTCTCTCTCTCTGCCTCTCTCCCCTGCTCACGTGCTCTCTCTCTCTCTCTCTCTCAAAATAAATAAGTAAACTTAAAAAAATCATGACAATCAAGTATAACGGTAATTTCAAGCCATCTTATAAAGATCGGCTGAGATGACATCATCAAACATGTTTTTCAGTCACTGTAACTTCACCTTTTCTCTAAAGAATCTAGAAGATCATTCCTTGATGAGGCCACCATTGATATAACGTTGGCTCTTGTCCCCAGCGGTATCACCTGTAGCCCTCATGGCCTGGTCTGGCACACAGCTTCCACTGACTTCAAAGACAGCTTGCTGGTGTGTAAGAACTGTGTGTTCCACAAGACAAAACTCACCGACAACATCAGCTGTTGTGGTTCAGCGACGATGGTGTTCCATGGCCACAAAAGTGGCTCACATTCAGTTGTAAAGGAGGAAAAGTTCAAAATCCATGCTCCTACTTCCTTCTAACACACTCTCTCTGTGCCTTCCTCTGCACCAACACACACACAAAAGCCTCAGGAAGATTAGTTTTGTTCAATCTTTTTAAAAAAGACATGCTTCTAGACTCAGCCCATGAATGGAAGATTACAGCCAAATAAATCTGATTTTAAAGTATATTCAGTGGAAAATATGCTACCAAAAAAATAAAATAAAAAGCCCTTAATGATCAGGCACCCCCCCCATCCCCAGGTGCAGCGTGATTATTCCATGACGTGATAGTTCTACAGCTATAAAGAGATATGCTCATGGACTGAAATAGCACATTTTTCCTTTGAACTTACAAAAAGATCCTTGGGCGATTTTGAGAGCTATGCTGAGCGTTTGCAAGCAGCAAAGTGATTCACAAGGGGTTTTGCTCGGCTTGTGCAAACACACAGTGGGCGCCAGGAAAAGAGGCACAAAATCTGTCACCTCAGGTTCGTCAGTCTCAGGAGGAGCTTCTCCTCCTTCGGTGCACTTTCTAGAAGCTTGATGAGGCTGCTCACACCCCATGAACTTAACCGATGAACCGGGCACCTGTGGTAAGCTTCTATGTTTCTATCACCTTGTCACCAACCCAGAGGAAGCCAACCCTGTCATCTTTGTCCAGAGGAGCTGGCCTCTGAGGGCACAGAGGATTCCAACCTGCCTCACAAGAAGGAAGCCCCAGGTAGGTGCATTAACCAGTCACTGTCAACCCTCTGGTCAGGGAAGCTGTCCTGGCTTTTTCTCCAGAGGATGAAAGGGGGGTAACAACAAAGAAAATGAAAAGCCTTTCGTTCAAGGAAGAAGCAAATAAAGGGGACTCCAGGTAGTTGTCTTTCTTCCTTTGGAATTTTAACAAAAGCAGATTCCTGGGTACTGGGGTACCGTTGTAGGGGCAAAAATCACCCCCTGAGTTGATTGGTCTTTAATTTACTGTCACTTGATCCTGCTTGGTAGCTAAGGGCCACAATTTTATGTGGTCTCCACAGGTGAATCTAGTGTGTGTGTGTGTGTGTGTGTGTGTGTGTACGTATAATACAATATAATGTTTTTTAAGTTTTCATTTTGCTGTCTTCAAAAAAAGAAAAAAGCCAGACAAAGGCACAAAAAAAATGACTGTCTGGCCAAGAAAGAAATTGCTGGCAAGTGTAGGTTAACCAAGCTACTAGCTTTCTTGCAGCTGTTAAACTTGTTGCAGAACACTTAGATAGTCTGCAAGAAGAAGTGGCCTTCTTGCTGACGACTCACCTCAGGAGGATGTCAGTCGACCCTGCAAGTTACAAGTCTCTCAAGGTGAAAGCCAAAAGGATGAAGTTGAGAAAGTGCTCACATTTATACCCTCTGTTTGAACACGACTGAACACTTTTGATTTAAAAATAAATTTGGGGGGTGTATTATGAATTCTATATGATTCAAAATGCCAAGGAAATAAGGAAAGTTTTCAAGAGTTAATCCTTAAGAAAACTCCTTTTTTAAAAATTGTGGGAATGAGTGAAAGCCTTATTTTCTCTCTCACTGTGGAAGGACTCGAATTCTGTTTTCTAAAATTGCCTCACTGAAGCCCATGGAAAATTTGCGCATGGAAATGAGACAAAGTCGTGAGCATTCCTAATAGACAAATTGAGGGGAGAGTAAGCCACAGGCGAAGGAAAACAATGAACTTTATGTTCTTCCAGAACAAATTACACACTTTCCCAGCTCATAAAGCCTTTTTATATAACTTCACTCAGGCAATACCTGGGCAGGGAGAGTCTGCAGGGAGATAACCACGTCCCTGGGGCGGCAGATGCCCTTGGAGCCGGTTCACACTGCCTCACAATACCCAGGAGTGTCTCAGCCTGACACGGCCCCACCTTCATCAGCTGTTCCTGTCTCCCACAGGCTCCTTCCCACCAGCTTCTCTTCCCCATCTGGGAATCAGACCTTATTGCCACTGGGGTCCATCAGGGCCACAGGCACAGGGAGGAGGAAGGGGAAGCACCCAGATAGCTTGACCCCGATGGAAGACAATCTGTGAGCCCACTAACCAATTAAGAGTCTTCCTTGGGCGCCTGGGTGACGCAGTCGGTTAAGCGTCCGACTTCAGCCAGGTCACGATCTCACGGTCTGTGAGTTCGAGCCCCGCGTCAGGCTCTGGGCTGATGGCTCAGAGCCTGGAGCCTGTTTCCGATTCTGTGTCTCCCTCTCTCTCTGCCCCTCCCCCGTTCATGCTCTGTCTCTCTCTGTCCCAAAAATAAATAAACGTTGAAAAAAAAATAAAAAAAAAAAAGAGTCTTCCGCAGACAGTGCAGTTTAATAACCTACAAGTGCTTTTGTGATCAGGATAATCCAGATCATTGTGTCAACGGCATAACCAACTATAAGTACTGAAGAAAGCTTTTGCACTTAGAAATTAAAATTCAAAATGTGTACCCTGGGAAACTTCCAACAGAAGTCCAGCTTTGTCCTAGGAGAGATTAAATTAGTTACACTCTAACCTCAGTCAACACAGAGATTTTCTTCACCAACACGACTGCCACCTGCAAGCCCTCCCTGCTTGCTGGCTGTCCCACTAGGTGGGATGTCTCTCTTCTCTTTCCCCTACAGTGCTTCTGCATTTAGCAAAGAAGAGAAAAGGAAAGATGGTGCTAAGGACAGTGGCACCCACCAAGATGGCACATCAGTGCAGAAGGTTGAGAAGCATAAACCAATGGCCAGGAGAGGTTAAGTCAATGCACACACAGATGAGGGTGAGGTTTACATAATCCTTCTTCTAAGAATATTTTCTCTTTTATTTATTTATTTATTTCAAAAGAGAGAGAGAGACAGGCAGAGAGAGAGAGAGGGAGAGAGAGAATCCCAAGTAGGCTCCATGATGTCGGCACTGAGCCTGACTCTGGGCTCCATCTCACAAACCATGAGATCATGATTTGAGAGAAAACCAAGAGTCTGATGCTTAACTGATTGAGCCACCAAGGCACCCCAAGCTTTAGATAATTCCAGGGAATCATTCAAGACAGTTATAAATGTTGTTTTAATTAAATTAGTAATTATATTTTATTGATATATTAACATTAAACATTTATTATTATGAAATATCATTAACTATATTAAATATTTCAGTTAAGTAACCTGGCCACCTCATGTGAACCTTAGCTGAGGTTTTCCCAAAAGCTAGATTTTTAGGTGATACATCCAAATCTTCAGCTTCCAGGATGGTTAGAAAATGTCAGCCAGCTGGGTTGGGGGATCCCCAAGGAGCTCCCATGAGCCTGTGGCTCATTCCCAGGATGGCCTTGGCACAGCCCTTACTTGGGTGATGCCTGGCCAGGGTGAAACACCCCCCTGGGTCTCAAGCCTGCGCCCTCCCCAGCAGGGCCTTCTGGCCCAGGTCAGCTTTGAGTTTGGAAAGTTGGCATTGCATCGGGTCAGTAATGGCCATGCCCTCTCTCAAATACCCTCTCTGACAGCTCAGTGTGGTGAGAGTTTGTTCTTCAAAGACTTTCCAGCAGGTACCTGGGGATGGAGAGCTTTAGGAAACCCAACATCTGGCTCCTTCATTTCCATACTTGTTCTTCCCTTAAACTAATCTGCCTGGGACCAGTCCTCAGAGTCCCAGCTCTCCTTCCCCCCAGCCCCTCTCTTGTCCGCCTTTCTCCCTACAGATACAACACAAGGATAGCTTGGTTTAGGGGGTATTCTTTAAGGAAGGGCTATGATGTTTTCAAAATCAGTCTAGGAAATAATGTGAGCAGAAGAGCATGAAGCAGAGCCCTCAGATCTGTCAGCAGGGTGTGTGACCAAACACGTGTCTTGAACCTCTCTGAGCCTCAGTTTACCTACCTCTCATAGGTACATCTGGATTTAGAAAGGGATTGATCAAAGTAGAAATCAAGGGAATTTAAATTCATTTGTGGCTTTTTTTAGCCACTGTAGGGAAACAGGGCCACCAAAACAGACCCCAATTTGGAATTCAATCGCTCCTTCTCCCTAAAGAGCTGAACAGAGCTTACTTAAAGCGCATGTGATATACTACCATTCCAAATCCATTGTGAAGGCTCTTGACTTGCAAATATTTACCCATAAACCTCTAGGATTTTACTTTGATAAAGTCCTCTCCTCACTTGGCTGGTGTGTAACTTCCTTGGCTTTTGGAAGGCTCTGAAGTGCACTTCTCCATTACTAACACTAGATGGCGGCAGAGCTCCATCACAGTCCCTGTAGACTGGCATGTTAAAGGACCCACAGCCTGGATTGGAGGAGTGCAGGGAAGAAAAGAGAAGAAAAATAAAGGGGGTGGGGGTGAGGTGGGGAATAATTTCTGTTAGTACATTCTTACAGAGTCAAGAAATAACTAAAACCATTGATTCCAGTCTTCAAAACTGCAGTCCCATTCTAGTTTATTGAGATTCACACACAAGAGAACACTTCACATCAAAACATAAAAACCCATAGCAACTGAATTTGCAACAAATAAGTGCAAAATATGGAACCTACCTCTAGTTCTACCTCTCTTCTGTTTAAGGCTGACATCACATTAATAACTTGGGCTTTTCTTCCTCTGGTAACAGCACACAGGATGAAGCTCCAATAGTTGGCTTGCCAAGAGACCGAGCCCTCGTGAAAAATTTTCTCTCACTGGGAAGCCAGAGCCATTTGCCCTAGAGCCTCTCAGGCATGCACACACGCGCACGCACACACACACACAGGCACACACCACCCAGAAAAACCTGAAGAACAGCCCACAAGCAATCACCTCTCTCCCCCAGCAGCCCCCTCACCTCACCCTCCACAGCACCAAGACTACTCCCTCTTCCCTGCCCCCCAGATAAGATTAATGCAAAACCAGAGGGAAATCAATACTCCCCCAAAGCTTTTTCCCCTTGAACTGCTCTACTCTGTCTTCATGTTAATTTGCAGCACCTTCATTTTGTGAATCAGCAATCGTTATATAAACGATTTACCATTTTAAAGGTGTGATAACATCAGAGCAGAAGAAGATAAAGAGCTTTATGTGAAACTCAATGCGGCTTTCCTTCTTTACCTTCCCAGAGGCTTTAGACCCCTTGTTTATCTCTTCCTCTCACCAAATTACTTAGGGCCATTGACACCTCTTCTTCCCCCACTTCTTTCTCTTCCCACACCTCCCCATGAGGCCCCCTGCCTGTCCCATACTTGTTCACCAGGGAATTTCCAGGCCCAGCTGCCGGCTGGAGGACTTTCCAGAGAAGCTTCTCTTGATGTGATTGTGCATCTCAAATCGCAAATGATGCTTTTCCAAATCCATTTTCCAGCTTGAAATTTTCTATAATTTGAATTTCTATATAAATTCTATATTTCTATAATTTGAAAACCTGTATAAATCATACATTAAAAAAATGTTTAGATGGACGAAAGCATCATCCTACTACCCTACCGATCACTTTCACTTTGCATGTTTTTGATATTCTGTGTCCAAAGGAATCCATCCATGGGTTCACTTTCATACTTTGCAAGGTCCTCATAATTAAGATTGTTTGGGAACCCATTAAGTTGATGTTGTCATTAATGGCTGTCTAGTATGAGTCAAAATTTCTTCAAAAGGTTTTGCTTCAATGTTTGCACTATTGAAAATCTTGCTTATGTTTAATTGAAGTATCAGTTGCAATATATATAGGACTTTCTCCTCTGCACTTCATGGCTCTCTTTGTTTCCCTGAAACACTATTTCTTCTGCAGCTCGGTGAGCCAGTTCATATATGAACCAGTGCCAGCAGTAAAGTCTGGGCAGGTGCTCTGAGAATAAGCCTTCGCTTGGGCCCTTCATCTGACTCTCTATGATGCTGTTATTTATTTGCAGCTTTCTTTCTCAGCACAATTAGACTTGAACACACAACCCCCAGTCCGCACGTGCTGCCCAGGGTAGAGACATGAGACTCCAGTAGCATTAACTGGAACTTCAGAGCACCGGTACACTCTTTCGTTCACTATTTATAATCATCGTTCTTTAATTTCCTGTATTTATACAGTTTCTTTTTTCAAAGGCATTCCAAAGGTTCTCTACTGAGATCATTTCATAAAAATCCCTCTTTTAAGTTAAAACTTTTTAAGTTAAAACTTTTTAAGTTAAAACATTTCAGTTAAAAGAGATATATTATTCTCTCCTTTGAAAACAAGGTAAACTGAGGCAGCACTCAGCACCTCATGCTAGACACTCTGTGCCTGCTTGGAGCTGCCGGGCCGTGCCCTGTGCAGTCAAATGCTGTGGCAGCCAAGGTCCACTTGCTCCACCCTGTGGCTAGTGCCCTGACCGGAATGGGGCAAGGTTTCATTTCTCTGTCAGATTCTGCTTGCAGCAGCCCAGCCATTTCATTCCATTGAAATAATTGGGAGAAGTTATTTTTTTTTCCGCAGGCGTCCTGCCTGCACTTCATCATGTGTATTATTTTGGACCCGCTTCAAAAAGAAAAATGGCCTTTCATGGTGTCTACCGAATGTGGGCAGAAATGGGACTAGGCAGGCATAGAACTCCACATAGAGATGGAAAATATTCACGGAGAACACCCACACTCCACGCAGAGAGAGGGTGAGGGCAGCAAGCACCAGCGCTGGGCCCAGCAAACAGAATGCACAAATGACTTCTCCTCCAGCTTCCAGCTTCTTCCAAATAGACCCCACCCCACCAGGAAGGGGAGAGCAAGGCAGGCCTGGCAAAGAGGACTATAGGCTCCTGGCCCTGCCTAGCTTCTCCACACCAAGACCATGGCTTTTCCCCTCCCTTTGGTGGCCACAGTAAGAAGGCCCCCAAAGTTTCCTAAACACTGATATAAACACAGCTTCCTGTCAGGTGTGCCTGTGTTTGACAGGGCAGCTAGGTGGACCGACCTCCTTCTCTTGGGATTCTCTTCTGCTCCTAACAAGAAGCTCAGTGTCTCTCTACATTCAACTTCTTGAAACACTCACCCCCAGGGGCATCCAACACCAGGACACTGATCTCTCAGGGGTCCCTAGAATGGGTCTCCAGTAAGGAAAGGGGGGAGGGGGGAGGGGGGAGGAACTGGCCCGTACTCCTCCTTTCTCCATCTGTTCCTTCTCTTTGCCACTCACCCCCATCTCCCTTTCCCTCCCCAGGGGCACAAGGGAGGAAACTGGATGATATAGATGCAGTTTGCACTGAACTATTAGAGAGTTCATGTACCTTAAAAAAAGAAAAAAAGAGGAGGCATGCTGGAACAAAAATAACCCTACCCTCCTGCAAAAAAAAAAAAAAAATATGAATAAAATAAAAAAATAAAATAAAATAAAATAAAATAAATTAAAAAACCCAGTCAGTAGACAGGGGGACCTATGTCTTCCTATTCAGCCCTAGGGGCTCCCAGTGGAGTCACCAGCCAGGAGGATGAGAGGAGCTTCCCAACAGCATCCATATGACTCTCTGCCCCATATGATCATTAATAAGCCCTTCATAATATGAAAGAATTCACAACCACAGTCACTATGCTTTCTAAGAGAAAGTCATTATCAATAAAAGACCCATCTAATTTTTTCTTCAAAATTTTGGCTCTTGGTTTGATCTCTTTTCAGAGCTCCCCCCCACTCTCTCCTCCCATGCTCCCACACCCAGCTGACTTCAAATTTTAAGTATAGTATTAAATGGCCAGAAATGAAGCACTGTGGGGAGGGGAAATGAATCGAATTTATCAAGACATACATTGGAGTGAGCTATTAAAAATTCAAACTTGCCCAAAGAGAAAGAACAAATTTTGCATCCATCATTTTCTTTTTCCACCAAATGTACACACTTAAAATATTTGTCGGGTGGATAAAACTGAAAGTTATGCTAATATTGGAAAAGCAGATCTAGGCATATCAGAGAAATTTGTTTTTAAAGGGACATTGCCAAGAACTTTGAATCCAGCACTTGACCTGTATTTAATATTACTCTGATCTGCTAGGGGATGTTTTCTGGGTTCTAAATACCTACTTGGAAAAAGTTTGGCACAGTCAGAAAATAAAGTGCAACTCTCCTTTTACGAGATTTTCAACAGACTGTCAGCACCACTTGATGATTGAATCTCCTTGAAATCAGCAAAGCTGTATAGATACGATCAGGAAAATGAATGTACAAACCAGCAAGGGAAGGCAACAAGTAAGAAAAACTCCACTTAATCCATAATCAAGGGAAATTCAAAATTTGCCAAACTAAGGAGAAATATGAAACACATATTTTTCAAAATTCATTTTAAAATAAAAGGAAATGTTATTGCTATGCATTCACCCTCTCTTGTAAAATATCCAAAGACTAACTAAAATGGACAAAGCATCATGATCTGAGTAAGTCTGAGACTGTTCCAGGAAAAAAAAAACAAAAACAAAAACAGTTGACATCAATGATAGTGATGTTTACTAGAAAACTAACCTACTTCCAGCAGACAGTAGACATTGTGACTGATATTAAACAAAATATGTGACTGTTTGCCTTGATGTGAGGAGGGTGGGGCCCCATTTGTTTTCCTATTATGTAAAACCCCTGCCTGGCTCCTGCCAAAACATTTTCCCAGTGACACGTCTGCCTGCTTTTGGACGTGTTCCTTACTAAAACAAATACACCTAACAAATAATCTTTGATAGCAAATACTCATAAAGGCAAACAATGAAAACTACTATGGGTGTTTCTTAAGATGGCACTGGGCACTATGTAGAATTACCACACACAAAAGCAAAACAATTCTGCCTTGCTGACGGGGCCAGTTCCCAGAAGTCAGCAACGTTAGCAACTTGCTCTTTCTTGGCAAGTAGCTAATTTTCCCCCCTTGGGGCAGTGAGTGGTCCTCTCCCTAATAAGTCACAGTGTGTATATATGTTGTCTACTTGGGAAGAGAGATAAGTACAAAAACAAACTATTATTATAAGCGCACACTCACAAATAAAAGGATAATGTCTCCTAAGACGATACTGGCACCTTATAAAAGTGTAATTTAACCTTATCTAATCTGGAGCCTGTTTCATCATAAGGATGGCCAATAATGTAAACCTTTGTGTTAAAGGAAGGAGGAAAAGTACATGCAGGGCAGGCGGTGGCCAGCCTCTCCGGTGACAGCCTGCTGGTGGGGACTTTCTGGGCAGTCAGTGTAGACTGTGCCGTCCTGGAGATGCTAGGTGAGAAAATGATGGATGAGCCAGGGTACAGTGAAGGCAAAAATGGCTAGGAGAATCGTTTCCTCTTCCCATCTGTTCAGGAAGGACGTCAGCGAGATAGACTAAACACAGGCCCTGGTTCAGGATTACGTGCGTGCGCCTGTGTGAACACAACAGCCCTGCCTTTAAAAGAACCTTCCTCCGCTCACTGCAGGGACAGACAAAGGGGAGACCAGACGCCCACACTGGCTGGCCTTGAAGAGAAGCAGGGCAGTCCCAGACTGTGGCCCGCAGCCAGCGGGGGGCTGGGGCGGTCCTAAGGGAGTCTGGCCCTGGTGCCCACTGCCTGCTGCAGCCACCAGTTGATGGGACACACCCACCAATGCTGGATGCACTGGCCACCCCAACTGGGCACACTGCTCTTCCTGGGAAGACACAAGGGATCCTAGCGCAGAGAGGCAGTTTCGCACCACTGGGTCCAGGATACAACTCTCCCGTGTTCCCTGAGAGAGCAGAGCCCCTTGCCCTCCAGAAGCTCCCAAGTTGTGAGATATGGTGCCGGCCCACAAACAGGGCTGGGGGCTTGGGGCCTCCTCTGGCTGTGCCGCTAGGTGACCCTCTTCCTACCTCACTATCCAGGCCAAGTCCGAGTTGGGCAGGGGAGGGATTTTTTCCTAGAAAGGATACAAAGGCCCTCTTGCCTATTCTCTCCCCGCACCTCTCTGGCCCTCCCTGATGCTGTCCCCACCCTGCCCCCTGAAGCACCAACCACATGGCCAAAGGCTTCCACTGCATTAGGCACTTGGGCCTGGTGTAAGTTAAGGCTGAGGAGCTGGGGTGACCAACGGAGAGAAGGCTGCAAGTGCTGGGTGGGAGCCCTGCCTTTGTGTGCAGACACACTAGCTCTGTGCAAGTCAGCTACGCTTACACACATACAACAGATTCAAGCATCTATGTGGATGAACGTTTCCCAACAGTTATTACTATTTGCCTTCCCAAATGTGTCCAGTAAAGGGTATTATATATCAGTTATATATAATCAGTTATATATAATGTTATATATCAGTTGCTAGAATAATGCTGAACACAAAAAGTGTCCATATATTTGCTGATTAAATGGATTAGTCAATATATCAATGATCTAAAATGTACATTTTAACATCCAAAATAGAGATGAGACTTAAACCACCAGTGATGTTTACTGGTTTAATTTTTCTTCTTAGTGGCACATAAATGATGTACCTTATCATAAATGGCATGTTAGAACCAAGGAGATACACCAAGTAAAATTGGACAAGTAACTTAGTCGCTTTGAGCCTCAGTTCCCCTCTGTATAAGATGCAGATAATAGTGTCTACAATGGGGTCCTTGTGAGGATCAAACGAAATGATTATATGAAGCCCTCAGCAGAAGAACAACATAATAAATGCTCTGTGCATCTTATTGTTATTGTTTAAGGGTCTGTGGTTGAGACTAGAGAAATGTCATATCAAACAGATTTACCCTGCATTAGTATTCACTCTGCCCCAAACTAAGGTCTAGAGGAGCAGTCAAATGTTAGGGAAAACAGAGCTGTCCCATTTGGTGAGTGGGGAGATTTTCCCATTCTGACGGGGGCGTGGGGGGGGGGAGGTGTGACCTTAGGCAAAAAGGAACCTCAGTAAAAGTAAATTCTGGGTTTCTTTTTCTGTTGTCCTAAATTTATAGTTTAACCCTAGTCAACTATTGGCCTTAAAAAATGCTAGGGTGGGGCACCTGGGTGGCTCCATCAGTTGATGAGTGGAGCATCAGACTTCGTTTGGCTCAGGTCATGATCTCCAACTGGTTTGTGAGTTCGAGCCCACATGGATCTTGCTGCTGTCAGCAAGGAGCCCACTTTGGATCCTCTGCACCCCCCCCCCACCGCCCCTCTCCCGCCCACACTCTCAAAAATAAATAAAACATTTAAAGAAATACTAGGGCAAGTTTAGTAGTAGCTAAATACTACAGAGCAAGTGCCTCCTTTCCTTTCATACATTTATTTCTATTTAATATTCTGTGGAAATTCGCCTCTTTATTTGCCATAGTTTATCTTTTCTTATATCTGTGCTTCCAAACTAAATAGCACTAATCCGAATGCATACCTCTCTGCGTGCCAGCGTCTAGCCTTGTGTCTGTGTCTACTGTGTATGTAAATATTGGCAAGTCTCTCCGTGGGTAAAGCTGCAGTGTGCATGGTCTGTGTTGTCATACAGTGTCTCTGGGGTGTGTAAATGTGTGTGGGGGTGTGAGACCGCACTAGTAGCCACTATCACTGCCACTCACTAGTCCTGTTCTCTAAACAGGTTCTTTGGAGATTCAGTTTTTCATAATTAAGACTAAGGTGTGGTTAAAAAACAGAAGTACATTTTCCTGGAAACCAGCAGTCTTCATTTGCAACTTTTATTGGCAAACCTGGCTGCCAGTAAATACATTCCTTGGCATCTCCTAGAATGTAATTCACTTGATGAAGCGGCCTTGCTTTTTCTGTAACGTGCACATCAATTAAAAGGGGCCGCCTGGAAGGAATGTAGCCGGTGGCTGCAAGCCCCAATACCAGGTCACCTCGGGCTCCAGGAACAAAAACGTCCCTCGTCCCTGCCTTGGAGTCTGAGATGGTCTCCCCACGGGACTTCAGACTATTCTTGCTTGGACCCTGGGTAGATTGCAGGGTGCTAAAACAAGGAGCCGGACACTTCGGGGTCCCACTCTAGCTTCGTGACCTCCCCCAGGGACCCCTACCTCAGGAGCCCCCTTCCCCAGGAAAGGCTCCGGAAGTGATGGGCCTGCGAGGGGCAGTATAGCCTCCCGCCGCCTCAGAGGCGCAGGGGAGACCAAGCCACGGACCGCAGGGGGCGCTCGGAGCACGCTCAGTGCCAAGTGAAGGAGCCCAGAGCCACCCGCGAGTCCGGGGCCCCAGGACACGGGACTTGGCTGGGGCTGCGTCCCCAGCCCGGGAGCCCCAGCCCAGTGCTGCCGAGTGGCCTCGGGACTTCCCACACTTCTTCCCTGCTCTGCGTTCGCGGGGGAAAAGGCGGGAAGTCTGTGGAAGGAGGAAGGGGAGCCCGAACCCCGGGCCACCGCTTCCAACCGCAGGCGCACGCCAGCACAGCCGCCCTCCACGGAGGCCGATTGCTTCGATCCAGGTGCCTGCCGGTCCCTGCCCTGAGAAGTGCAAACAGCCGGTTCGGGGTCGAGGGCCCCGCGGCAGTTCCCCAGAGTCCAAGGGTGCGAGGCTGATCGCGCTTTCCGCACACCAGGCCCGGCCTTGCGTACGCTCGGTTGGACGGCCCGGGGTGGGGTAAGGGACGTCGGGAGGGACGTCCCAGAGCTCAAACCCGCCGGGCAATCGTAGGCCCCGGGAAGTCGAGGCTCAGGCTCTGCGACGGTGGCTCTCCAGCTAAGAGAAGGGTGGCTGAGCCGCGGGGCGGGGCTGGAGACCCGGGAAGCACTCGTCGCCCGCACGACACAGGCCCAGCCGCCAGCAAGGTGCAGCCGACCTCGCCCGGCCTGCGGTTCTGAACTGTCTGTGGGTCTTTTCACGGATCAAAGCCTTTCCACCAACACCCGTAGCCAAGGCGCGTCCGTGCCGGAGCGCGCGCTTTTCAGTCAAGCCCGGAGAAGGCGCCTACACCCCGTGGTTTTCTGACGGCTGGCGCCCGCCGGTACCCTACAATCTCGGTGCTGTGCTACAGCCTCTGGGGCTGGAGGACCGCTGCGCCGTGCGCGGCGCGCGCCTTAAATGAGCAGATGTTACCAAGCTGCGAGGAAGCGGGGCCTCTACACTTTCAGCACCTGGCTTGCGGCAGCCGCCCTGAGTCTGTTGGGGACCTGGATGCGAGGACACAGAGGTGCGCGCATGCACGCGCAGGCACCTAATCCTTTCCGATCATCCACCCTTTTATAGATTTTATTCTTGTCCTGGGTTATTAATTAAAGAAGACATTTCGGGTCTCCATCTACCTCTGCCTGGACAAAGGAACCCCTGAGTCTTCCGTAGCCAGCCACTACAACTTAAAGATTCACTTCCCTTATGCCTTGTGTCCCTTTCTTGCTACTCAGCCCGGCTCTGAGGTGACAGGTGGGCCAGCCCGACGGGGTAACCAAGAGCAGGTGCTGGCAAGCATTCTCCTGTGTAATTAGGGGGACAGCCCAGCTTGGGGACTGGGGGAATGACGTTAAATTATTCCATCACATAAACTGTGAAGGGCTGCTTCTACCAGAGCAACTATCCAATTAGTTCAATCATGTAGACAGGCAATGTAGATCACTTTAAAACATAATCGAAAAACAAATGCTCTTTTTATTTATTGTAGCAAGTATTTTTCTGCTGAGGAGGGAGCAGAATTAGAGGTACTGCGTTAACTCAATCTCTTCTCAGAAGCCCCCCAACTAAGAGGGAAGAAGGAAGAAACCCGCTGAGTCTCGGCAACCCAGACATTCGGTCCCCGCCTCCTCCCTCAGCTGAAAAGTCACACTGAAGACCAAGGCTACCTTCGGAGCTGAAGGTTTGGTAACGAATAACGGTTACTGACACCGAAATATCCTCCCTTACCCCTGGACTCCTGGTCTACGCAAATGAGGCCATATGTAGAACTACAGGCATGTATCTAAATATCCCAAAGACACCCCCACACGGACTTTGTTGCAGTTGTTTGTGATTTCGGTCTAGTGGGGAGTTTTCAAATTTCATTGGCAGAATAAATGCCTTAATCTTCCAATTTGTCCCCTAGCAGCGAAGGGGACAGTGAAGGAGCTGCTGACGTGCAGCCTCCCTCCTGGGTTTGCAGAATCCCTTAGATTAGCGGCACCGTCTAGAACAGGGGAAGCCCCTTCCCTCATCTTCTAAGCCCGCCTTTCCTGTTTCCGCAGCTCCTGGGCTAAGCTCCCCCCCCCCCCAAAAAAAAAAATCTCTCGAGGGCGTCCTAGATCCCCCGACGATGGGCCGGTTTCCTGGGCAAAACCGAGAGCCAAAAGCTGGATATGCGGGAACAGAGGACTGGGAGGGGGTCTGGGCAGGTCACAGGGGCGATTGGGCTGCCGGGCCCGAGGGGGACGCTGGAAACTCCCCGAGGGGTCTCTGACGGAGAGGACAATCTATGCACCCTAGGCAGGGCTCAGACGCCTGGAGACTCATTTCTTGAACTCGGAGCTCGCCCGATCCTTCTTTCCTTATTATTATTGACTGGAATAAAAAGAAGAGAAAGAGCTCCTTCTGGTTCCTGGTGACCTGCGTTAGGGCACCATCTCCTCCCCCACTCCCCCCAATACACACATTCCTGTGGTGTCCCCACGTTCCCAAATCCAGGCATTTCCTGGAGTGCTGGCCACATCTCCCTGGTTCTTTTCTACAGTAGGGGCCCCGGTGAGGCCTTGTTTTAAATATCGTTGTGACGTCACGCCCCCTCCTCAGAGCTATGAGCCCGTAAGTGGGCCCCGGGAACTGTAACCCCACCTGGCAGGTCAAGGAAGGGCTGGGGGTTGCAGGGCGGGCCAAACGACAGCTCCACCAAACATCCATTACCGCTGTCGCCTGCAGGACCTTCAGGCTGCAACTATGGGAGGTGTCAGAAAAGAAGCCCAAGGTTTCCTGCGGGGGCATGTCTGCCAATTGAGTCAGTAGTTGTCCGGAAGACAGATGATTGAACTACCCCGAGGAGCAGCAAAAACGGGGCAATCAAAAACTTTAAACTGAAAAATAAAAACTTTACCCATTCCCCCAAAGACTTTATTTCTGTGCCTTAACGTTAAAACAAGACCACTAACAACAATAATAAAATAAGCAAAGTACTTGAAATATAATCAAGCCGTTTACTGGAGGTTTGCTTCCGAGTAAGCTTATAAAATACAAATGCAAATATCTTTTCCTGGCGAATATCCAGAGCTAAACCAGTGGAAAGTTGATCTTTATAAAACTGCACCTCTCCATTTTTTTTCCGCATGCCAGATACTAATTTCACAACAGCAACTTTTATATCCAAAGCGGGGAGCCCAGAACACCCCCGCTGTTCGATTTGCAATTTACATAACAAGCTGTTTACATTTCTCTGGGCTGCTGATCGAGAGCGAGGAGAGGGCAGGGGATGGTGAGCTGGGGGGAGACAGTGAAGCACAACTGTCCATTGCAACACCCAGGGTCCGCTGGCATTTCCCACAATAGGAAAACAAACGAGTCACTATTGCCACTTTCTCTCCAAGCACTGCCAGCAGTGGAGATGCAGTTTAAAGTCCAAATTCACCAAACGCTGGGGTGTTTAGGGAGACCACTTAATTGGTCTCCAGGTTGAAACCAAAATGCTCCCATAAAGCCTCAGCCAAAGGGGCTGGTTATGTCAGGGTACAGGGCTGGAAATGGGACACAAATTCCTTTTTCAAGTCGGGGGTCTTCTCTTCCCTCCCTCCCCCTGCTAGTGTTTAGGAAATATCAAGTACTGAGCCTCCTGCTGACAAATCAAGCGTTTCTTCCAATCCGAGACCCCGCCTTTCAAACACCCTGGAAAAGGAGTTTCAAGTGTCCCAAGAGCACAGCAGGCCAAGAGGTAGCTTCCACAGGAATGGGAAGTTCCGCCCCCCCCCCCCAAGGCTACTTCTAGAAGGAGCAGGTCCTCTTCTCTCCGTGTAAATGTCCATTCTGAAACACATTGTTGTTGTTGTGTGTTTTTTAATGTTCAAGTGACACAGAGCTGAGCCCGCTACACAAGATAGCGTCTTAACATCTAACAGCTGAAGCTACAAGGAGAATTTTTGTGAGTGAGAAAACCGGATTCCAGCTGAGAAGCCAAAAGGGGCTCCCAACACATCCTTGCAGTTAAAGATTGTCAGAAATTGGGGGAGTGGAGGTGTTAGATGCGTCACACTACTCTTCTTCACAGTTTCCTAAACTTGCCAGTTTCCCCAGCTTCTAGTAAAGAATCCAGTGTTCAGTCTTCAGGAGGGTCTTTTCTAGAGTTGCCAAAACACAGAAATGCGCTGCAGGCACAGGGAGGCCAATCTTTTTCTTGCTCCTTCGTTTCCTTTCTTCTGTCGTCTTTCCATCCCATTCCAGTCGCTCAGAAACTGCAAATCTCAGGCGTGCACAAGGGCACGCTTTGTATGCTTACCACCCCCACCCCAATCCTTGAGCCATTCTGCAGGTGTGATTCTGAACATTTTCCCCCAGCACACCCGTTATCTCTGAAAGCCGGCAGCCCCGCGCGTGTGGAGATGGAGGTTAAACTGAGACGCGTTAAGTTCTTGGACGTGTTTATTTGCCTCTTGTCATCACACCTGCTAATGTCACTGAGCCCGAAGCGTGACCCCTCCTCTGAGCAGAAACATGCCGGACCAGACAAGACCCATAGGCCAGTGGCAAACCTTAGGGATCACGTATGCGCACACCCCCTCCCCACCACAGGGAAGCGCAGAAAGCCTCCTGGCCTCAGCAGCCTGAGCCTCAAGCACCCCCGGGCCGCCAAGGGCCCTTGGGGCACAAGAAGCAGGGTGTCTTGAAGCTGGGCGGGCGGATCCTACCTGGGCAGCGGTCCGTCAAGGCCCCATATACCTCCCCCCACCCACACCCACACACCTTATTTCTACTGGGTAGGGGTCACGGGGAAGACGAGGTGGGGCGACAACTCCTGCCCCACTGGGAACAGCATGGCTGTGACTGAGCCTTTAAAACTGTGTCTTTTGTAACCCAGCTCCAGACAAGAGAACCTCCAGGTGGGGGTCAAATGAACACATGTGTGAACCCAGTGAGAGTGGCGACGGGAGGGAAGAAGTGGAAAGAGAGGAAAGGTGAGGGGAAAGGAGGAGGGGAAGAGAGGCCCAGGAAATCCCGGCCCTGGTGCCAGCAAGATCCGCCACCGAATGGGAAAGAGCCAGTTGGGGCTCGAGGACTCGGTGACATCTGGGAGCAATGGACAGAGGAAGGGTCTGCGTAGGGTACAGGAGGACCCAGGAAGTCTGCGGGACCAAAGGACGCCTGTGCAGAGAGCTGGGGGTGGAAGACAGTACCGGCGGAGGCGGCGGTGGGCATCTGGGAATAGGGGGCCGATCTTGCTGTGGGTGGCAAGCCTGGCGCAGGCAAGGGTAGGAGCAGGGGCAGGGGCAGGGGCAGGGGCGCGGACTCCGAACGGCCGGCGCGCGTGTGGTCAGCCCGGCGGTCCTCCCGCAGCTGGGCGCGGGCCGGCAGGGTTCGGCCTCCGGCTCATTCAGAGGCGGTTCTCGCCTACCATTGGCTGCTGCCGCTGTGGTGGGGCGGGGCTCCGCTGCCCGGAAAAAAATGTAACTGCGTAAAAAAGTCCTCGCCTGGGTGACGGATGCTCAAAAGTTCAGAAGTTTTCCCAATGCTTCCTTAAGCGGCCGGCGCGCGAGAGACTGAAAAAAAGGTGACGCGGGGCCCAAGAAGGCGGCCGGCGCGCTGCCCCCCGCCCCTGGTTATTTGGCCGCCTTCGCCGGCGACTCAGGGCAGAGTCTCCTGGAAGGCACAGGCAGTGTAGCGAGAAGGGCGCCTTCTTGTTTTTTAGTTTTGGCTCTGTTTTGCCGTCCTCGCCTGGAAGTTGCTCCGCGGGTTCCTCTAAGGCCGTTTGCCGCGTTCTCGTCCGGCCCTCTCCCCTAGCACCGACCCCGAAGTGGCCCGGGGCGCCCCAGGAGCACGAGAGAGCCCAGGGAGAGGCCGTGCGCGGCCGGCGGCTCCCGGAGGCGGCGGCGGCGGCCGAGCCGGACTCAGCGCAGCGGCCCGGCACCAGCTCTGTGGGGCCCGGACTCGGACTGGGCAGCCGGCTTGGCGTGGCCGGCCTAGGGAGGGTGGGGGGCGGCGGGAGGCGCGGGGCGGCGGCGGCGAGCGGGGGCCATGCAGGCGCGCTACTCCGTGTCCAGCCCCAACTCCCTGGGAGTGGTGCCCTACCTCGGCGGAGAGCAGAGCTACTACCGCGCTGCGGCCGCGGCGGCCGGGGGCGGCTACACCGCCATGCCGGCCCCCATGAGCGTGTACTCGCACCCGGCGCACGCCGAGCAGTACCCAGGCGGCATGGCCCGCGCCTACGGTCCCTACACGCCGCAGCCGCAGCCCAAGGACATGGTGAAGCCTCCCTACAGCTACATCGCGCTCATCACCATGGCCATCCAGAACGCCCCCGACAAGAAGATAACTCTCAATGGCATCTATCAGTTCATCATGGACCGCTTCCCTTTCTATCGGGACAATAAACAAGGCTGGCAGAACAGCATCCGCCACAACCTCTCGCTGAACGAGTGCTTCGTCAAGGTGCCCCGAGACGACAAAAAACCGGGCAAGGGCAGCTACTGGACGCTGGACCCGGACTCGTACAACATGTTCGAGAACGGCAGCTTCCTGCGGCGGCGGCGGCGCTTCAAGAAGAAGGACGCAGTGAAGGACAAGGAGGAGAAAGACCGGCTGCACCTCAAGGAGCCGCCGCCGCCGCAGCCCGGCCGCCAGCCCCCGCCCGCGCCGCCGGAGCAGGCCGACGGCGCCGCGCCCGGACCGCAGCCGCCGCCGGTGCGCATTCAGGACATCAAAACCGAGAACGGTACGTGCCCCTCGCCGCCCCAGCCCTTGTCCCCGGCTGCCGCCCTGGGCAGCGGCAGCGCCGCCGCGGTGCCCAAAATCGAAAGCCCCGACAGCAGTAGCAGCAGCCTGTCGAGTGGGAGCAGTCCCCCGGGCAGCCTGCCTTCGGCGCGGCCGCTGAGCCTAGACGGCGCGGAGCCCGCGCAGCCGCCGCCACCCACCCAGCCAGCGCCGCCGCCGCCGCACCACAGCCAGGGCTTCAGCGTGGACAACATCATGACGTCGCTGCGGGGGTCGCCGCAGGGCGCGGCCACGGAGCTCAGCTCTGGCCTCCTGGCCTCGGCGGCCGGGTCCTCGCGCTCGGGCATCGCACCCCCGCTGGCGCTCGGCGCCTACTCGCCTGGCCAGAGCTCCCTCTACAGCTCCCCCTGCAGCCAGAGCTCCAGCGCCGGCAGCTCGGGAGGGGGCAGCGGCGGAGGGGGCGGCGGCGGTGGCGGCGCGGCGGGCGCCGGGACCTACCACTGCAACCTGCAGGCCATGAGCCTGTACGCGGCCGGAGAGCGCGGCGGCCACTTGCAGGGCGCACCGGGAAGCACCGGCGGCTCCGCGGTGGACGACCCCCTCCCCGACTACTCTCTGCCCCCAGTCACCAGCAGCAGCTCCTCGTCCCTGAGTCACGGCGGCGGCGGCCAGGAAACCGGCCACCACCCTGCGGCCCACCAAGGCCGCCTCACCTCGTGGTACCTGAACCAGGCGGGCGGAGACCTAGGCCACTTGGCGAGTGCGGCGGCGGCGGCAGCCGCCGCGGGCTACCCGGGCCAGCAGCAGAACTTCCACTCTGTGCGAGAGATGTTCGAGTCACAGAGGATCGGCTTGAACAACTCTCCAGTGAACGGGAATAGTAGCTGTCAGATGGCCTTCCCTTCCAGCCAGTCTCTGTACCGCACGTCCGGGGCTTTCGTCTACGACTGTAGTAAGTTTTGACACTCCCTGTCCCCCCCCTCAAAATCGAAATGAATCGAACCCCAAAGCAGGAACAGCCAAAAGAACCATCAATGCAAAATCG